>NC_047019.1:4568593-4896301 GCF_902652985.1 Pecten maximus | reverse complement strand
CTGCACATTTTCAATGAGATCTATATCTTTTACTTTTGATGGGTTCCAAACACTTGCAGCATACTCAAGGTGGGGTCTTACTAAAGCTTTAAATAGCATTTTGAACATGAGTTCGTCCAGATACACGAAAGATCTTATTATCAGTCCAACTATACTGTTAGCTTTTTTTGACAATTAACTGTATGTGCGTTTTGAAGTTTAAATCCTCATCTATGGTGACACCAATGTCCTTTTCGTTCTTGACATGTTCCAGTTGGATTCTTTCTCCTCCCGATCCTTCCATATAGTATTTTCGTTTTTGAGTTGCTTTAAGCGAAAGAAGTTTACATTTATTAGGGTGGAATTTCAGTAGCCATTCGTCGGACCAATTTTGAAGAGTATCCAAATATGCGGAAGGAAGAATAAAGAAATAGTAACTTGATTAGCGACTTTGGAAAATAACTAACGAGTATGCATGGAATACCATTTGCAACAACCAGGAGTTTGTGAACTGTTTCTACTACAATAGAAAAACTATTTTGAGGAAAAATTGACCTGTTTTGTGTCAACGTATTTCTTCTAACAATATCAGGTAGGATGTAACAACCTAAACTGAAATGCCGCTAATTGAAAATATTACAATTTATTACTTATCATAACAAATAATAAATAAGCAATTTTATTATTTTCAAAACATTCAATTACTACAAATATATATACCTATTCAAAATTATGGCAAAGAAACAACCGCGATATATTTCTTGCGCGTTAGGCGTCCTTCAAGCGTTAGCCAATAAAAACACATCAAGCCAATCGGTTAAAAAAGTCCCAGTAAAAGATCACCGTGTAAACCAATAAAAGCTCATTTAGATTTAACTCCACGTATAGCATGAACTGAATGTTTTTCAACAGTTGTAATGATTATTTCATGCCTTGAATAACACCCACCCATTGTGGTAGATCGAGACCATCCCTTGGCATAACCTCGGATTGAGATAGTGTCAATTAGACGTCATGTCTAACATCCGAAACTCGGTAAATGTTATGTTAAACATTCTATCTGAATAGATTGCATTTTCACAAAAGCATTGATATCAATCAATGACGAAGAAAGATTTCGGCTTCGCCTAATGATGCGTCAATTTGTTAACGCATCTGTCAGTGTCCTTACATATAGGAAATGCATCGATCAAGTATCATAGAAGTATCATGTATCGGGAATTAAATCTATTTTGTAATAAGAGAACTTCCGTCCTCAACATGATACTGTTATTTCGTATCTAAATGAGGCAGCTATCATTACAGATAGAAGCCAGAAAACCATTGTGTTGTTTTAGAATTGTTCTTAAACAATAATGAATGCTAGAATATTTTTTGTTTAATGTACTTTAAAATAGAATATACAGAATGAGGTTCCGGTAGATAGCAAATGATTCCTGCCTGCTGGTGATAATTTTGTCACATCTGTTAGTCATTCTGTGTGGGTCTATATCCTGGTTCACGCGGTTACTTTATTTGTTTTATTGTTGTATTAAAGACACACAAGCATTAACGTCCTTAAACACAAAATGAGACAGATATAGTTGAGTCGTAATGAATTATACTGCATAACACAGCTGTTACGTACTTCCGGGACGCCTATTGATGCTCAAGGCATAAAGTTATTATAGGGGGTGACCAGAAATTGGAATCACATAAATTTTTACAGCAGGATTCCTCTGAAGGAATACCTCTTCTTCGAACATTCAATAATAAAAATAACAGTTGTGTCACAGCTTTCTTTAATTTTGAATATGTAAATATCTAAGCATTGATGTCATTTTTTTTTCTAGTTTCATCGGGGTATGAAACAAATTTTGTTTGCAAACTGTATGAATCCGCGTAGCGGATTCTTACAGAAGTTTGTAAACAAAATTTGTTTCATACCCCGATGAAACTAAACAAAAATTGACATCAACGCTTATAATTAATTTTTGAAAATGATTTTCTAATTTAAAACATGTTTTATGTACAATTGTACTTACTTGTTTTAAACGGGATTCTTTTTCTCAAATCAATACGTAACGTCAATTATGGTATTGTGACGTCACATTTTTCGCGCCATTCTGGGAATTTCTTTCATAGAAGAATGAAAAGAATTTTTCGACCAATCACATTTGAGTATTTACCATGAAAACAAAGAAAAATCAATTATTATAAGATAAAATCTGTTCAATAAAACGTGATTAAACTTCTTGATAAATTGAATTGCACGACCAAAAACCTGATAGGGTTAGTTTGTCAATCACTCTCATACTTCACTACTTTATCTGATAATATATGTATGCTTTCAAGTCTTCTGAAGAAAGTTTTGTCAGTTACCAATTAATTTTCAAGGCTGTCTGACCGGCCGACTAGGAAGATAATTCTTTATCAGAAACACCTAATCTTTGTGAATAGCATAGCCACAGCCGTAACTAGTGCCTTCCAATCGCTAGATTTTTTATAATGTATTAATAGACAAAAAAATCTTCTCCGAGGAAGAGGAACGTTTTCACTTGAAGGTGTTTGAAATAGAAATGGTGTGAAACTTGTATCAATGCAGTTCTGGGTTAACAAATTCGGCAGATTTTGGTATATGGATTACAAGGCCATTTCTATGGATTAATCTGTCAGTGGGTAAATGGCATTCAGATAATGTATCGTTTTTTTTTCCAACTCGTAGACGTAAAGATAAACAATGTATTATATATATTACATATAAGTAAAATAGGACAATTTTGCAAGAAACTGAGGCTGCAAGTGTCACTAATCATTTAAGGTCGTACAATGGGTAGGTCGTCTGATAATGGCCGTTATGTATGATAATCATGTATAACCTGACTTTATTGCCTGCGTCGAGATCACCTCAATACCGGAGGAACAATGACAACGATGAAAACCCGACACTGGAGTTTTTACCACAAATAAAGACGTTTGAAGTCGGTCTCTGCTTATGATCGGGGTCGATGAATACATAAGTACGTATGCGGTTCACTGGATACGATGTAGTTAAAGGCAGAGGTTTTATATTTCTTCACAAAAACATCGCCTGTTTAATTGTTCTATCTATCTAATATGTGTAAAAAATACGAAACTTTCGTTTTGCCTTGAAACATCAGTCGTTAATATATCTTAATTATGATTGTAACAGTGACAACAAAACCATGATAAGTCTTTTTCGTTTTCTGAATTCATTTTTCACATTCAGCATTTTCCGATGATAGCAACAAATCAAAAACAAAAACAAAAACAAAAAATGAAATAAATAGATAAACAAACAAAAACCCAAAACACAACAACATAAATTTATAAATAAAATCGATAAAGCGAGGGTAAAATAAGAACAAAGATATCGGAGATCCCTGAAAACGTACAAGAAGACGACCAGGCGTTGTGGTAGGGGAAGCGTTTCCTGCTTCATCGACGACACATACCATGCAAATCTAGGACAAATCTGGGTAAAGGCACGTTCGTATAGCTGGTGTTGTGACAACGGAATTACTGGTCCTATATGGTCGGTCGGGAGGCACAGTTGAAACACACTAGGCGGCCGGGGTTCGATTCCCCGATCGGACGTTGAAAGGTGTGGAGTCACCTGCCCGACCACGTGGGGTTTCCCTCGGAAATTCTGGTTACAAACAAAAATGAGTTGATATAACTTGTTTCACAATTGTTATAGAATATATAAAATTTACATATAGTCCTATCAATAAGCCTAGAACTTTCTTATGTTAACGTATATAAGTGGAACAAGGTTTGAAACAATATGCTATATAGTCGACTGGTCAGAACAACAGGGAAGGAAAAATCCTGCTCAACAGATAAATGGTGATATAAAAGACAATAATCAGCTATCAGCCGCAAACGCCTATAAATAAATCGATACTACCATCCCAGCTTAATTTTCATTAAAACGCCAGAGCTGACAAATTAGAGTGCGAAAAACAATGTTTCAAAAGTTACTATGGCAGAAACACATGTATTTTGTTTTAGCCGATCCTTGATAATATTTAACAGAAAGCCTTTTAACTGTTTGCCTGGTGGAATCGAACTAGATCCACTATATTATGCATGTTGACGATTATTGTGACATGTGACATTTGGAAATCATTTGAAATAAACCCTCGTGCATTAGTGTTATTTAGAAAACTGATAAATACAAATTGGAATTATTACTAATGCATTTCTTATTTTTATGACACACATACACACACCCAAAACCGATTAACGATTATATGTGGAAATCTCCTTAACCGAAATTGTATTTGATTGGCGATGGGTAATCCCAATACTCGAAATAGTATTTCAATGGACGACTGATTATTCCACCAACCGTTTTTTTTTCGCCGAGTGCATTAGTCAAACATATTTGCAACTGTATCGACATAAAAGATAATATTCCCAAAGTGGAGATAATTTGAAAGATATACATCAATCTAAAGCATCATTATGCCGAATGGACACCTACATGTAATATACGGAGGATGATTGATACATGTATGTTGTGAGCCTTGTGTTGAAGGAGGTACGGTAGGATGTTCTTGTTAAGTCCCTAATATTCCCTGACTATATAGGGCAGTGTACCCAAGGACTGGTCTCATTTGATTAGTTTGTATAGACGCGGTAGCAGTCTTAAGTAAACAAGACAACCGGCTTTTGCAAGAGGGACAAAATTGGTGAAAGAACATTGATCCAATACTTGCATTACAAAAGTTTTAACACCTAAGGATATCCATAATGATATGGTAGCAACACTAGGGACAGATACCCCTTCATATGCTACAGTGAAAAGGTGAGTGGCGTAATCTAAGCGCGGTCCGACAGATCCTTGACAATGACCACCGTCCTGGAACGCCTGTCAATACTGCAACTCCCGAAATGGTCAATAAAGTTCATGATATTGGTATGACTGACAGACAAGTCACAGAAATATATAGCCCGTAGAGTTGGCATTTCACAGGAAAGAGTGCATTCCATTCTGACCGAGGATCTTGCAATGAGAAAGCTTTCTGCCCGATGGGTACCACGACTTCTGACAGTTGAACAGAAGCACACCAGGCGCACATTATCGCTTGCCAATCTTAACATTTTTGAAGAAGATCCTGCCAATTTTCTTCAGAGGTTTGTCAATATGAATGAAACATGGGCCCATAATTTTACACCAAAGGCCAAACAACAATCGAAACAATGGAAGCACCCTGGCTCTCTCCCGCCAAAGAAAAGCAAAGATTGTTCTATCAGCTCGGAAGGTTATGGCGTCAGTTTTGTGGGATGCAGAAGGTATTCTTCTAGTAGATTATCCACAAAAGTGACAAACAATAAATGGCACATACAATGCTTCACTTCTGAGGCAGTTACGAGAAAATATTAAATTTAAGCCCCGCGGAAAGCTCACTAAAGGTGAGTTATTCCATCAGAAAAATGCTCCTGTTCACAAGTCTGTCATTTCAATGGCTGCCATTCCCGACTTTCATCTATTTACAAACTGAAAACAGCTATTTCAGGCACCCACTTTCGGTCCAATGATGCCGTCATACCTGCAGTCAACAAAAGGAGTTCTATAAAAGTGGCAGTGATGCCCTTAAGCAGGCGGTACGTTTAAAGCCTTTCTTCTTTACGGTTTTTAAAATTTCTGCCATGTTTGAATGCCAGTACCCTTTGAATGCTGAACGTCGTATAGATGAAGTTGTGGTGCCTTCCTTGACCAGGATATTGTATATAGTGTTAAGCATATAAATACTATTCAATATTTGTTTACTGATTGTATTGGTACATATGTACATGAATATAAAAAGCGTGCGTCTTTTTTCGGACATTTTCCCACCCTAGTTTAAACCTTACGCTCAGCAGTGATACATATATGTAAATATATCGTGCGTATTGTATAAACACAATGGTATTGTTACAGGCAGATGTAGACGTCTTTAAGATTGTGTCGTAGTTTAAGTTTGTACAGGATGTTTCTGTCGGGGAAATGCATATTGTAAATAGCTTATATACCAATAGGGACCCCTTAACCTGCAGACATCACATGCGGAAATAGACTTCACGCGAGCATTATTACTCATACGGAATTGTTAAGGACACACGGGAAACATGCATGTTGTAACTGGGACACAGCGCTAAAGTACAAAATGTACATGTGATCGCACAGGGACTTGAGAACCACACTGGACATAGGGACCTAAAATCCAAACACTGTCTATAAATCTTAATAAATGTATAATGTCTAAAAGAGAGTGACATTTAGCCTTTCAAATTTAACTTTTTCGAGGCGATTTTCCTCCATTTCAAATTTGAATTTATTCCTATAAAACATATGTTCACCTAAGAGAGGAAAACTCTCGAACACGTTAAATTGTTGGTGTCATTTCTGTTTCATTATCTGCGTAAATGTTTCTTGATACAATTAAAAATGGTAGTTGCTACTCTTGCTTAGCGCTCAGCATACTTGGAGTGGGACGACTGGTTAGCCCGTTGTCAGTATAATGTGACCGGGTGAGGTGTGCTGCTGGGTGTCTTCGGCAGTATGCTTCAGTAAGGTAGCACTATAAATCGGCAAAAGTTCCGGCCTATCACAAGGACACTTAACACGAACATACCGCAGCCTCCCAAAACAACATACGCACTCGCCACACGCATGCATGTCGCACGCACGGGAGGCCGTCTTTAAATGACCTTAGCTGTTAATAGGACGTTAAACAAAATAAACCAAACCAAACCAAACCAAACAAATAAAGTTTTGAGAAGGGAATATAGAACTGTTTCATCGAATGAGTCACAATCCTTATAGTTTATGCATGCAACTATGGCTTAAAGAAAAATCAAAATTTGCATTTTAGAATTTGCCCTCGATGATCTTTTCTAGGTTTTTGGCTTATCAACATTATATATTATTAAGGTTTGCAACCTGCTTGCAAATAAAACGAAAATTAAGATTCGTCATATACATAGTCATGTTTATCCCATGCGTGAAAACAATGTGAAATAAATCACAAAAAAGCAGATCACGTTTCGCGAATGCTTACGTAAAAGTCACGTGGTACTCTCAAAAGTCAGAATAATATGACCACAAAAATATCATGGTTGCTGTAAAAGAAAAAAAAACATATTTTCAAATCTATTGGCAAATTTGGATAGACAGAAGGACGAATATACCGAAATGATGATATAATTGAGCATCACATTGTAATTCCTGGTCCCAAAATGTATGTACATGTACTATATGAACAATATTTTCCGGGTATTTTCTAACGGTTCACATTATATCAATTCAAATTCAAGTCTTGATGCTTAAAACTTATCTTTAAAAAAAGAAATATAAACCGAATATTTTCTGTCTGATGATATTTTATATGTGTACATATGTTTTCTATCCAACTAAGTTTATCAAATGAAGGGGCCGCGGTGGCAGAGTGGTTAAGGTGTCCCGACACTATAACTAACCCTCAACCTCTGGGTTGCGAGTTCGAAACCTACGTAGGGCAGTTGCCTGGTACTGACCGTAGGTCGGTGGTTTTTCTCCGGGTACTCCGGCTTTCCTCCATCTCCTAAGCATACCACGTCCTTAAATGACCCTGGCTGTTAATAGGACGTTAAACAAAAACAAACCAAATTATCAATGGAATCGTCCGGCAGTCATGGTCTGTCTAGTGAGTACTGGTATACCTGTACTTACTTCCGATGCCCCTCTAATGATGAGAAGCCCTGCGTTACCAATATACGGTAGTTCATGGTTTTGCCTAAATATTGAAGCCATCTGGCTGAAACGAGCTATACTTTTTGCTACAGTCATTCTATTTGGGAAATTGGGTTCATTCTAATGAGAAATGGCGAAAATTATAACCTTTTAAAAATATCCATATTCGCGGTATCGATTTAAAATTTTCTAATAGTCGGCAAGATGTCACATTTCCCTCAAGACCAAAAATGATATGCTTTTTACCTCAAACGATATGGGACATATTGATTTTGTCGCGTGTCTTAAAAGGGAGCCGTATTCATTGAAACCCTTCATAAGAAGCAACGCATCAGCAAGATTGGCATGTTTTACCCTTCAAAAAAAATGGAAGACATTTATTTTGCCACATACTATCAAGACGATTTGAGTTCAATGGAGCCTTAAAACACAGCTGAATATCTACTGCTTCCAAACGTCATCCCATTACAACGTAATCGCGACATTACAGTCTATAAATCAACTTTTCCTGGTAATTTAGATTTTTCTGAAAAAGTCTTTAAATTCCCTCACCACTATATATAAGTATTTATCACGCGGATATGAAAGTACGCGTTAAGTAAATGTCTCGATCATTAGACAAAAACAACAGCCTTTATCGCCTGGCTACCACTAAAACCGTTTATCGTTCGATCGAACATCAAATGATAATGCGGAATACACAAGAAATATTTCCCTTTTGATGCAAGTTAAGAATTATATACTGTTTAACCAAAATATATTAAACAGCGTCACACAGTCCTGAAGGAATCCTTACTGTGAATCTAAAGGTATACGGTTGACACGTAGCCTATGGGAGAATGATGAACTGCAAATAGGACCGAACGAAATGTCTAGAGTAAAACTGCCGTAGCCGCATGGTTGAAAATTGGACTGGTTTCTGTTTTCTTACTGAACGATTCTGCACGATAAACATTTATGAAGAAGTGATTTTAAATTATCAATCACATGTTATATTTTTGTTGCCACTAAAAGAGAAAAAAAAAACGATACCACAAGGTATGCTTTGGAGCATTGTCGGTCGTCAAACAAATATTATATACTTAAGTTTTCCCCATTGTGTTCAGTTAACTCAGACTTCATAAGATGCTTCCTTATTGGATGTGCTGGACTAGAACTACTTCACTTGCAATTGAATATCAACGAATCTCGTCATTACGATGGCTTCCATAGAAAATATTTCTTTCGAACACAAAATTCCAATTCATAGGTGCCAAATTTCTCAATAACACAGCTTGCTAAGAAAATCATTTCTTGTCTGAAGATAATATATAGATGCAACTGTTACTTTCAATTGAAAATCCTTCAAAGTACATAAAAAATGTCTATTATTACCAAATGTGTTTGTTGGTGATTTTATCAGCTGCATTTGAAATTCAATATGGCCGCTATATATTGATTTTTAATCTCAGTGACTTCCGTTCATGATTTGACTTTCATCAAACATCTTCACATTGAATCGTATCATTGAATTACAGGTTTATTATTTTTTCCTGATCTAAAATTCCGGACACTAAGGAATATTTCCTAAATTAGAAATTGCATCTATGACTTTTATTAGTGTTTGTCATATCGACTATACATACGGTATACTTATTGACATCAAAACACTTCCACTAAGCATTTTTATCAGGTGACAAATGTATTTCACTTTACGCTCCATTACATATTTCAGTTAGATTCAGAAACGAACTTGGTTTCACATTTCTCTGTTTACAGACATTTATGTGAAGTCTTGAATCAGTCATAAGCTATGTATCGGAATTTTAAATAAATCTTTTCAACAATTGACAACAAATACCATAAATTATATATACACACGTTAAAGATTTGAATTCCCTGTCTTTGTTGTACTGTAATGAATATTTATGAAATGCATACAATTAGCATACATGTATGAATATATATTGCAATCCATGTGTTCATATCATCTAATAGACGACTTGTCAGTATGATTCATGTCAGAGTATCGGACTGACCCTCAGTGCGTTATTGAAGAGTTGTTTTTAAGAACGTAGATGTGGCGTAGTGGTAAAACCTGCAGGTATTTCTGGGTAGGCGACTGGACTGAATCCATATTGGATAACTCTGATTCAGCCAGAAGAAATCACGAAAAAAATATAGCAATTGTAGAAGTTTGAGTTCAGTCGATACATGTCTATATCGACCTACGAAAAAAATATCAACCTCGGACTTCGCCCTCGGTCGATATATTTCCTTAGGTTGATATAACCGCGTATCGACCTCATGAAAATACCATAATTGTATAATATTATGCATAAAGCATTGCACACGAAACATTTCGAGTGCATACCCTTCATTTCAACGGGGAAAATAGATACAAAAAAACTGTGGAGAAACTCGGTTAATGTAAAGTGACAGCAACAATAGCGCAAAATAGCGTGTCAAGGGAACGACGAAAGCCGTAAAGAGTTTGTCTGACCTTGAACATCATGCATAATGCACATCACAGCGTTGATAGTTCACAAACTATGTTCGTGTCATTTATGTGATTGTTATCACCTAACAAAGGAAAGGAAAACAGTTTTGATGTTGTCAGAACGAAGTACATGTATATGCGCTTTGCTCAAAATCTAAATCTGTAACACAGTAACAACATCAAAATGTTTAATACAAGCTCACAGATTCGTGAATTGTATATACAATTGTATAAGACTCGCGTTGTGGGAAAGATATCTCAATGTCTTGTGGAGACATTTTCATGTCTTTTTTTTTCGGTTGTCTCCCCATAGGCTTATTTTGTTTGACCTAAGTGATTGTTTATATATATTTAGTGTATTTGAGTAATTTTATCTCATAATCTTTTATTATCACTTCTTAGTATTCAATAAATGTTTTGTTGCCTTCTGTGTTCATTATTCATTCAATACAGTTGTTTAGTTGTTTCTTGTAAGTGTAGATGCATAACATTGTATAAGAATCGCCAAGATGCTACGAAAGTACTTAAGAGCTCTAGATAAAGATATGATGCATGTTTCATTTTTTTCAATGATTTCTCATTCAAGTATATAAGGAATTAATAGTTCTTGATGTTCCTCCATGTGTTCATATTGATGGCGACAGGAGAAAAAGCCAATGGAGTAAAAGTAATACTATCTCACGCTTCCAACCTAACCCTAACCTAAATGTGCATATGGTTATAAAACATGAAATTGGCAATATAGAAAGTCCAATATCCTCTTGAATACTATACTGATGACGATTTCAAACCATCGCCAGAATCAGATTCCGAGTCGAAAGTAACGCATTGCGTCTAAATTGGATCTTTTGTGTTGCTGAAGCTGGAAGTCGATAATGTTGGTTTTGTTTTTTTGTTTTTTTTTGAAAGTCCAATCACCTGCATTCCGTCTGCTTCATAACCTGAAACATAAAACGTTAACCATCATATCCGATGTGAACACAACTCCGCCAGGTTAATGACCCAGTCTAGTAATTGGTTAAAAAGCGACACTAAATAGAATCGATCAATGTTCGGTTCCAAACGAGCATGCTGTTCAATCATACCAAACTTGCTTACTCAATCATGCTGATTAGTTTAAATACAATGCGACAATAACGTACCACCTGCTTCGCTACTACTGATGTAAAATAAGCGCGTATTTCCTTACTGTTCAGCCTCTTACATGTATATTAATACAGTTACTTGGAGCTTGCTGGAAACCTAATCATTGATAAACAAAATATAATTAAATAAAAATAAAAATAAAAACAAAAATAATAATAATAGTAAATAGAAATTAAAATACGAAACGGTGCAATATTGACAGAGTTATTTCTTTATTGTGTTTTTTTTAGAATTATCATTGATTAAAATGGCATAATCGATTTCGTCAGAATTATATTACATTTCAGTAGCAACTACCGATGCGCCTAAGACAATTTCGCAACTCTGTCGTTTCTTTCCTCTTGAACTTTAATATGTCGGGGTAAATAATAGGACAAGTGACATTCCTCATGCTCTGTAAAAAGTGTACAATGTTTTATTGGATTCATCTATCCATACATTCAATCCTGTTACCCTCTGTCATATTCGCCGCATGTCAGGTGACACATCATGCTTCTAACTGCCTTCACGCTTTCCACCTGTTGTTTGTAGCAGAACGTGATTGTTCTTTCCTTCTCCACAGGGTGTCGCAATGTTGTCTTTGGGCCGACCACGCTTTTGATTAACGTGAGGAAACAAAAACAGAAATGCAAAATTCATTTTAGTATAACTTTTGGACACGTTATCTGAATTAAACTACCTCCGTCTGTTCACTGTGAAAATGTTCTTCGGTAAAAATTCAGTCGACCGTTACCCTATTTGATGCTGCATGATTTCAGCAGATTTTTTCAAGAATGTGTGCGTCTGGGATGTTTTTTTTAAGAATATGCTTGATATGTCGATTGTTTAGAGGAAAACGGACGTATCTCCAACATGGCGTGCTTAGAAGTAAAGGGCCGTATCTCAAATTTATCAATTTTTAGATTTTGATAAATTATAACTACGATTGAGATTTTCTTATAGAATATGAATTTATATCAAGGGAAATCGTCTAATTCTTTTAAATCACACAGAAAATCTATAAGAAAATCTCACTCGTAGTTGTAATTTATTAAAATCTAAAAATGGATAAATTTGAGATACGGCCCTTGTTCCTCTAAACAATCGATATATCCTCCGTCTTAGATCATTGCACTTTTCCATTCATGCTCTCTTAAGTACTCGCTCAATACTGAGTTGGCCTTGTCATTTGACCTTAAGTGTCCTTCTCAAACATTTGGTTTGTTTTTTGTTTAACGTCCTGTTAACAGCCAGGGTCATTTAAGGACGTGCCAGGTTTTGGAGGTGGAGGGAAGCCGGAGAACCCAGAAAAAACCACCGGCCTACAGTCAGTACCTGGCAACTGCCCCACGTAGGTTTCGAACTGGCAACCCAGAGGTGGAGGGCTAGTGATAAAGTGTCGGGACACCTTAACTACTCGGCCACCGCGGCCCCGCAAACATATATATTGGAATCCGATCAAAACATCAGTACTGTATTTACATGGCTTCATGCAATCTCGCCTTTGCTTATGTTTTTGAGCTCCAAATGTTCTTGAGTCTTATAAATGCATTATACGCGTTGGTTATTCTGTTGAAAATGTCTACTCTACTTCCTCCCACTTTTGAAGCATGTGCTCCTAAGTAATTGAATACCTCAACATCCTCTTGATCAATTTGATTATACAATTGGGGCTGCGGTGGCCGAGTGGCTAAGGTGTCCCGACACTTTAACACTAGCCCTTCACCTCTTGGTTGCGAGTTCGAAACCCACATGAGGTAGTTGCCTGGTACTGACCGTAGGTCGGTGGTACTCCGGCTTTCCTCCACCTCCAAAACTAGGCACGTCCTTAAATGACCCTGGCTGTAGGCGTTAAACAAAATAACCCAAACCAAGGTATACAATGATAGTTGTATTCTCTTTACTACTAACATTCATTCTTTAGACTTTTCGCAAAAAATAAAGTCGTCACCTATATCATACCGTCTTTTAAAAAAAAAACACTTTTGATTGCCTTTCAGATCTCTTCTTTTATTGTTGCTAGATTAGCAGCCATCGATTATGCTTTTAATCCTTCAGATGTTTCTATTTTACGCAAATACATCCATATATTCGATTATTAACCGATAGATAGTGTAAAACACATCTCGATCATAGGTGTAAATGAGTCACTATTTTTTTTTAAATCCTAACAAATAAATTCATTATCCTTACGCGGTATATATATATATTCACACTTGCTCCGCATTTCCCCATTGACACAATACTAAGAGGCAGTTGCCACCATACGAATATAACACCCAGTGCCTCAGGTTATAACACCCAGTGGGTCATGTGACATTAAAAAGGGCGGGATTTTTTGTGTTGGTGTAGTTTTTTTTTAAAGTTGACGAAAATAGAAAGACAACGTAAATATAAGTATTGAACAGTGGTTTCAATGTTGTTATAGTCGATATGACAGCAAAATGTATGGTAGGCAAATGGCATAGGAACCCGTTACTACATTTGCCCACCATACATAAGAAAAAAAAATAGTATACATACGTACATTACCTTGAATCTTCGTTCGTGATTCCCAATCAGAGTACACGGATATTGTGTTACCTGCCCAATAGCCTGCATGCAATGTTTTATACACATGTACTTGACGTTCTATTGAAGTGAAACAATGAAAATTATGAAATTCATTGTTATTGGCGGAAACACTACCTAATGTTGACATTTCTCTAAGTTTGCACTGAAATGATATTATATTCTGTATGTCTTGTACAATCTGGGCACTATATCATTTTTCCTGGCTCTCTCTTAAGATTAAATTTGTCTTCAGCTAACGTCGGCAATCCATTATCCTTTTTAAATTAATTACGTGCAATTTTTTTTCTTTTAAGAGATACATTTTCGGTATATGGTCCATTTTAAGACCCATAATTGAATAAATTACCCATTTAAAGTTGGTGAAGTGAAAGACTTATTTGAATGCTACTGCAGGTAGGGCGTAAGAATTGTACATGCTGCCCCCATTGCAAGAGGCGACTAAATTTGGGATCTTATCTTTTCTCTTCTTTCTTTACAACTTTCTTCTTCATAATATCTCCATTGACAATGCCTCACTTTTGGCCTTTAATTGAGCGTTCGCCCCTGTGAGGAAGGCTTTGGGTTCTGTCCCCTGCCTGAGACATGCCAGTCTTTAAAAATGGTAGTAGCTACATGTACTCCTGCTTAGCGCTCAGCATATTAGGAGTGGGACGACTGGTTCGCCTGTTGTTAGTATAATGTGACCGGGTGAGGTGTGCTGCTTGGTGTCTTCGGCGGTATGCTTCAGTGAAGTAGCACTATAAATCGGCAAAAGTTCCGGCCACAAGGAGACTTAACACGAACATACCGCAGCCTCCCAAAAACCCACATACGCACTCACCTCACGCATGCATGTCGCACGCACGGAAGGCCATCCTTAAATGACCTTAGCTGTTAATAGGACGTTAAACAAAATAAACCAAACCAAAAATGACGCGCCAAACATCAAGAGCTATAGTGGAAGTATTTGCGAGTTAAAACAATGTATATATATACCGACGTCAACGTTGTGTTTTTAACCATAGAAGTATTTTAACAGAGTAACCTAAATGAACTATGAATATTATGGATATACATGCGCAACCCACAACATCTTCGAGTATGTAAAGAAGAATAAAGGTGGTCTAGAAACTCATAGCTTACAGACCGAAGATCAGGTAAATCAGGAAAATCAGGTATAATAGGCCCGAGCATTTTATCGTTAACCTAGTCGAGCCAAAAAGCCGTCACATGTGGGTCGGGATATACGAAAGGCGTTTCCTTCATGTAGACTCATTTCAACTTTATTATTTGAAAATTAAAAACAAAATAGTTTGCATAAATCAGAAGCATGGCTCTAGGGTAAAAGATATTTCTAAATGTGAAAGATAGGAAGCCGTGTATGGCATGATAAGATGTATGTGCAAAGACAGCTGTATGTAATACCAATGATGTTTTTTCTAAATAGATTTTACGCTCGTGGTGTAATCTGTAAAAAGGCGGGAACATCACATAAGTCACAGAAATGTTTCAAGAGCATGTACAGAAAACGGCCGCGGATGTGCAGCAAATGTCTGAGAAGTCGAAAAATCCATCTTATCTGTCTCCTGTATCAGATTATTGAGTCACGTGCACACACACGACAGAGAAACTAATATGTGATGCATTGCCTTTTATCAAGATTAATCGAAATATTTTAGTTGAATTATTGTTTATTGTATCTGACAAATATAAATTAGGTTTATTATCAATAGAAATGCAGGGGGGAAAACACACACACTCGAACAAAAATAAAAAGTTCAGGCCTGTTTTGACGCGAGAATTTGAAACGAGAGGCAGAGTCGACCTCACATTGGTTGTCATTTGACTCGTTGTATGTCTGGGTAGAAAGTCGAGGGGAGTTCATGATCCTCCCAGCTGCTTCTTAGCAGTTGACAGGCCGTAGAAAACAGATATAGCTATGTATTTTGAAATGTGTAGACAATATGTCCAAAAAAAATGACGAAGAGAGATTTTCTGACAATATCAAATTGATTTATGTTGACTTTCCAGCCAACTGAGACATATCCGGCCATTTGTTCAGCATAATCAGCATAATGATAGGTTAGACCAAGGCGTTACTTTATACAGTGATGTAATTTGCAGGCTGGCTCAAGGGGTGTGTGCCAGAGCCTAGTAAGATAACGATTGTCACGTGATCACTAATACCTGGGTGACAGGTGGAAACGTACTCTGCTAAATTAATAACGAACCATATCAAATATCATTCGTTGTTCCACAAAAATCTGGCGGACCGAAACTGTTGGATATTGTCAGTTCCATTTGTCCATTTTGCAAAATCAACATCCCCTGTGCGTACTAATATTTTACGCCATCTTACCAGTATCAATCCGCCAAAGGAGCATTGTAATGGATTATTTCAAAAAAAAAGAAAAAAAAAAAAAAAAACGATAATAATAATAATTAAAGATAAATAAGTAAGTAAATAAATGTAATGAAAATGATAAATGTTTCGAACCAAACTAGTATAATCCATGGAATTGATAATGAGACCATGGCGTTATTTTGACTAGGCTTGTACAAGTTCTGGTGACTTGTGGTAGCCTGATAAACAAATATGACAAATTCTCACAAACAAGATCATTTAGAGTGCGTAATAAATTACTCTTGTTATATTGATATAATAGACTTTTGTTGATCTTCAGACAAAAATCCGTCTCAGGGCCAAATAAATTCATCATCCATGAAATCGATAAAGACAAAGCTTAATGACGAAATTCATACGAGCTATGATATATATGGGAAAACGAAGCAATGCTAACACCATCATATTGGAGAAGTTTTTTTTCTTTGTTTCCAGGAAAGTTATGTAATACTGTGGGGACAATGCAATGTACATATAAATGTACAATGCAATGTGCACGAGCGTTATAGTTGACACAATAATTACCGAGAAATCTTGGCGCGTGAGCAGAAATGCTTAGAAAAATATATCAATGATACAATTTAGCAGGGTGTTCTCGTGGAACCTGCTTCTGCCGTATTGTGCAAATGACGGCGTGTTTATGTCTTATTCAGAACAGAACTTGTATCGTGACTTTTGGTTCGGAAATAAAGTGGGTTTGCCATGAAGCAGCCAAAGTAATTCTATAGGAGAGAAACAACAGGCTACATGATTCTCTTAAACAGCTTTAACATTATGCATTTGTTATAAATAAACAAAAATAAACTATCTGTGTTAATGAAGAAGTAGGGAAATGAGATATGAGCTATCTAAATCTAAGACAATATTCTTTGTGTCCTAGTTCTGATCCGATTTAACACTTTTTAATGTCTCCCCTTTGTTATAATATATAAAAGAAACGTGTCTCGTTTTGATCTGTACTTAATTACCTTGTGCCTATTTTGATCTGTACTTTGTGACCTCTTTATAGTTTTGATCTGTACTTCGTGGCCTCTGTATCGTTTTGATCTGTACTTTGTGACCTCTGTATCGTTTTGATCTGTACTTTGTGACCTCTGTATCGTTTTGATCTGTACTTTGTGACCTCTGTATCGTTTTGATCTGTACTTCGTGGCCTCTGTATCGGTTTGATCTGTACTTTGTGACCTCTGTATCGTTTTGATCTGTACTTTGTGACCTCTGTATCGTTTTGATCTGTACTTTGTGACCTCTGTATCGTTTTGATCTGTACTTCGTGGCCTCTGTATCGTTTTGATCTGTACTTTGTGACCTCTGTATCGTTTTGATCTGTACTTTGTGACCTCTTTATCGTTTTGATCTGTACTTTGTGACTTCTGTATCGTTTCGATCTGTACTTTGTGACTTCTGTATCGTTTCGATCTGTACTTTGTGACCTCTGTATCATACGATCTGTACTTTGTGACCTCTGTATCGTTTTGATCTGTACTTTGTGACCTCTTTATCGGTTTGATCTGTACTTTGTGACCTCTGTATCGTTTTGATCTGTACTTTGTGACCTCTTTATCGGTTTGATCTGTACTTTGTGACCTCTGTATCGTTTTGATCTGTACTTTGTGACCTCTTTATCGTTTTGATCTGTACTTTGTGACCTCCTTATAGTTTTGATCTGTACTTTGTGACCTCTTAATCGTTTGATATGTACTTTGTGACATCTGTATCGTTTTAATCTGTATTCTGTGACCTCTGTGTCGTTTTGATCTGTACTTTGAGACATCTTTATCGTTTGATCTGTACTTTGTGACCTCTGTATCGTTTTGATTTTTTTATTTCTTTACTGACATTTAAGAGAACGTTTATTCAAAGGAGCTGCATCCTCATCACGAGAAATTGAGTAACTTTGATGAATTGAAACAAGAAGTGACAGTTGTATATCTTTATACAATACAAAACCAAAAGTTAAATTTTTAACGCTATAACTAACATTCACAAAAAATGTACGTCTGTTTTATCTTTTGAAATTGAAGTAACTAAATAATAATAAATCCAGAAGATGTTCTGTCATGCTCTGCCTCTGTAAATACATACTATATATCACACATTATATTCACGCACGTTTAGAACTCTCGTCAAGGGGCCGCGGTGCCCGAGTAGTTAAGGTGTCCCGACACTTTATCAACTAGCCCTCCACCTCTGGGTTGCGAGTTCGAAACCCATGTTGGGCAGTTGCCTGGTACTGACCTTAGGCCGGTGTTTTTCTCCAGGTACTCCGGCTTTCCTCCACCTCCAAAACCAGGCACGTCCTTAAATTACCCTGGCTGTTAATAGGACGTTAAACAAAATCAATCATAAATAACAATCACTCTCGTTAAATTGTAGGTTGGACCAGGGATACGCCTCTATCATTCCGTCCAACACGTCCCACAAATGTTTTATCGTGGAGAAGTAATATTAAACCTGAAATTTAACGACAGTACTAAACGTATATGGAAGAAATTCCCACCGACCAACGAGTGGTTCGCTCTTTCAATAATACATTCTAAAACATCTTTTTATTTCTCGTAAACCGGACAGTTTCTAAATGCGTTTCTCCTTCCTTTCTGTATATTTTTCCAGACAGTGGTAAATTGATAGTATGAATTCTATTGATTTCGACCACAGGCTACTATCGGAAAAAAACAGTTCTATAAATAGGCATATTGAATACGTGCGGGAAAAAATTGTAGACTATTTAGAAATATATTTCGCCCTTGAGCTATATTCATGTTTTAATTAAAAAACAATATTTTTCAAATAATCAAAATCATCTATTTTGAGCGTACGAGTAATGTTGCACGCCTAATCCCTTTGCTCGTTGTATTTCCGTGACGTATAATCGTTTAAATGTATCCCGTTGTGTCAGCACTGCCTGACACGATGTATGTACATGTATATTGCAGTTTTCAATGTTTTATGCATTCTCAAAACAACATGAAGGAATGTCAAGCAAGAATTATTTTTTAGAAAACGACGGCAAGTTGAAGTACTTATAAAACTTCGATTTTCATTTTGTCAGTGCATTCTTGATCGTTAAGCTCTGAGGTTTGCAGGCAACGATGAGGACGGCTGTTTTGCCACATTGTTGTCAGTACAATTAAGGATTAATTTGACATACTGAACTTTATTTTTTTTATAAAACTTCCAGAAAGACACATTGAAATGCTATGTAGTTTTCGGTCTTCCGAGTGATCACTTTAAGAACATTTTATTTCCAGGAGTTAATTATCTATATATTTAGTGGTGCATGCATTTATAAGAAGCGTGTGGTTGAGGCTGATAAAAATGGGACATATATTTATATTGATGTAATATGTTGGTAGATGAACAAATGTTATTAAATCATACATGTATTATGACAAACAACAACCCCAGCAACTTTAGAAGCTTAAGACAGCTCAACACCTTTGACAGTCATCACTGAATCCAGCCATGTTTATTTTCAGCTTACTAGTAATGAAATTTCAAGTTTCGTACTTTAACATAATATTGCGTGTTAATTCATATCTTAATTTCCGTCTGGTTGAAGTAAACAAGTCTATCAATAAATCTATATCTCAAGAAATACAATCTCTTTGAAGTTCTCCCTCATTCAAAGCGATTCACGGCTGGAAATATTATCAAGAGTAATATTTTCATTTCAGATATTTCGGCAATCGTGGTTTCTAAATATCTATATCGGTGCAAAACAACGAAGTTACAATTTTGTAGGTTCTACAAGAATGCATATAATGTTGTATACACCCATATGACTGGTCAGGTAGTGTCTGATTAATTTAATCAAATTCCGGATATTTGACCCAGCGTCCGGGTCCTTTTGTTTGTATGTTTAGAGTTGACTTGTTGTTTTCCGGAGAATGAATGGCGGTAAACGTATAGCGCAGCGTTGATCTGTTTTATGAACATAAAACCTCAAGCAGCCAAGAACACGAGTAACCCCCACAACAATAAATATCGCTCATAAGCAGAATGCTACGCGGACTCGTCTACAACTGTATCCCACCCACGCGACTCTATTCGGCTTTCCCATTGTTACATTGTTTACAAACATCAACGAGATAAACAGTGTTTCAATACTCGTAAACGTACATCTGGGAATAGACTCGTGTATCGCTAGGCTATATCTTAAATTTATTTCGCCATTGATGAGCAGAAATCATAGTTCAATGAGAATGAAATCTACATGCAGTTCCAGCTGAAACAGACATCAAGATTTAATTGTCCTATTTATACAAGATTTCGGAAATCCCCGGAAGTTTTGTTTACTTTGCCTGTTAAAACACTTTTATTTTACGAATCTATATTGAAGTTAACTGGAAGTTGACGAATGACATAAACGGGCTTTAAGTAAATAGATAAATAAAACTTATTCTAAATTAATGTATCAACCGAGAAAGCCGAGATCTAGTTTGGTCAACATTTTCATGGACGTTTTTTTCAGAACTCGGATCCTCATTTTAAATGCCTGTACCTTTGTCTATTTTTACCTAAACTGAAAAATAGATTTTGTTTTGGTATTGCCAAATCCCCCCCACCCACCCCCCCCCCCCCTCCCCCCTCCTCCCCCTCAAATGAATCTGTGAGTGGGCAAGAATTTTCCTAGATGCCCCTTTTCCTTTCGCTCCCAGGCCACGTGGGACTTGTCCTGCATGTAGGGAGTAAGTGGTCGTAAGACACGACTAAATTTGGGATCTTAATTACCTTTTCTCTTCTTTCTATCAGAATGGTAGTTTCTGCTCCTGCTAAGCGCTCAGCATATTTGGAATGGGACGACTGGTTCGCCCGATTTCAGTGTAATGTGAAAAGGAGAAGTGTCCTGCTGAATGTCTTTGACAATATGGGGGGCCGCGGTGGCCGAGTGGTTAAGGTGTCCCGACACTTTAACACTAGCCCTCCACCTCTGGGTTGCGAGTTCGAAACCTACGTGGGCAGGTGTCAGGTACTGACCGTAGGCCGGTGGTTTTTCTCCGGGTACTCCGGCTTTCTTCCACCTCCAAAACCTGACACGTCCTTAAATGACCCTGGCTGTTAATAGGACGTTAAACAAAAACAATCCAAAAAACTTTGACAATATGTTTTAGTGACGTAGCACTATGAAGTTAGCATCAGTTCCGCGCGCGCTACCACAGGAAGACAAACACGAACATACCGCAGCCTTCACGAAACACAAAAACACTTACCACAAGCCATGCGTCTCGTACACAGGGGAACCATCCAGAAATGACCCCCGCTGTTAATAGGACGTTAAACAATACAAAACACACCACATGTGACATACATTGGAAACATAAAATATAAAATCTGTCACATACCGGAACACGTCATCTCTTAGTTATTTGATATTTAGGGTTGTAGCTGGAGCTTCGTCGCCGCTAAAAGACCTTTCAAATTACACGATGGCAGGGGAACGGATACATTTAATCGTGTTTCTATCATATCTGTTTCATTCTGAAACTGTCAGACTTCATAAAATTAAAATACCATGCAAAAGTTGTATGAGATCTATTATATTTCAGTACAATGGTTTTAAATTAAGCGGCAGCATGCTTTCATTATTGTTCTGGCGCAGGTTTTCCTAATTTTTCAGGAATTTCTGAACGTCGTAAATATTGAACTTGTTGCCATAAAAAGGACTGAAATATTACCAAATCAATTTCGTTGGAATCTTGGGAACGTTCGCCGTTTTCCACATGCTTTAACTAATTGATACAAAGGAGTTTTATTATGAATTTTAGCTTCAAAAATTGCAGTTGAGTCCAATTTACTACTGGCATTACATAAATGTTCATTATTCCTTGAACTTTTTTGTTGTCGAAACCATGTCCTTATTTATTCTTTATAACTCGAACAGATTTTCGTCGAATACACCGCATATCTCGAATTAATATTTATCCATTTCCCTTCATATTCACAGACTTATTTCCATTATCTTTTTGTCGGTCAGATGCCATACACAAGGTTTTGTTTTTATTCAATTTTTAACAATAGGCATTAGAAGTGCCCCTTCCATATTTGTAACTAAATAGATTTATCGGTTACATGAAACGATTTCTTTTCAAAGATTTTTAATAATCAATTTCCCTTAAAAACTCACCATCACGTAATTTCGGAAGAGATATTTTTTGAATTAGAATAGAACTTGTCATTACATTAATGAAATCTGTCACATTTTGATTGAAGAGATTTGAAGAAATTAGCTACTTTGTCATTGACATGAGGTGTCGATTTCGTTTCCTTATATCATCATTTAGCTCGAGACAGTAATCGATACCGACCTAATATATATATAAATGCATAATATATATGTACATTTGTATATAGTATATAACAAGATATCTATTTATTAGCACAATGTATCATATATACACTATAACTTAGCAACACAAATGACGAAGGAAGACAACTTTTTTGACTCGTGCCCTGACCGGGCCTCGAACTCACGATATACGGCACCCAATCGCCTAGCCAGAAATATCCGCAGCCTATACCGCTGCTCTTAAAATAAGAACGTTTCAATGTATATATTTGAATTTCCTGTCGTAGTTGTACCGAGAGAAATATTGATAATATATGTACAATTCGTATCCATGTATGTAAATACATTGCGATCCAGGTATTCATATCATGACTTGGTATCGGGCCGACCATCACTGCTCCATTGAAACGTTCTTTTTTAAGAACGCCGATGTGACGCAGCGGTATAAGCTGCGGGTATTTCTGGCTAGGCGATTGGGTGCCGTAGATCGTGAGTTCGAGGCCCGGTCAGGACACGAGTCAAAAAGTTGTCTTCCTTCGGCATTTGTGTTACTATGTTATATATATATATATATATATATGCGTGAACCTGTCTGCGCATAAGGATCTAATACAGTGTTTTCGGTGACGGGCGTTGACTGTGAATTGAATACTTATGTTTAGTTCACAATTAATAATGTCTTTGTTTTACGGTGAAGAACGTTTAGCAATGTTTAAATGGCTCGTTTACGTTCTAGAGTGACATTTGATGTGCCTCCTACATTTGATAGAATAAGATAATGCATGTATGTTTTGATTGACGTCTTCGAATGCACGAGTCTTGCACCTACAGACATAGAGCGATCTGCCAAGCTGACAGGACTAAGGGGGGTAACTCTAACAGAAATAACGATTTTGTCATGAAGAACATGGTTGAAATTATTAGGTTTCTTATAGAAAAAACAAATACAGTTATGTGATCGCACAACGTTCCACGAAGTGCGATGTGCGCACGCACGATGTGCGATGTGTGCGATACCGATCGTGCAGGAAAATGTGCGCACGATGGGCGATTGCAACGGTACATGTGCGATGTGCGCACGATGTTTGCACGGTGTGCGCACGATGTTTTTGGAACGTTGTGCGATCACACAACTGTATAAGCATGGGAGAACTAAACAACACCTTATTATCTTCCATAATAAATATCGTAATTAATTGTGTAATTGTACACGAATGACTCCATGCATTGTGACATTTGTACCTTTTCACGGACCTAACCCAGCCGCATGAACAAATTGGTTTTCTTTTTCGGCATAGCCGTATAATATTATTTTTGACCCGGGTATGACGCGACAGGTGGCGTTACTGGTCAAGATGAAGAATGTGATTGGTCAATGTAGCGGAAAATGCAAAATGCAGATATGCAGGAGTAGATATTTTCATCGTTAAGCTTTTACTTTATATATCTCTTTTTTTACTTTTTTTATTCAAACGTTGATAAAGGCAGGGTATCCGTAGAACTAGAAGATCAAGCTTCTTCACGGACTGAAAAGTGGTAGTGAAATTGAGTTTCTTTTATTGTATATCATAACGTTTCATTCATGAAATAAATTTTCGCATCATACATTTTGTATTGCACTCATAAATTATATATAATTGGTGACATTGACTATACGAACAAACTGTCATATCCGACATATTGTTTCAGTCCCATATTGCGTCTGTAAACTCATTGTTCTTTGAACACTGGGAAGTTAAATAAAGCATATTAAGAAAAATATTATACAGTTTGCAAAAAAATAAGTTCTGTGAAGAAATATTTCAAATATCCATGACGAGATACATTTAAATTGGATATATTGCATCTCAACATGGCTTTTTTTACCTGTAGGTTTGGTCAGATAATCAGGTTTGGCCTAGGCATTCTTCATTGTTATCTTCATAATTAGGTAATAGCATTAAAATGTTCATGTAATCTATGTGACTGCATTTGCGTATTATTGTCTCGATTTAGCTGTGGTAACAATTTGGGTTGGCGGAAGGGAAGTAACTCTATCATTACAACATGTAGTGTACATATTCCTGATGGAGTGATGCAGTTAAAAATGTACCTCGCTTATATAAAACAGATTTTGTTAATTCAAAGAATTTTCCATACCTATTTGAAATATCTATACTTGTATTATACAATTGTCTGTGACAATAGATTGTCTATGTCTGTATTGTCGGTTACATATCTTTTTGTCGTGGAAGAAAAATATATCATTAACATTACTAGGTACTATTTAACATTACTGTCAAATCAAGCTACATGTACATCAAGTGTTGTGAAAATATAGTATGATTTCAAACTGTAAACCCTACAGCTGGGGATGATGTAAAGTGGGGGCTATGGTTTTTGATTTTGAAGGGAAAAAAATGGTAACACGGCAAAAAACCTCATTGTTCCTTCTAACATAACGTAGAATTTGGTTGAACACGTCGACGGGATGTCCGAAGCTATTTCGAAACTATTTGGCCATTTTTCTTACGCGATGGAAATGTCCCTACAGATTTGGAGGTTACCTCTGCAGTGTTAGGATTTTTATCAATATTTTATCGGCTTCGAGTGTATATAGCATTCTTCTTTTCAAATAAGGCTATCTTTCACTTCAAAGTATCTCTTTATGAATATTTAGTTAATAATTCATTACATTTTTGCAATTTCCGGCAATAAGAGATCTGGTAAAATTATTAATGTTGGTCAATTAGGAAATTGTAATGTGAAGCACAGGGGTTTATCAATGAAATTGACTGGTGTTGATCAGAATTGGCAAAAAAAACCACCTTTGTATGAAAATTAAAAAAAAAATGTGAAAAAGCTCAAATTAGACCGTTTATATTGTTTTACAGATTATCAATACAACACTATATTGATCATTAGAACAAAAACAAAATGCCTGACAAGTCATAAATGAACACTAATACAATGATATTGGTGTGACTGTCACAGGGAAATATGAATGTTACTATAATTGGGTTTGAAGGAAGGGAAGTAACTCGTTCATCACAACATGGGGTATACATTTTCCAGATGAAGTGAAGAAGTTACCTCGCTTTATATAAAATAGTCAATATTTACAGAATTAGTTAATTCAAAGAATTCTTTATTTATTATACTAGAGGATACAAATCTATACATATTAGATATATAAATGTTTGATATAAAATTATGTTACATATATCTATATTTATATTTTTTTTAACGACAGTTACATTGTCTAACGTATGATGAAACCAAGCTTCTGTAGCTATTTATAGACGTTCAACACGTGCTGGACAAATTTGGTTAAATTTTAAGAGATAATAAAACATTATACATGTATTGTGAAAATCAACAGAAATTCAAAAAAATAAAATATATGCATGATCTAGTTTTTGAATTTTAAGTGTTTAAAATGTAACCTATACTATTTACACTTGCGTTGTATTATCTCAAGATGAATCTGATTATCGAAGATTACTCGTGGTGCTTAGGCCTGAGCATGAATACAAAGATAAATGTAAATAGAATTACTTGACTAACAATCACCAGTGCTGAAAAAAATAAATTAAAAGATACATAATTAAAAAATGTAAACAAAGAAGCAATCTTTATTTTTTTACAGTAATTTAGAGACTGTTATATCAACTATATTAATAATTATTGTATTATATTATTAATTATATTAATTGTTGGCCCGGATTGAAGCGCGCGAGGGGTCTTACCGTGGGAGGAAACCGGAATACCCGGGGGGAAACCCGCGTGGTCGGGCAGGTGACCCAATCTAATTAAAATTAGACTTGTTATTTCCATTCCTCTACGATACTCTACGATACACTGCAATACAATGTATACTTGTATTGCAGTGTATCGTAGAGGAACGGAAATTACATGTCTAATTTTAATTAGATTGGCAGGTGACCCAATACCTTTTCACGTGGAATCGAACCCCGGCCACATGGGTGAAAGGCAAGTGTGTTACCACTGTGCCAACTAAGTTATGGGCCTATAGTACCCATATTCCAAAAATAATGATAAACAATTCTGTCAGGAAAGAAAATAGAATTAAACTTAAAAATATAAATGACTTTATTCCGAGCAAACGCGAATTTTGTCGTCCACAGCTTATATTGGCATCATGAATCACGCTGCGGTCGTTCCGTTCGGAATTTTCTACGTCAGACGGGCTGAAACATCATGCTGGCAATATTGAAGCCTGTCTGACGACCTGGACATGAGACCTCCCGAGACTTCAACGTCCGGTCTCCCCACTACTCTACACTGTAGCTGCTTGTTTTGATTAACTATCTTAATTTTTTTTATCTTCGTGCTATATTTTTTCCAACATCGTCATCATTGCAATTGACATCAACAGCATCGCCACTTAGTGCTTCCGGGATAATTTGTCCGTCTGTTATAACCCACCGCTGTTCAAACGAAGAGAATAAGGTCATTTATTTTTGAAATATTTTATGAAATGGCGGGAATACTCATCTTCGCTAGCCAAGGTTTCTGATTACGTTACACTCCATGAATGTTGAGTTAAACGTTATCAGTAGCCTTGGCTATAGCGAAGATGGTGGATACCTAGCGTAAATACAATTATTGTTCTATGTTTTGTATCTGTATTTAAGTGTATTAATATTGGTGGAGCAAATAGTAAAAGTATTTTTGTATTTTTGTTTTTTGTTTTTGTTGGGGTTTTTTTGTTTTTTTTTAATTTTTTGTTGGGTTTTTGTTTTTTTTGTTATTTTTGTTATTTTTTTTTGTTTTGTTGTTGTTTTTTTATTATTAATTTTCATTTATATTTTTTTTAAATTTAATTTTTTTTGTTTAGTTATTTTTTTACGAAAAACAAACGAGTGATTAGCACATTTAAATATGAAACAAACAATATATAGATATGTAATTTCTTATTTACTGTTTCAGGATTAGATTGTGTTAAAATACAATAAGGAAATCACAGAATGATTAGGATATAAATCACTTTGAGGAGACATTGAAACTTAATCATGTATAAACACTACGGAAATGCCCATTCAATAATTATACGTTCTAGCCTTCGAGATCGTTTGATAAATATTCTTTGTTGTGCTATCATAACGAAACCCTTCAAAAGAGGAGACTAATGTGTTAGGAAGGATGCATTGCTGATTTTTGTTCGGTGTCCTGGACTGACAACGCTGGTCCCGACTGGTCGATGTTGTTAGCTGTCATGACAACTGTAGTCACATAACGCCCACACAACATATTATAAAAAAGATATTTGCGATGAAGAATGATTCCATTTGACACTAGATTATCTACAATTAAATTAGACTATAATGAAATTACACCCATTGCTTTTTTTTTTTTTTTTTGTCGTTTGAAACTGATTAAATTTCTTAAACCGCCAGTTAGGTTAATTGTCGAATGCAATTACCGTTTTCTTGAATTTAGCATAAAAAGAGATATTGTCACATTATAGCAGGAAAACTGTTAAACAAATTTTGACAATGTCAAAAATATGCAGACTTACATGTAGGTTCCTATATGTGTCACTTATGTGTCGGCAATACTTAGTCATAGAAAGAAAAAAAGAAACCGTTTGAAATTACTTTACAGATGATCATTCGAAATATCACACATTTTATTTGGATATCTCATGAAAATATTCAAGTAAGTAAGATGCATACCTGCGTCGTTTAAATCGGATTCATATGCGTTTTATTCAATAAACGTTTTATTGTTTGCTAGCTTAAATCTAAACTTCCTATCCCTTACCAAAATTCTAAATCAATATGCCCGATAAAAATCCCGATACGTAGTGGTATCCGATTAAAATAAACGTACGTATTTTAATTTTATTTTTATTTTATTTAAAATTGAAAATATTCAAACGTATCATCACATATCCTATTTATTATTCAATGACCACTTGTTTAGGCCTATATTATATTATCTTATTTCTCTATGGATTTTCACGTTAAGTAATCCTATCGTCACTGTCACGTAAGGACGAAACAGCTGTATGATGCCCCTAGCCTCACTGACAAGTCCTAAAAGGACGATACAGCTGTATGATGTCCTTAGCGTTACTGACAAGTCCTAAAAGGACGATACAGCTGTATGATGTCCCTAGCATTACTGACAAGTCCTAAAAGGACGATACAGCTGTATGATGTCCTTAGCGTTACTGACAAGTCCTAAAAGGACGATACGGCTGTATGATGTCCTTAGCGTTACTGACAAGTCCTAAAAGGACGATAGGGCTGTATGATGTCCTTAGCGTTACTGACAAGTCCTAAAAGGACGAAACAGCTGTATGATGTCCCTAGCGTTACTGACAAGTCCTAAAAGGACGATAGGGCTGTATGATGTCCTTAGCGTTACTGACAAGTCCTTAAAGGACGATACGGCTGTATGATGTCCTTAGCGTTACTGACAAGTCCTAAAAGGACGAAACAGCTGTATGATGCCCCTAGCGTTACTGACAAGTCCTAAAAGGACGATAGGGCTGTATGATGCCCCTAGCGTTACTGACAAGTCCTAAAGGACGACACAGCTGTATGATGTCCCTAGTATTACTGACAAGTCCTAAAGGACAAACAGCTGTATGATGCCCCTAGCATTACTGACAAGTCCTAAAAGGACGAAACAGCTGTATGATGCCCCTAGCGTTACTGACAAGTCCTAAAAGGACGAAACAGCTGTATGATGCCCCTAGCGTTACTGACAAGTCCTAAAAGGACGATAGGGCTGTATGATGTCCCTAGCGTTACTGATCAGTCCTAAAAGGACGATAGGGCTGTATGATGTCCTTAGCGTTACTGACAAGTCCTAAAAGGACGATAGGGCTGTATGATGCCCCTAGCGTTACTGACAAGTCCTAAAAGGACGATAGGGCTGTATGATGCCCCTAGCGTTACTGGCGAGTCCTAAAAGGACGATAGGGCTGTATGATGTCCTTAGCATTACTGACAAGTCCTAAAAGGACGATAGGGCTGTATGATGTCCTTAGCATTACTGGCGAGTCCTAAAAGGACGATAGGGCTGTATGATGTCCTTAGCATTACTGGCGAGTCCTAAAGGGACGATAGGGATGTATGATGTCCCTAGCGTTACTGACAAGTCCTAAAAGGACGATAGGGTTGTATGCTGTCCTTAGCGTTACTGACGAGTCCTTAAAGGACAAAACAGCTGTATGATGTCCTTAGGCATCACTGATGAGTCCTTGAAGAACTGCCTTGATAGTGTGATGGATAAATGATAAATCTCCAACACAAGGCTCTGAAATTCCTCCTGTGTACTGTTATATTTACACAGGGCCAATGTGTTCAAATATTTGCAAAAAAATATATTGAATTGTCATACATTGTTGTCATCACGTGATTGAATTTTCGACTTGACGTAATTGTATTGTTGTTTGTACCTCCTATCTGTCTTAATCTAGGAGTTGACAGAAAATCACACCTTGGGGATGACAGAGGTATGACACCCTAGGTTTTAGAGAGAAATCACACCCAAGGAGATGACAGAGAAATCACACCCAAGGGGATGACAGAGAAATCACACCCAAGGGGATGACAGAGAAATCACACCCTAGTGGATGATAGAGAAATCACACCCAAGGGGATGACAGAGAAATCACACCCTAGTGGATGATAGAGAAATCACACCCAAGGGGATGACAGAGATATCATACCCTAGGTGGTGACAGAGGTATGCCACCCTAGGGGATACAGAGGTATGACACCCTAGGGGATACAGAGGTATGACACCCTAGGGGATACAGAGGTATGACACCCTAGGGGATACAGAGGTATGACACCCTAGGGGATACAGAGGTATGACACCCTAGGAGTTGAGAGAGGAATCAAACCAATGGTTGACAGGGAAATCTTGAACATGTAAAACGAGAGGCAAATCTGTGAATGAGTGGAGAAATGATGCATCATTTCTACCAATCTTAATAACAGTGCTGTCCCATTTTGTATACATTTTGTATTTCCTGTCTTCCTTTCAAGATACTGTCAATCACTTAATATTCAAGAGGAATTTATTTTCGCGATAATGCGCGAGGAGAATTAATCGTGAAATCAAAGTGATTTACAGTACTATACTTTTGGTTCCTATTATCGCTGACGAGTCCTAAAGAACAAAAAAAACCCTGTATAACGCGAATCTACCGGTAACTAAATTCAAATTTAAAGGTGAAGGTCACCTGTTGTCTTTAACACAATCTAGTGCGTCTAATATATAGACACAGTGAAATAGCAGTACGTATCAAACATGGCATGCATTGGAGGTACATTGGATTGGCTTGGTGCGATCTCCTGATCAATACCAACTGATTAGATCAGTGATGGCGACATTCGCAATGGAAGTGTCACTTTAGAGCCAAATTGGTTGACTGCATTAAACCACCATGTTCTCCATCTAAGTACAGTGGTGGAGTTATACAATTGTGTACAATCTAATTAAAAGAGAAGCCAGGAGATCCACAACGACTATTTCCAAAACACATCTTGTCAATTTAACCGTGTTCAAGATGCACTTTTTAGCTTTTCGAGAGATTGCCAATTTCCATGTACATATGTACTTTAGAATTATAAATCGACAAAGGAAAGAAGATCTGGTCCCAGTTTCATCAACATTCCAACTATTTCATAGCGAAGCATTCCATGGTTTAAAGGGGGGGGGGGGGGGGGGGGGGGGGGGGGGGGGGGGATCTTAGTTAAGGGATCTTCCTCGAATTCTGTAATTCTTTCCTGTGGGAAATTGTAGGATTAGGAAGTTAGGATTATTGACGAAACTGTACCGGGTGAATAGGGTTGCTATCTTGCTATGGAACTGCCCTGCTTCCCTTTGTTCTGTGAGCAAGAACACCCTCTAGCCTTGTTTTAGAAACATGATATAGGTCAACGATTTCTGTAGACGAGATATAAATGATGAAAAAAAGTTTATCAAAATGCGGTGAATCTTCTTTCTGCACGATTCTTTAAAGCGACTATATTGTTTAAAATCACCAAGAGAAAGATAAATAAAACGTTATTCGGCTTTCTTCGTAATAAATCGTGCATGGTCATGTTTACACGCAACAGTCGAAAAGAACAATGTTTTAACGCTGAAAATATGTGCAAAACCAGCAAATTTGATGGTAGGTATATGTGTATGGCTTTATTATGGTTTAATGTGTTTATATGCCGAATTTTTCGTTCACTGAGTGCGAAATTTTAGGTTATAGTCGCTTAAAGGAAAGTTTGTTTTTTTTATTCAAACGAAAAACAATTGTCATCTTTTTAAAATGATTTACATGTGCTATCTTTATAACAGGATTTTATTCAAACATTGTTTCGACACATTTTCTAAAATAAAACTGGTATGGAATTACTTAATTATTGCTATTTTACAAACGATTGACGAAATGGTGACGATGGTACAGCGATACCACACTTGCCTTTTACCTAGGCGGTCGGGGTTCGATTCACCGATCGGACGTGAACAAGTAAAGGGTCATCTGCCGACCACGTGGTTTTCTCCGGGAACTCCAGTTCCCTTCTTCGGTAAGACCCCTCGTACACTTCCGGTTAGCACGAATGATTGATATCAGTTGTTATAGCTTGTTTCTCAATTGCTGAAAAAAAGATAAATAAATGATTATGAAAACGAGTCCAGCGACCACGAGATGCTATGCTGATACGAGTGCTGATTTGTAAGTTGTGAGCCTCGTATTGAAGGAGGTACTCAAGGATGCTCTTTTTAAGTCCTACTATTCTCTGACTATATAGGGCCGTGTACTCAAGGACTGGTCTCATTTGGTTAGTTTATATCAACGAGGTAGCACTCTAAAGTAAACAAAACAAGCGGTTTTTTTTTCGTTTTTTTTTTTTTTTGCAAAATGAACAAAATCGGTTAGGGTTAGGATGAAAAATTCTGTCATTGCCATCGCTGCCATTCACGGTTGTGGCTTTAAATTGATTGAATATCCGCCTTATTAACCTGATCTCACTCCATCAGACTTTCATCTATTTCCAAAACTGAAAACAGCTATATATTTCAGGTTTCCTAACCCTCACATGCAGTGGATGTCTTTCTGTAGTGTCAAGAAAAGGAGTTCTATAAAAGTGGTACTGAGGCCCTTAAACACCGCTGGCAAAACTGTATGTCGGGCAAAATTCAAATCCTTCAATACGAGGCTCACAACTTATAATATCAACCAGCCCTCACATTTTCGGCAATTGTATACTCCTACTGTATATAAATATTTCATGACATGAAAACAGAAGAATGCTTGGATGCATAGTTGAAACGTCAACAGTTAAGCTTTCTACCGGCTGAGACCCGTGCCTACTAAATGCTGTTTATTTGCGATAAATGGCAAATACTTAACGTCAGAAAACTACACCAAACTGTAATGCGTTATGTTATAGAGCCAGAGGCACGCAGACTAACGTGCTACTTAGACAGACACCGGGCAACTCGTACGTCTCAAAGTATAGACAGTAGGAAATCTTTTGAGAGCAATTCCAGAGAGACACGAGACTGAGTTATGTCACAAATCGATTTTTGCTGTCTACTTTCATAGATTTATAAAGAAGATAAAGTTTGAAACACAAAAAGTAAAATATTTGCAGATTCAAATATAAATTTTGATATTAACAGATATTATGTTACATAAGTAATACATTTCAGGAGTGTGGCCACCATTGTTACTATCTTTTACGAGTGTGACCATCATTGTTACTATCTTTCGCGAGTGTGGCCACCATTGTTACTATCTTTCGCGAGTGTGGCCACCATTGTTACTATCTTTTACGAGTGTGGCCAATATTGTTGCTATCTTTCACGAGTATGACCAACATTTTTACTATCTTTCACGAGTGCGACCAACATTTTTACTATCTTTCACGAGTGTGGCCAACATTGTTACTATCTTTCACGAGTGTGGCCAACATTGTTACTATCTTTCACGAGTGTGGCCAACATTGTTACTATCTTTCACGAGTATGACCAACAGTGTTACTATCTTTCACGAGTGTGGCCAACATTGTTACTATCTTTTACGAGTGTGGCCACCATTGTTACTATCTTTCACGAGTGTGGCCAATATTGTTGCTATCTTTCACGAGTATGACCAACATTTTTACTATCTTTCACGAGTGTGGCCAACATTGTTACTATCTTTCACGAGTATGACCAACAGTGTTACTATCTTTTACGAGTGTGGCCAACATTGTTACTATCTTCACGAGTGTGACCAATAGTGTTACTATCTTTCACTTGTGTGGTCAATCGTTACTATGTCTCTCAAGACTATATCACATGCATCAACAGATGTTTTCAACGTTTTCACTGGAGTTTAAAGTATAACAAAGGTGTATTTTTTCACTGTTGTGAAAAACATCACTTTTCTTTATTTCTCAATATTTCACTGTTAAAAGTAACAGAATACTCTATATAAGACTTTCACGACATGTTCTCAAATAATAAAAAAAAAATGCATCAATATATATACAAAAATATAGTTTTATAGTCTACAATTTCAACAAAATACAACTATTAAATATTATATGATATTGCACTCAGGCCAGGAATCATAACGATTGCCTCTAGAATATTTTATATCACTGTTAAAATACCAACATATAGATAATGTAAATATGTATATTTTTTTTAAAGTTTTCTAAAATAATTTTGAATTAAAGGTATTGGAGTTAAAATGAGTACGCTTATTGCTCATCCTACAGACTCTTTCTACACAGGGTGGTCGGATGACGCAGTGGTTACACACTTGCCTTTCACTTGCCCGACCACGTGGGTTCCCTGGGTACTTTGGTTTCCCCCCATAGTAAGACCCCTCGCGCGTTTCCATCCGGGCCAACAAGCGTGTTTAACATAAGTAAATATCACTTGCTTCGCAATTGTTGTAATATAAATAAAGTTTGAGAAACGACAAAACGGGCGGGCCAATTTATAATTGCGCTAAATTGTTGAAATTTGGAATTGCGCTAAAAATGTGCGCCAAATTAAATGCATTAGCATTGATGTAACCATTGTAGAGGAATCAGAACCGTTTCTGCCGATGACAAAGTTTGCTGCTCGTCAGCCAGACGGTGTCATACCGTACATTTCTTAATTAGATTTGCATTGTAGCCTTAGGTCGGAGAAACGTCTCTGATATCTTTTCATTAAAGCCAGAATTCAACAGAAACTTATTTGTTTGAGTTGACTATGACAAAGGGTGTCTAGGGGGTAAATTTAAAAAAAAAATAAAAGAAGAAAATTCAGATTCTTGCTAAGGGGGTAGCGTCTAATTTTGATGTATACCTTGTCATCGGCACACAGACTACAGTTTCCAATTACGCAGATCTCCCACTTTTCGCCGCACCCTACGAACAACACGCGGTGCGAAGGTTAAGCAAGTCTTGATTCTTGCGTTCTCCAAAATCTCTAAAACATCAGAATTGCAGAAGGCGCGACAGTTGGTCGTTTTGTATGTATGGATATACACCTGACCTTTAATGGTATCCTGCTCTAACAGTATATTAATTCCCGAGCTCTCCTAAGTTTCGTAAACATGAGGAATTAGAAATAACATCCCCAACTGCAATAGGGCGCCACGGCTATTCTTTTCTTTGGCATCATCGAGTTACATCAGACGTACCCGTATTATTTCCCAATCTCCTACAGAAAAAAAATGTTTTTCAAATGATGAGCTACAAAGGAAGTATTTTTCCTAATCTCCTACAGAAAAAGTATGTGTCGGACAGTGAGATAAATCAGACGATTTATTTTTCCATCTCCTACAGTAAAATTATGTGTCGGGCAGTGAGATGCATCAGACGATTTATTTTTCCATCTCCTACAGTAAAATTGTACTTAAGATAAGATACACTAAGAAATACAAAATGCACGACCAATGCATAGCGATCATATTTAAACTCTCATGCCCGTAAGGGCGTTCAATATTATGAATCGACAACGAAAGGGTCAGCATTTATTTAAATGAACTCGTCACTCGGACGTCAATTGTTTGACTCACTCGTTCGGTAAAAGTTTGTCATGGTGAGCCAGACATTTTAAGTTTTTCGCCGGTTCCAAAAAAAAAAAAAAAGTTTCTGGGGGGAAAACTTGGTGTTTTTGTCATATTTAGAATTACGTTCAGTCCGTATTGTCTGTAGGCTAGATCTTGCATGCGTAATTCAAAGATGCATGTTTTATGCTTAGAAAGCAAATTTAATTTGTAGAGTTGATATTGTTTTCACACTATCATGAAAATACGCACCTCATCCATCAAGAGCCTCTTTTTCAAGATTAAATTGCTGAAAAATGTCCAAAATCAATTCTTCTGTTTTGTTCTGCGTCACTTACCATTTAAATTAGCATATTTGCATTGTACTTTTTCAAGGGCATCCGTGTAAATTTATATTGCGCGAATATTTTGCCTTCGCTTAATACATTTTCAGTTAGAATTACAATTTCTTTGATATTTCGGCACCTCATTTCAGGCTTTTAAAGTGTTGCCAAGGATCGGAACATTGCAATTAATTTCTTGAATATTATCAAAGCAGGAGACGCCACAGAAAATTGCCCAGTCTCGCATTTGTCGCTTGTTACGGTCGCGTGCAATGATGCGTTTTTGTCATCAACTTCTTTGGATGAATTTCGCGGGTATCTGCAGTTCTAAAAGGCGTGTTTTTTGTCAAATTGTTTGATTTAGTGTATCTTGCTCTAAAAGATACCATATGACCATGCCGCGTTTATCCTGAAAAGATAGCAAATCTGCATTTTTAGCAGAATATTGTTTTGCCTGAATAGTCAGCGGAAGATTGTGTTTAGTTCTTTTGTGGCACTTTTATCACCTAATATCAGAAGTGTTTTAGAAAACCTTTTATCTTGTGATAATGACATAAGATTCGATCCCCGGCGTCATTGACTAGCTGACATAGTTAATTTGGTAACATATCCTTTAAAATGGACCATCAACATTTAGATGCCTTCGTGTGATTTGGGTTAAAAGCGGTCTACTAACTAAACGGAAAGCAATAAGTTGTTTCTTCAGGCAAAGATCTTAGCTTTTGTAAAAAAAAATTGTATTTGCCTAACACCCTCGTGTCAGTTCAAGTGTTAATATTACTGAAATCAAGGGTTTATAATCCCCAGGTGAACGAATTTTAATGAAAGTGGTTTTAGTGAATTTAATTCTAAAAGAAAAGTAATAAATAAAAAAAAAAAATAAAATAGAAAAAAAAAAAAAAAAAAAACCTATTCTCTATTTGTCTAGATTAATCTAATAGTTACGTTCTACTTTAGATGGATATGACAATTCCTCCGAGGAAAGTTTTCTTCACTACGGCTATTACTAAATTTACCGGTGACCGAAAGTAAATAGCGTGTAGCCGAGGAATGATAAGAAATGTTGACATGTGTAAACTCCTTTTAAACCTGGAGGCGCAGGAGAATACATGTACATTCAAAAATTCATTTATGCAGTCGCATGTGATGCCCAGAGGAAAAAATATAGATTGTCTTGGATAACTGTTCCCGTTTCTCACAGACAACGATTATCTTGCCGTTGAATTGTTTAGATGAATTTTGAAATATACATTCGAAAACCCAAGATGGTGACTTGAATAGTGAAATAGTCTGTTTCCTCGTCAAGGGCTAGGAAGTCGACTACATAGAAATGTACAGATATGTTTGTATAAGATTTGTTTTTTTTCTGGGTTTGTCGCTCTGTAAACAGCCAATGTCACTTCGAGGCGGGTTCTCCTTGTAGTAGTTGGTGATTACCTCAGTGAATAACATACACAGTGTAGGCCTGTCGTATGTCATCCAGAGTAATGCCCAAGGACACAGCCACGACAGCAAAGACCGCTCCGTTTCTCAGCTTCCCGAGAAACACAAACCGGTACGGATAGGAAGAGTCGAACCACGTGCCTAGGATCTTCACCTGAGGTCACGTGGCCGGCGCTCTAACCGACTGAGCTATCGCAACCCCTGTATGTATCAGAAAATGTTTCCCTGGGAACAATGTTTGTAAGGTATTAAATGTTAAGTATGATTCTATAAGCATTTCTCTCTACCAATGATTTTAATTTCCGACTCTTATAAATTGCACTCCAAGACTAGACTTAAATAAAACAAAAAAACTGTTGGATAACATGTTTATATGATGGGCAAACTCTCTTAAGACGCGAGACTTCTCCAGGCTTAAGTTTAAGTCTCGAATTGACATTAAAAAAAAATCTGTTTCTGATGTATATGTGTGTTCGATTATATATAATACAGGCTTGTACAATGGGTGATAGGGCTCCATGACTACAAAATGTACTGTTTCTGCCGCAATGTCATAACAACGAGGCAGGCTGATGTTTACTGAAATTTACAACACGGCATGTATCAGGGGAGTTGGCGCTAGACTTGACAGGATCGCATGCAATTTTGCCTCGCAAAATTACAATGCACATCCTATTTAAAATATATAACAATTTGATGTGTGGTTCTGTCTGATACGTCAAAACCTAATACTGATTCTTCTTGATTTTTGCAAGAGTTGAAAACCACACCACCCACCTGCATCCTCATACCAAGGGAAGTCTGTTGACTTCTACTTACTGGTAAAAGGTAGGAGGCAAACAGAGCAAACCTATGGCGTCATTGGCCATTCGGAGGTCACTGACATGCTGAGAACGTGGACAATCCCTTGCAATTAACTCGGCGCTGATGACACCCACAAGCCGTGTGAAGCTAAAGTCAATGTCAAACAATTTGCGAGAATGACAATAACACGCTGGGCTTTTCACGCGCATGAATTGTCCCGTGTGATTTTTCTTAGCAATTTATAATCTTCACAAGACTTCCGCTTGGACCACCACAATGGATCCCCTCTTTATCTAAGATGAGAGATATCCATAATATGTTGTCGTGTACAAACAAAAGATATGGGGATGACGTCAGAGTAAAGATCAACGATTGAATTTTTCGGAATTGTTCATATTGACAATTTTCTGAAATTAAAAAACCCCAAAAAACACAAATCATACGAATTGAATAAAATATTCATATCTTAAAATCATTATGATATAAATCTAGCAAGGTTTGGTAATATTCCATATATATATTTTTTCTTTTAATTAATTCTTTCAAACATAATATCTACAAACCATCTCCCAAAAAAAAATTGTTATAGTCTGGGTCATCAAAATGCGATGAATAGCTGTCAATGTTTGGAGACCGTGCGCGCACGTTCAGCACTACCGTGAAAAATGGACCCGTGGAAATCATTCATCTTATTCTATGCTATCTACGTTACGAAAACTTATTAATTTTAGTTCACTGTCCCCTAGTTTCCTGTACTTATTATATGTGTTTTACCTCTGATTACTATCGTGTATTTAGTGATAAATCGATTTCGTTTCATATTTATAGATCATTAATGATTTCTGAAAAAGATCAAAGGAAGCGCTCATTATACGCTAACATAAATAATATCAGGTGGCCTGTGAATTTGTTAGCGGTATCGCCCTCCTTTATCTTAAGAAACCTTGTTGAGTGCAGAGAAACTTAAATCACATTTTCTGTGTTATGAAGGCAAATAAATGCCACCTGTGTTTTAAAGAAAGAAATGAATGTAACGTTTCATGTTGAACCTTAATGCTTTTTATATGCTTCATGATAAAACTCTTATGAATGTATGACATTTTTATTTATTTGTTTTTTGTATTGGTTTGCTTTGTTTTTATTTATTTATTTATTTTTGTTTGTTTGTTTGTTTTTTTACGTTGTTTATTTATTTGATGTTTTTTTGTTTTTTTTTTTTGGGGGGGGGGGGGGGGGTGCGGTTTTTTTTTTTTGGAAACCCCTTTTAGACAAGTAGATATTTTTACAGATATCGTGATTGTAGTCAATGCCACTAACATTGTATGGCTGCAACCACTTTGTTGTGATGCTTTTCCTCATCTAATCATCATTAAAATACATTGTAGATTCAAATTCAAATTCGTGGGTGGCCATTTAAACGATTGTACTAAAGACGCATTATGTAAAAGCACCTTTCAATACAATCTTAGGGTTAGATACTATAGAACTAAATTAATTAAACTTCACAATAACAGCTGTATGGCCTTCTAGAACTCGTAATAGATTCTACGCACATCATACAGCTGTTTCGTCCTTCTAGGAGTCGTAATTGATGAAAGGCACAACGTACAGCTGTTTGACCTTCTAGAACTCGTAATTGATGCAAGTCATATCAAACAGTTGTTTCGTCCTTCTAAAGCTCGTAAGTGATTCTAGGCACATCATACAGTTGTTTCGTCCTTCTAAAGCTCGTAAGTGATTCTAGGCACATCATACAGCTGTTTCGTCCTTCTAGGACTCGTCAGTGATGATAGGCACAACATACAGCTGTTTGACCTTCTAGAACTCGTAATTGATACAAGTCAAATCACACAGCTGTTTCGTCCTTCTAGGACCCGTAATTGATGCAAGGCATATCACACAGCTGTTTCGTCCTCCTAGGACTCGTATTTGATGCTAAGCACATCATACAGCTGTTTGACCTTCTAGGACTCGTATTTGATGCAAGGCATATCACACAGCTGTTTTGCCCTTCTAGAACTCGTTAGTAATGCTAGGCACATCACACAGCTGTTTCGCCCTTCTAGAACTCGTCAGTGATGCTTGGCACATCATACAGCTATTGTGTCCTTCTAGGGCTCGTCAGTGATGCTTGGCACATCATACAGCTATTGTGTCCTTCTAGGACTCGTCAGTAAAAATCTCAAAAGTCGATTCTTACAAAAAATGCAATGGGATCAACAGGTCGATTGATCTGTATAGCTTGCCTAGTATTTATCTATATATACAGTAAAACTGCAGACAGCTTACAAAAAAAAATGCATTTTCCATGTTTATATATCGAGTAGCGACCCTTTTTTTCGTGACTGATAGTTAGACATTCTTGTCTGAGAAGGAAATTTAGAAAAAAAAGTCAACATTGTCACTCGGAATACATATAATGTTAGCCAAAGTATCCCGTAACCAAAGGCGTCAAAAATTGTACCTAAAATTGTCCATAACACAACACTCACGTGATAATACATATAAAATGGCGACGAAGGAACATCCAGACATTATATATCGCCTATAAATGGAAATCACAGAGATTTATCAAATGATGACAACAACATGGGATAGCCCGCGTTTAGTGACGTATGGTGATTTGATCAAACGTAGCCTAACGGCTTTCTTAGACAACATTAGACTCGTGACTTACGCTCTTTGCAATCCATTCTAGTGGAAAACGTGTCTGACCGCCGATTGACCCCTCTATCAGGAAATGATGATAGGGAGGTCATTCATAGGTTGACTGTACAAGAAAGTATTGGATAGGAATAAAGGAGAATTACTTGCGTAAAATATGGTCATCAAAGAAACCTAATGTTTACTTTATACGCCATGCTACTGTATGTACATAATTACATCTGTGTAATAGTTTCCTATGTCCCTTATCTTTAGGTCTAAAAACCATAATCTTCATTAGTTTCCATCTATCGGTATTAGCCATTCTCGTACACCTTTCCATTAACAATGGCCGTCTATCGCAGAATCGGAAAGGTTGTCCTTGAATTTGTAATTACTTTGATACTAGGACAAATTAGCAATGTATCTAGACACAGAAGATGGGGTTGTCGACCGTAGTTCCGCTACTTTCCGCAAGGGCTGCGCTTCGGGATACACAGACCAGTAATGACAGGGTTGCCAGCTCTCATGTCCTCTGTGGGAGACTCACGATATCTAAAGCTTTCTCCCACGAAGACCGCTCTCACATCTCAGTTCTTTCTACTAGCAAACAACTATTCCGGGTAGGGATGTCTCAATTCAGCTATGCATGTCTTTCATATGTAGGGTTCTTGAAAGTTGCGACTCGCAATGGACATGGAAGCTAAACAAAAATGACAGTTCTTCGGTATTGGTAAACTTTGAAAATGGAATGTTGTTCGAAAGTATCTTCCTTTTGTTAACCCCAAGAACATTTTAAGCACATCAGTCGGCCAATCGAAATTCAAATATGGTTGCTTTCTGCCGGCATTTGTGCAGTGGAACCGGTTCCTAGCTGATGGAGAGTAGCAAAACCGATAACTAATCTGGCAACGATCTTACGATTGAGGTGTGGCGATGCTTAAAGATTAAATGAAAAGTTATTTTTTTCAATACATTTCACTTACCATTCACCATAGAAGTATTGCATTGATAGTAATCGTTTGTAATCTTAGTGAAGATCTATAATTTTTACTCGTTTTAATAGTTTCATGCTTGTAAAGTATATCGGTAAGAGGAGATAAGATTTGGTGCGTTGATGTGTTATTTGAGGATGCAAAAATATCAACAACCATTTGCTTAATAAAGTGTCATTAAATTGTCATCTTGACTAATTTCAACGAATAAAACAACACAAACCTGACAAAATATGATCATTTTAAGCATAGTTATACAAACCGTCTTTTTAGGAAAGGATTAACGTCTTTCGGAAGAGTCCGCGGAAGTAGTATATAAGTAAAAACATATACCTATCTATAACCCGCGTGCATTGAAGTAATTATCTAGAAAATCACCGAGCCGAGATTTATATATTCTGTCAGCATTGCAGGAAATAGAAATGCATTGGAATACACAAAGAAACCGAAGCCATGCGTTATAATGACTTGTAAGACAAGATGATACGTGGTGATTTTGCCGACTGATGAATATGTATTTCAAACTGAAAGGTTTAACATAGAACTGTATATAGATTCAGTGTTTAGCGAGTCAATATATATTGGTTGCATGTTAGCATTTTTTGTAAATCTTGTTCTAAGCTGTGTATAAATCGCATATAAATTACATATGAGTGATTTATTGATTAAATAATTATATCAATCATTATACCTAACGTTTTAATATTTTTCATTATCATGTTGTCAAGTCCAAACTGTTGTAAAAATGATTCAAGTGATATTAACTTATTATGTTAAAGTTGACATATCTATAGCTGACGTTGATGTACTCCTAGGTGGCTATGCTTTATACGGTAAAGATCGGGGTACTCCGGGAGGGGGGGCTGGCCGTGTATGCATCTAGTCTCCTGTGCTCCCGTCGTAGAGCTGATTTAGAATTCCGGGTGGGTGAGGTACGTAATTTGGACAGAGATCCAGTTTCCAAGCAAGACATACCTACTATGCTCTTTGTATAGACCTCCTAAAAGCTGGAATTATAACGATTATCATAATACTCAGATAGGGGTTGATTGACGAGGATTAATGTCCTTGTTCCGGTTAGAGCCGAGCCTAGGACACGCTCTCAGATAGGGGTCAGAGTTCAGAAGCTAATTAACTACCAGGGAACTGTGTTCAGGTGACCACCCAGTCAAGCCAGGAAAACCACACTTGGTCTCGTTTGGAGACGTTAATCCCACTATTTAGCAGCCTTGATATATAAGGCAAAACATTCGTGACAGCGTTGGTGTGCAAACCTAATGATTTAAAATTACATTAATTTACTAATTTCATTGAAGATCAGACAATGGGTACATATATAATATCAAAATCTGTACATTTGAAAATTAGATTTCTGTGTCTATCTGCGTTCAGAAAGCTGTGTTTCATTATATTCAATAACATATCTAAGCATACGTATAGTAACGTTCGCCTAACGTTTGAAAGCAAACGATTTCCTTTAAAGTATTGATTCATTTCTGCATCTTACCAACTGTCATGTAGTTAGGAAAATTCCAATAGTGAATTTTGTACTCTATGCGCATATATAACTCCGGACCTGTTCTTTTGGTTAATGTTTTATAATTCATTTTAAGATTAACAGTAACAAATATGTAAATCAGACTTCACCCTGGTTTCCGGTTGTAAGTAATCCTTTATAGGAATTGCACCAAAGGGAGGATGGTGGGCTAGATCAGACCCCAGAAAAAAAATTAGATGTTACTATGACCAAATTTTAAATCATATTTAAATGAGCAATTTAAATATGTAAATGAGATATTATCTCCAATTTTCACTATTCGCTCATTCACTACATGTACGTTTAACAATAGATGCTATAGGCGCTTATTTTACTTTTCATAATTGAGAAAGTATCAGATTATTTTTTCTACAAGTTTCATGCAATTTGTGCCGAAATACACACACACATATTTGAAAAAAAAAAGTTTTTCTCGTTGTGTATAATTGTTATAATGGAATGAGTTAAATTATAATTCTATGTTGTATTGTGTTTCGGCATACTATCGTGATAACATATCTTATATAAAATGATTCATTTTAAGGGATAGAAGATCTAACAATGCTATATACTTAGTAGTTTACATTCAGCACGTGATTGTCTGACATGTGTAAGAGCTTTCAGATACCCCTTTTCCTCGTGGAATCAATTGAAATCTACTTTTACCTGAAATGGTTTTACATGTACGTCTAAATGCAAAAAAGCAAATACGTGTACTTGAGACATATTTAAATTTATAATCTGTTTAGTATAACAAAGATAATCTGAATTGTATAAAATAAATATGTATTGTATGAGGGAATGGTAGTAGAGATAAACAGAAGAAAATTAGGAGAATTTAGAAAATCATTTGCTCTATTTTGAAGGTACAATACCAAATAGACTGATTGATCAAGACAAGAGAGGTGGAGGACGCCAAACCGGAATCAAGTTAATAATCATTTAGTAGAGTAAAGTTAAAAATATTATTAAAATTATTCTGTTTTTTTCTTTTAATTTAAGTTTCCTACATTGTATGGTTAGGACTTTTTGTATCAAAGCTCATTTTAAACTTATCGAAACACTTTTAAGTCTAAATTAGTATATATCTATATATCTGGCATCTTTTTTATTTGACAACTAAATTGTAATTTTGAATTTATTTGGATTTATTTTCATTTTTCCCATATTTTGTGTAAACCGTTGGATATCAAAACTAAGTTTTGTGTGCTATTTAGAATTTGCTTCAACCTCTCATATATACATATATCTTGCAAATTTTGTATATAAAATGCATAAATTTGGCATTGATCTTTTATGTCCTGAATGCTCTAAAATGTTAGCGTAAGAATTTTGCAATTCTGACAACCACCAGGGAGCTTTGTTACATCAGGTGTACCATTTTGACTTGTTTCTGATGCTGATGGTTCCTGCGCGGCGAGCTGAAATTTCTTTCAAAGAAACAGGTCTTCGGATTTTTCTTTGTCCCACTTTAACCGATTGATTGCGTTCCCTACTACGTAATGACTAGTTACATGTATATCAATTAGTGGGTTTGACTAGAACCATCACCTAAGGACAGCATTCATAGTTTATGTATGGAAAAGCTCATATAAATAACAGAGTTTTTTTCTTTCTTTGTTTTGTTTTGTTTGTTTGTGTTTTGTTTTTTGGTGGTTTTTTTGTGTTGTTGTTGTTGTTGAAAACTGATGTGTACGCCACTGCGTATTTGCGTTTAGGCAGCTACGCGCCTGAATACGACTGCATTTCAATCAGGAATACAATTTTATTAATGTGTCATTTGAAAAGATGCATCCACTTATTCAGCTTGCATTCAATCTTAACTTTGTTTCGTTTTTACTGTGTAATAGGGAAGGCCGGAAACTCCGTCACGAGCGAGACGGCACCCTATCTCACTTCAATCGACTAAAAAACCTCATTTATTCAAACTGACACGGTACACACTATATGCCATCGTCATCAGGAAACATTCATCTTTAACCTACCGTGTCACTCAATACGAATTGTTACATCCAAAACACAATTATCCGTGAAAACATCGCCGAATTCCTCGCTCAGAACGCCATTTTTTCAAACTGTTCCCTCAGCCTGTCCAGATTCTTCATTTACATACGGGGTTGAATGGTCATGCATTTATATAATCGTCTGTCCTCAGGTGCACTTTTGTGGGGTCATCTCCGCATACTTTTTGTCCGGAAAACGCTTCGGCTCGTTGAGGAGTTTCGTGTAATTTACGATTCTTTGAAGATTTTCATCGAATGAACGATGATTTATAATAATAAATTGTATATTATTTTGAACGTGAGAGTACCATGCACCGTATATGACAGTTCACAGGAAAAGCAAACGAAGTCAAGAATGCCTATTCTGCAAATTTTAGCAGGTAAAAATCCTGCATTCTAGTGTATTCCACGATAGATTCATACCTGGTGTGTCTTATAAAAACAAGTATATGAGTGAGAGATATTTTTTTAATGATTTTACACTATTATTTCGCTGATTGATACGGGAATTCCTTTTTTTAAGAGACCCTTACTTTGACAATTTTAGGCTGTTACATGCAATCTTTCGATTTCAAAACGAAGTTCAAAAACTACCGAAATGATGCAGTTAAAGAAAAGAAAAGGACGATCTCACCACTGGCATTAAAACTTGCTATCTAATAAGTCCGTGATCTCGCAAACGACGTCCTGTATATGTACCTGTAAAACAAAGTATGCCGAGATGACCCCAAAAAATGCACCTGGTGACAGTCGATTATATAAACGCATGACCTTTCAACCCCGTATGTAAATGAAGAATCTGGACAGGCTGAGGGAGCAGTTTGAAAAATGGTGTTTTGTTGGAGGAATTCGGCGATGTTTTCACGGATTATTGTGTTTTGGATGTAACAATTCGTATTGAATGACACGGTAGGTTAAAGACCATTAAGTCTATTGTGACCGACATTTTTTAGAGGCATGGACAGGATTTATTGTGACGGGCGGCAAAAGTGAATCAGCAAGTATTACTTTCCGGAACACTTCCGGTATCGCGTCCGTGAATTCGAAAGATGTATACAGCTTCCGGTTGTTTTGGCGTCACTCTGTTGTTCCTCAACGATTTGAAGTTCATATCTTGTCTTCACGTACACACCTTTGCTTATTATTGATTTATTTGTCATATGTTTTCGTCATTAGAGACCAGAAAAGAACATTTTATCACAAATCAAATGGAATTTTGTCAGATAACTCTGTCAGAAATGCCGTGACAATGCGTCAGTAAATATCAGGTTCCAGCAACACCAGTTGCATGTCCTTAATTGACCCCGTCTGTGTGGACCTAAAGACACGTACAAATAACACAAACGAATGTAAATTGCTTCTTCTGTTTTTGGGCAAATGAATAATGCTATTGGCAAATCTTTTGTTCGCGGTATTTGCTTTCGTATCTTTGAATCCTAATAATTAATTGAACATTTGATAATTTTTTTTTCATACATTTAAATGTGCTTGATTAGAATACAAATGGGTAGAAAATACGTCATTTACTCTAATATACTGGGTTCAACAAGTGTGTGATTCGAGATGTAATCGTTTTGGAATTAAACTTTAATCAGAATTCTGATTTTCTACGACATGAATTTGTTTCATTTTAAACCATATAAATGACACACTCGAAGTTCAAAAGTATGTACTAGCTTCGCCTGCAATACACAATTAATAAATTCAAACTTGTTAACCTGATTATCTTGGTTAATTACCCTGTTTAGTGATAACTGCGATTCTGGTTTCAATCATTTAGGATATCAATCTAATGTTAATGGTCATTCTCACAACGTTACATGAACATCTAACAACATCCCATAAAGGGTCACGCTCTGATGACCTTTTGGATTAGCCAATCAAATGACTGCTTCCAGAATCTTGGAAGTGAATTGTATATGTCCGAATTAGCATGTCTAGATTGCATAGCTTGCATAATATGTCAATTTGTTTCAAATAATTTCGTCCCACAAAGCAAAATATACATGCTGTACCGACATGGTTTGCTTCGTATGCATTCTGTGACGAAATGGTTTGCTTCGATGACATCGACAAATTGGCATTTCGCACTGAAAGTGAAATACACACATCTCAAAGGTCACCCCGACGTGACCCCTTATGGGATGTTGTTAGATGTTCATGTAACGTAGTACGAATGGCCATCTAGATTTTAATTAGATTGTTAGGATATCGCTTTGAAGGATATTTATTGTAATACATTTTCTTCCATTTTTGTGTACTTTGTTGTACTGGCTGCTGCCCGAGGTAGGTTTCGAACTCGCAACCCAGAGGTGGAGGGCTAGTGTTAAAGTGTCAGGACACCTTTACCACTCGGCCACCGCGGCCCCTATCTTTCATAGAATCTGAAACAAAAATTCAAAATTTCAGTTAGGCGGAAATTGTGCTGTTCCTAAGGAAAACTCCTAGGCCTCGTTAAAGATCAGAAATTACCAAAACATTTACGAAATCGAACTCTAAATCAAGAAACAATGGCAAAATCAGATAAAAAAAAATAAAAAAAAATTACATGGCGACTCTTGCAAAAATACGAGAAGAAGGCCAACATTTTTGGGAAGGAAAGCGCCCCCGCCCCTTCGACTTGTCTACGCCGCACATATTTAGGTCAAATATTGATTTTCTGTGTATTTGAAAAATATTTAGCCTAAACTGGTTACTCAATACATGGGAAAGTTGTAGACAAGTGTAAAAGACCATAGACACATTGAATGCAGTTGGAATTAAATGTGATAGACTATAAATTGCTTTATATTGCGGATCCACGAAATACCTTTACAGGTTGAAAGAAAATACCAACGAGCATTTAAAGTATGCAGTAATTAGAAATCGTGATCCTTCAGGACGTAGTCATCTTGTTTTACATGAGGGTTCCTAAATGGTAAAAGATAGTGTCGCAAGATTGCGGGAGATTAAGTGAGAGCGGGGGAGGAGGGCTTCATTCCATTGACAAAACGTACGTGGGAATTTTCAAACATTTTGTCGACCGTTTCATGAACCCTTGAATGTCCTTCACCTGTCAATCACGGTGACAGTAAACACCTTGAAGTATCGCCGGCCGGACTGGGGATTCCGTTTGTCGAATACATTAAGAGGCCTTCACGCATGTTATCTGATTTTGATAACAATTCCCTTGATCAATAAGGTCGTCAGAGAAGATAATTGATAGTTGAGTCTCTAAGGACAAGCAGTGAAGAGTAAAAGCAGGATTTTAACGGTCGTTTAGCATTTGTGTGGTCGTGATTCTAAAGCATGTCTTTGGGTAAGCAATGCCAATAACAGACTTCAAAGTGTATTGGTTAAAACACATAACGTTTTGTAAGGGTTAAATATAGCACGCAAGGACAAAATAATTAACAGTATCAAAATAGAACAAAGAAGCTTCACCGGCTCGCCTGTGGGCAAGATGCATGCGTATGTAGCGTGTAAATGAAATAAATAAATGAATGAATTTGTGCATTTTTGGAGGCTGCGGTATGTTCGTGTTTGTTCCCTAAGGAAAGGGCGAAACTGATTTCGACATTTTAGAGTTATCACACAGAAACATTCTGTCGAAGACATCCAGCAGGACACTCAAAGGTGCAATATGTCACGATCAGTCCCGCTAAACTGCCGCGTGTTACCCATCAGCCCCGCTAAACGTTCACGTGTTACACATCAGCCCCACTAAACGTTCATGTGTTTCCCATCAGCCCCGCTAAACGTTCATGTGTTACACATCAGCCCCACTAAACGTTCATGTGTTTCCCATCAGCCCTGCTAAACTGCCATTTGGTACCATATCAGCCCCGCTAAACTGCCATTACGTACCATCAGCCCCGCTAAACTGCCATTTCGTACCATCAGCCCCGCTAAGCTGTCATTTCGTACCATCAGCCCGCTAAACGGCCATTACGTACCATCAGCCCTGCTAAACTGCCATTTGGTACCATATCAGCCCCGCTAAACGGCCATTACGTATACCATCAGCCCTGCTAAGCTGTCATTTCGTACCATCAGCCCTGCTAAGCTGTCATTTCGTACCATCAGCCCGCTAAACGGCCATTACGTACCATCAGCCCTGCTAAACTGCCATTTGGTACCATATCAGCCCCGCTAAACGGCCATTACGTACCATCAGCCCTGCTAAGCTGTCATTTCGTACCATCAGCCCGCTAAACGGCCATTACGTACCATCAGCCCCGCTAAACTGCCATTACGTACCATCAGCCCTGCTAAGCTGTCATTTCGTACCATCAGCCCTGCTAAGCTGTCATTTCGTACCATCAGCCCCGCTTAACTGCCATTACGTACCATCAGCCTCGCTAAGCTATCATTACGTACCATCAGCCCCGCTGAACTCATATATGTTACTCATCACAATATATGCATTTGTAAATGCATTTCCTCATATCAAAATATGAACGCACATTTCGTCTGTTACCGGAATTATGTAATCCAGGCAATGAATGTTTAAACTAACTGTCATCCTGTCACCGCCGCCTTCCATTTACAGGGGTTATATAATGGAAGATGGATTGCATTTGCAAAATCCAACGACGTCTTTCTCGGAGATATAGACGGTCTGTGAGATAAATTAAGCTTATATACGAGACAATAGGAAGTACATGTCAATCAAATTGTATATAACCTATGTTACAAAGGATTCAGTGATATATAAAACGAGGTACTTTTAACGAGGATAATAAACGGAATTTATTAAAACTTAATACAATCGGGGCTTCAGTGAATTTGTATTTACATACATGATACATTTACAAGTCTAGAATTCTCTATTCATCATTGAGACTCTCGATGCATTCTGTAACATATTCAATCCGATGAGTCATTTTACAATACAAATATATATCATGGATCTGAACGAAACATCCAAGATGTTTCTGCGGGTTACGGGGGAGAAGTTTGGTGATTGATACGAAACAGGCTTGCTGCATTTAATTATACTTTCTCGTAAGATTCATGTAATTGAGAAATTAAGAAAATGATAAATTTAAGTTTTTTTTTTTTTGGAAATGTTTTACGAAGCAATGCTGATTTCATCTTCCTAATAGGTTTACTCGACCATACTGTTTTTTTACTGAATTTTTTTTTTTACTTAAATTGTTCATTTGCATTTAAATCTTTATCAAAAATTGTGTTAGTGTTTTGAAAAAAACATCATAATCGCAATTGCCGTATTTAGGAATTCAATAAATAAAAGATATCAAGATAACTTAAAGATGAATATCATGTCTAGTTACAACACACTTCATAGCTTATAGATTCTGAATTAATTTAAGATAGGCCGATTTCCACGAGAAATGCTTTCCAACTCATCCTTCATTTTTCCGAAAAAAGAAGAAGATTATTTCTACTTTTAACCTTTGTCAATAGTTCAAGGATTCAAAAGCAATTGTCTTTTTATAGGTTGCGTTTTATGAAATTGATTTCCCTTGATTGTTACACGGACAAACCAATCATTTTCTAGGACGTAATTAAAGAGCCACTCCTTATTCATTGATTTATAGCCGTGATAACAATTCGAGTTACAGACAAAGAATGTTTGAGAGGAACTAAGGAAAAATATAGAGTGCTTTCACGTAGGAAAATTTATTTAGGAAAATGGCCTTGCATTTTTTTATGAATGAAATTTGTGTCTCCCAAGTGAGAGGTAAGACACCTTAAGAGAAGATTTGACATGTATTTCCTGCCAGGAAATGGTAATGATCATATCATGCGTTAACGGAAGTGGTGTTCATTCATAAAATTTATGATAACATAAATCAAGATTTGATCTAATATCAGTTTAAATGTTGAAGTTCATGAGATCAACAATGCGATGTTTAACCACCTGCCGACGTTTTCATCATCCCACTAAGTTTAATATCAAAATAAATCAATAATAATAATAAAAAAACAATTTCGAGATAGCAAGCATGCTAACGGAATCATAAATCTAACTGAAAATTGATAAACCGATGGAACCATATGTCAAAATACATAATATCTTGGACAACTGTGACCCCTGATAAAGGTTTGAGGAAACATAGACCAGGCGTTCCGGAACGGTCGGCGTCTTTTTCTTCTAGAAAACCCCTAATATATATCTACATGTATGTCAAATACAAGATATGAATTTCCTTGATAGCTTACGAGGGTTATTTGTTACTTAACAGATCAATATATTGTTAAATTATTAATCAAAATGCTTGAAGGGATATTCGTGATATTGGTGGCAGGTGCAATAGTCCAATAACTCAGGAATTCCACACGAGCGCCAAACCTTGGCAATATTCGAAACAGTGTTACTATTCAAATTAATTAAAACGTGGCATGATGGTTACAGCAAGCCTCGGGGACTTACATACATCAACAGTGTCTACTAGCCGCAAACAGAACTACTGTAAGTACACCAGCGCTATTAAAGTATAGGTCAAAGGTCGCATAATGGTGTCAGGATTTAGAAAGCAATATTGCAAGATTTATCAGGGAAAACATCAAAAAAAAAAAAAAAATTAAATCACATGATATTTATTAAACTTAAGATTTGACGTAAGGCAATAAACCAGTTGGATATCCACGGTTTCCCTAGGAACATTTTATCCGGAAAGCAATTACTTACAGAAGGATCCCCTGTTATACCTTAATACCGTTCCGCACACATTGCAGGGAACCTGTCAAATTTGACACGCTTTTCAGATACAATGCCCGACTGTTTAATTTTTAAAATTAAGGTTCACTTTCCATGTCGAAACGTTTTACAGTATTGCCATCAAACGGTGTTTTTAAATTCTTTTGTTTTATTTGTTGTTTTTTACCTATGCTTAATTGGGTTTTTTTTTTTTTTTTTATCTTTTTAAACCTTTCAAAATCGTATAAGTTATGTGATAAAACGGTCTCAAAATGTCTCTAAACTCTGAAATAGACAATACTCTATACTGATGCCTGTGCAGTCGCAGGGAAATTGCCCTACAAATAGTTAAGGAAAATCACGAAATTTCATGTTTGCTTTTTGTTCAATTTTGAAACACAATATGATAATACAGTATAATGTTCATTATTGAACTATATATGCATTCTAATGAGTCCTCATGTTTATACCAAGACCATAATATAAGAGTCTGAATTTCCTTGGTTTTTTTTGGAATTTGTAACGGTCGACCGACGTGTAAACCATTAGACCTAAGGTACAAAAATAATTGTAGATTTTAATACGATAGGAGTCCTTACCTATTCGTAGAAGGCTTCTCTAATTAACATCCATCATCATTTAATTAATTAAGGTCATTGTTTAATTAAGGACGCATTAATTCTCACCCCAGTTTTGGTATCCTTTACAATTTGTATACGTTTTGTTCTTGTTTGGTTTGATAAGCCCGCAATCTGATAAATTGGTGATTAAACATCTGAAGATGAACATAAGTCCGGTGATCATGTTCATTTCATGTTTGGAATTTTTAGATGATTTAAAGAATTCAAGTATAGTGCAATTATAAAGCAATGCTATTGGAGAGGAATTGATGTAAGCTTATGCCTTGTTTTCCAATCCTACCAATAGATGTAATTGTATCGTGATGTAGTGTGCAAGTCTATTGGGATGAAATATTGTTCAAACTAAAAACATGATACGTTGAAACGATAAGGTATGGCAACGTAAAATAGCATGACATAGTGCAAAAATCCTAAGATATGTAAACAAACGTTAGGGTAGGCCAATATTGATATACATTTTTCTCTCAGTATACAGTTTTATCACTGATCAGACATGGGCTATCCCACTACCAACCTCTAAGAATCGATAAGCCAAGACTTCGCGATGTATTACCATACCTGCATAGTAACACACCAGCTTTCTTTCTCCCGATGCACATTTGGTTTGTTTTTGTTTAACGTCCTATTAACAGCCAGGGTCATTTAAGGACGTGCCAGGTTTTGGAGGCGGAGGAAAGCCGGAGTACCCGGGGAAAAACCACCGGTCTACGGTCAGTTCCTGGCAACTGCCCCACGTAGGTTTCGAACTCGCAACCCAGAGGTGGAGGGCTGGTGTTAAATTGTCGGGACACCTTAACCACTGCTTTTAATTGGAAACGGTGTATAATTAATTCTCTTTTTAAAGTCACATGCATATCTTGGCGAAAATAAGTTTATCGAGTGATTTGATAAAACTGTCAGGATAAATGACATTATTTATTTTAAATTACTAAATTGATTATAAGGCTATTTCAATATTTAGAATATTTTCAATATTAATCACCCCAATCAAGGAATTGTGTTACCCATATCATGATTTTTTTTACGTTTTAAAGCTCTACAGGGATTTGGAAGTCGTATACAGGTTTCATGGTAAGTAGTATTCGGTGCGTGATGTTTTATATAAAATGGTTGTAGGCTACCATGATTCAGGAAATTAAGACAATTAAGATGTTAATTTTAATTCTATGAAATCTTAATCTTTATGCTACAAGCTACTACAAAACATTCAACACTTAATATTCTAGAATTTCCTAGCAAGCTTATAGTAAATACTGATGATTTGTAATAATAAAACATTTGAATTTCGAAGTTTTTAAGTAAAAAATAGTCATACACATTGTAGTATACATTGTGTATAAAGTTCCGTACTTGAAGAGCGGAGCCCGGATGTACGCACAGCCGATTTCCAGCTTAGGATTTCCCAAGATTTCAGCGCCATTAATCGGCTGTTGACCGTCTAGCTTCCCCTTTTATTGCTAAAACGATACAGATAACCAGATGATAGAGAGCGGCAAAACTGACAGAACAATTGCAGCAAACCCTTCTGAAGTACACCCAATGGAATCGATCCGTCCCTATGGACTTGTGACATGGTCGTTTTAGGTTATTCACTGAGAAGCCAGCTTACATGTGTAAACCATGTCCAAGGCCATGCACCTCAATCTGACGTCTCCTTGGTTCCCTTTATCGACTACTTTTGCCGACTATTTATGTTTTTTATCTACCGATCCCTCGTTAGTTATTGTCATATCCCTTTATTTTCCTTTCGTGTATTGTATCTATCATCATTGTCAAATTTATATATTTTATCTATCCTTTATAATCGTAGTTATTACCTCCCATATAATGTCATTTTTTATAAAAAGCGTCATTGTTTTTTTCAGTGGGAAAATTAGAGGATAGGATGAGACATATTTTGATACTAAATACCAGAAAAAAAAAACGTAATTGAATCAAGTTGAGCTACAGTACAGTACATCTGTACTCTTGAATTTTAACAAGCAGACTGACATGGTATATATTCTAGTCGCACATATAAGCTGAACTTTCTTTTGTGTTATTGCATGCAACGTTACAAACTGTAATTGGATTTCGTTAGATTTATCCGAATACGAACTGATTTTAATTATTGTTCGTCAGATCCTTTGTGTGTCGTGTGCACAATCCTTCTAGAGTGCTGGATGGCATACTATGCCGGCTCATTTTAAGAGTTTTTTTTTGTTTTTTGTTTTTCAGAGTTTTGTTATAGCCTTCATGTCGGGTTTCAATTCTTAAGTGATGTCACCTGTTCTGAATTCACACGCATGTTACAGGTTCTTTACGAGTATCCAACACAAAGGATATACAATTGATTAGAGTGACCTGGGTAAACTCTAACATTTGTTGGTCCTGTTATTAAGACGTGTCCCGACTTCACTTTATCGATTTCCTCATTTTAGTCGCTTACATCAATGGCCGCTTACATTTCTGATCGCTTACATTTCTGACCGCTTACATTCATGACCGCTTTCATCACTGTCCGCTTATGTTAGTGGCCGGTTACATCCTTGGTCGCTTAAATAATTACATTCGTGGCCGTTACATTGATATCCGCTTACATTTATAGCCGCTTACATTTGTGGCCGTTTACATTTGTGGCCGTTTACATTAGTGGCTGCCTACATTAGTGACCGCTTACATTTGTGGCCGCTTACATTGATAGCCGCTTACATTGAGAGCCGCTTACATTTGTGGCCGCTTACATTAGTGGCTGCTTACATTTGTGACTGCTTACATTGATAGCCGCTTACATGAGTGGCCACTAACATGAGTGGCCGCTTACATCCCTGGCCGCTTACATCCATGTTCCCTTGCATTCATGACCACTTATACATTATCAGATAGAAGACACTCTGAACAAAGAACAAAGATAACTTTTCTTTACTACTTATGTCTTATAATTTGTCCTAAACTTACAAATAAATGGCCAAAAACTTCAACCACGTGACAGCTAAAGAGTTGGAGGAAACTGGGAACAGGATATTCCTCCAGACTCAAAAGCTGATACTATAATGTGATGTAACATGATATAGAGTTTCCTAAAAATCAGAGTAATCTGTTGTCTGCCAGAAAAATATCTCCAGCACCTCTGCATGTCGTGGTCGAAGTCTTGACGAATTGGAGAACGTGCCTGCAATATAAAACAGGAAAACCCAAAGCAGAAAAGATGTGAAAATGGGGAGGGATGGTGGGGATTTGCCTTTTCCAAAAACGTCTACCGGATATACTGTGCAAAGGGGGATAACTCCAAAATTAGGGGAGATAACTTGGTACACTGCACAATGAATAGAGAAATACTGCATGTAGTCGTATAATTCATGTGCATACTAGAAAGAGGAATTTTATAAATGATTATCAAACTATCCCCAAAATTAATCAGCCGGTCATCATATGATAAATTAAATTATATTTAAGAAATAATTTTTATTAGTGTCCGCTTTCATTTATGGCCGCCTTTATTTGTAACCGCTTACATTCATGGCCGTTTACATCAGTGGCCGCTTACGTTAATGACCGCTTACATCCTTGGTCGCTTACCTCCTTGGTCGTTTACATTTATGGCCGCTTACATCCCTGTCCGGTCACTTCCATGGTCTCTTGTATTCATGGCAGCATTCATCTCCGGCCGGTTACATCCTCAGCCGCTTATATCCCTGTGAAGTCCAAATAAAATGTACAGATTAATAATTGAGTATGTACTACGGGTAAATTATCTATAACAGATGTATGTTAAGTGTCTTCCTGAAAAATTGATCACGTGTTATTTCATAGGATTTAACAAAAGATACTAACACCTGTCAATGCAGTATGGCCAAACATGATGTAACGTGCCTATGGGGCAGATTATGACACTAAAATAGGTCATGAGGTCAAAAGAAATGTCATAATATAGGTAGAGAAGTGCAATTGACCCATGATTCCATAAATTTCATAATTTTCAATATTGGATTGGAAAAGAATGTCATAGATCTGTGTTGAATCAAATTCTGACAAGCAAGTCACCGTTAAACCTCGGATTTGATTAGTCCAGCTGTAGTGCCTACCACCTGCAATCTCAAAGGATTGTACAAAAGAATATTAACTTTCAATACAAAGTTAGATGCAGTAGCGTCAAACGTAAATTTAAGTGCTTCGCACTTCTAGGACTTGCGAAGCAGTTCATAATAAATTTGTCTCAAGACCTATTGAAGTTTATACCCCCATACACCTCAACATAACTTTGTTCAATCCTTATATTTAAATTTTTTTGATATTTTTGTATAATATTTTTTCCTTGACAAATAGGGACTTGTGCAAGTCTACCACAGAACTTACCGAAATGTACGTCATCACTATTTGTCTACATATGGTTATTACTTTCAGGATTTCTTTCATGAACAAACTTAATAACGAATTAAAACAAATTTTATTTTAAATGGAATTTATTTCATATAAATATGATCCCTTTTGAAAAGGAATTTAAAAAATATAGTCCAAGCTCGACAAATGTATTCCTACGCCAGACTTGATATAGTTCATTGAACAATGACTTGAGTTGACTGTGGTAGGTTCATTGAGTCTGAATTAAGTGGAAATATAAATATTGCTAATTGTCTAATGTAGTGATACAGAAACTCATGCATGAATTAATGTCGTTGGTCATATGAATCTGTTCTTGAAAGGACAATCGTTACTGGTAGGACCATGGAAAAAATTGTAAATCTGGACAAAGTAAATATACCGAAGACCGAACACGTCCGTTTGTTTTCTCTCTCATTTTTATGCATCTGTTTTCCTTGTAGTTTTCTTGCTGTTTTCCATCGATCGCAGATAAAGAATGATCTTGTAGTTAGTAAGAAACATATTGAAGAAGTATTTTCATTTCAATTACATGTATGCCCAAAGCAACTACAATCGTATAATGAACCTGTATTAAAGATATATTTATATAGACTGATACAAATAAAAGTTATTATAAACGAGACACATCGGCACAAGTAACGTGGACAAAAAACTGTATTGCTTGTCGACTGGCATCGCTTTAGAAATCCATGATTTCTCCAAATTTGCAACTCAGACAATATGGCGACATAACAGCGGACTTAATTTATAGCCGGATTGGTTCGGTTGGAAATTCTGTCAAAATAATACCTCTAACACTGAATATTTCGCATTAAAATGGCAGCTTCGGATGTCACACATTGGAAATCGTATCACAATTACGCCGGAAGGTAATTACGGCTCTGTAAAATGTTTGATGGATTAGCACAGTGCATCCTTATATGAGAATCCGACCCAGCGTGTTGTCTTTGACGGATTGCATGATTATTTTCCTCCAAAGTTCCAAGGTTAAAGAATTATTTTGTCGACATTAAGGCTATTAATCATTACAGGTTCTAAGAATCTATTATAATAAACATGTCAGAAGTCATGTACATTGTATAAAGTCGCACTTAATGAGTATCTATAACGTCTAGTACTCCTATATGATGTTGTTTTTTTTTTGTTTGTTTTGTTTGTTGTTGTTAATTTTTATTTAATTTTTTTGTTTAAAGTTGATGGCCGACATCATGACGATCTTATTTGGAATATCTGATATGATATGAATTTATTCATGTTCGATTTTTGTTAATATGCCAACCGATTCCGTTGTTACCACCTAGTTTTCATTTTGAGAATGTGACTAACCCAGTGAAAAGTGTCTGTTGATCTAGTTTTGTATGAGGGAGGGAGTTGTCGTTGAAGCATAAAACGCTTGCTCCTCCGAAACGCTTGGTCGTATTTTCCTTGTCCGTTCTGAACGCTACAATCATGTATCTACACAAAGCTATATCTTTTGTTCGTAATTTGTCCATACACGGTTTATCAGTTTTGTGTTAGAATTATGGTTTGTTTCATAATCATGCCGGTTCTCTGTTGTCTAATCCTCATCTATAACCTCTGTTTCTGACCCATTGTCTCCGGGAAAGCGTCCTTTTCGTGACTGTGACAATTTGTAAGTTTTTTTGCTTTTGTAACGATGACAATTTGTATCCAATATCCTTCTCTGTCGTGTTCGCAGATTGCCACAGCACGGTCTATATCTAAAGTATTTGTTACTGGCGATTTATCACACCATGCTTGAGTTTCATTCTATCTGTTTGCTCGTGTACTTAAATGATATTCCGTATATAGACACCAGATTGTACGAGGATCTGTATCTGTAACCTCGATACAATGCCATTTTACACATGTGTGTGGTACCGTGGGATGTTCATATTAACCTCTAGTTCCGGTGCAAGACAAATCTCCCAACGAAGAATATGGAATTAAGCCCCCCAAAGATTTATAACCTTTGATACAATGCCATTTTACACGTGCATTTGGTACCGTGTCAGGATGTTCCTTCTACCCCCAGATCTGTTGCACGACAAATCTGCGAACAATATGTAATTATGCCTTCCTAAGATTTATAACCTCGATTTGAAAACCTGGCACATGTAGCATTAACAGAAAGCCTGGGGCAATCCCAGAGAAGCAGTTTGATAACAACTGTAAGGCTTTAAAGCAACCATCAAATGAAGGAAACAATTTCCTGACGAATAATGCTTGGTTCGTATAGTGCAGATTCATTGCGGATCAAATCTTTTCAAATAGAAAGATATTATTGAGGAATTTCCTGCAGACAAATCCTAGTTCCCTTTCCTCTTTTTTGAATTACTTGAGCAATTACAAAAATACGACATTGCAATTACGTTTACAAATTAATCTTGCGCTTCTGATCAATTGGATATCTTAGGTTGTTACATAGCTTTGATATTACTTTTCCAGTGTAATGTTTTAAAAATAAATTTAAAGATATTTTTATTTTCTCTGGATTACAAAGAGACGGAAATTATTCACTTTTGAAGATAAATCGAATGGCGCAGGAAAAATGATTGAGATTTTATCGGCTGCGTTTAATCCATGAAATCAAATTTACACAAAAATTATTTTCCCGTAATCCAGTCATTGAAGACCAAAGACAATAATTCTTAAAAATTATAAGTCCGCTAGTCACGATATTTATCAAGAGAAATAAAAGCATTACTTTTAAAGCCAAATACTCCCGAAGGAACTTATAATAATATTTACATTTTGAGCTTTTTACAGTTTCGGAATTGATTCATGCCTAACAGATTATCGTGAATCAGAAACTGGAAGAAAATGTGTATGTATAAAAGTATACGGGGAATTCCTAGAAATAATAACTGTGGCTGGAGGACCAAGTTTCTCTGAAATTAGTCCCACAATGCGACGGCGGGTTTTACAGTCCATACAAAATGGCGGAACGCCGAAAGCGTGGACCTGCGAAAACGCAGACAGATCTGCCAAAAAAAAAGACGCAATCGTGAGTTGAATCGGCAAAACCCGAGTACTTTCCTAAGGAAAGAAATGATTCGTAGGAGAAAAGAAAAGGGAAATAGACTCGAATTCCGATTTTGCCGGACGTCTATTGGATTGCTGGTTAGCTTTTGAACATTGTCGACTTAACCGATCTAAAATTTTATCGATGATTTGTTGTATGCATATTGCTACATTTTAAAATTAAGTATTTAGCTGTAAACTATATTTGTTTATTTTGTTCAACTTTTACGCGATTATTCTGTTAATACGTTAAAATGAAAGCATTATTAGACAAAGTTCACGTATGCTCGATATGTAAACAACGGCCATGTTTGTAGTTTATGTGCAGCCCACGTTGTTATAGCCTCGTTCTCGGCTCCGCGAGTTATTTTTATACACTGATGTCTCAAGGACTCTCCCGGTCGGGCGTCCAGGCCAGTGGTCATTTTAATGTTAGGAGAGCGTGAATGAGCATCTTGGATTGCCATTAATACATGTGTGCAACTAGAATTTAAGATTGTTTGGAAGTATGTGGCTTTAAGAGATTTCTGAAAATGAACACACTATTTGAGGTTATGAAACATTTTGAAACTGAACATTTATTTTTGGAATGCATCGTCCTCATCCTACATTGAAGGTCATTAGCATTTAACTGTATATGTAAATTTATAACAATCAGCATTTGTCCACTGTAAATGAAGTGGCGTTTTTATTACTATATAACTTATATTATATTATTTTATTACATTGTACCATATTATATTATTATATTATAGAGTTTTCTTCCTTTTTCATTTGTGTTACTATGTTATATATAGGTATGCTTTATTTTAAGTTTTTTTATGTTCCTTTGTTAATCAAGTTAATTTGGTGACAAAATGCCCCATCTTGCATTTTACCAATGTGACATATGTCAACGTTCTTAAGACAACAAATCCAAGTAAAGTGACAGGTTTCAGAACATGAAAAGCAGGAAAACCTCCAAACGTGATAAAAAAATTGCCCCACGAAATATGATTTTAAAAATCATCGAAACTAACAAAACAAACAAAAACTACATTTGCGTTATTTACGCAGCTTTTTATAGATTTTATTAAACTATTTAAATATTCATTATTCAAACGCATTTGACAACAGGGGAATCTCCATTGACAGTTCAGAATTTAAATCACGAAGATAGCTCCATCAATCATTTATCAGGGCAATAAATATCTCGCTGCATCTAGACATTAAGATCAATCATCATCATCATCATCATCATCAGCAGCAGCAGCATCATCATCATCATCATCATCATCATCATCAAACATCATCATCATCGTCGTCGTCATCATCATCATCATCATCGTCGTCATCATCATCATCATCATCGTCGTCATCATCATCATCATGGTCGTCGTCGTCGTCATCATCATCGTCGTCATCATCATCATCATCAAACATCATCATCAGCAGCAGCAGCATCACCATCATCATCATCATCATCATCATCATCATCATCATCATCATCATCATCATCATCGTCTTCGTCGTCTTCATCATAACACTATCATCATTCTGCATAATAATCACGATCATAGTGAGAACACCTTTTTACATGAGTTGAAAATACAATGGGGAAAGGATAACTTTACACTATTTTGGGTTGAATTCAGTGTCAACCTTCATAAAATTCCAAAATTAAACTATGACAAGAAATTAATTAAATTGAAATATATTTTCAAGACATGGATCATACAATCTCTTACTTCTTTTTGGAAAATTAATTTGATAAAATCATTAATGATGTCACAATGTATTCTTATATTTATGGCTTTGTCAAACCCGAATGTTTAATTCCTCAATAAACTGAATTAAGCCCGTTTCCACTTTTTACGGGAAAGTAAATCGGACAAAGGTTAAGAGAGATACTGTTACTTAGAATGGTTTTGACGGGGGACTGAAAAATTAAATATGACCACCAATCAGAACACTGCTTACAAACGACAATGGGGGAAATTAAGATTTGTATATAGTTCTCCGTCATTTATATGACGTCATAATGCAAAATATAATACATTACGTCACGATTTGGCGTACATTTATGAGCAGTTGACAGGGGACCGCAGTGAAATCGGGGAGAGATTTAGTTTCCTTGGTATATTTTGCTATAAAATGTAATATACAAAATGTCTAACATTATCTTAGGTAATACCAAGTATATATCACCTGTGAGGCTTGTATTCTGATATTCTTCACTGGTGCTACGCACTCATGAAAAATATCTAAATATTAGCGCCACTCGTGGAATCTATTTGCTATATATCGCTTAATCGTCTTAACATACAAGTACAAACATATCGCTTAATTATCTCAACATACCACGAAAATCAGTATTGCTGAATCGTCTCAACACACCACGACAAACAATATCGCTGAATCGTCTCAACACACCACGACAAACAATATCGCTGAATCGTCTCAACACACCACGACAAACAATATCGCTGAATCGTCTCAACACACCACGACAAACAATATCGCTGAAACGTCTCAACACAACACGACAAACAATATCGCTGAATCGTCTCAACACACCACGACAGACAATATCGATGAATCGTCTCAACACACCAGGACAGACAATATGGCTGAATCGTCTCAACACACCACGACAAACAATATCGCCGAATCGTCTCAACACACCACGACACACAACATCGATGAATCGTCTCAACACGCCAAGACAAACAACATCGCTGAATCGTCTCAACACACCACGACAAACAATATCGCTTAATCGTCTCAACACACCACGACAAACAATATGGCTGAATTGTCTCAACACACCACGACAAACAATATGGCTGAATCGTCTCAATACACCACGACAAACAATATGGCTGAATCGTCTCATCACACCACGACAAACAATATGGCTGAATCGTCTCAACACACCACGACAAACAATATGGCTGAATCGTCTCAACACACCACGACAAACAATATGGCTGAATCGTCTCAACACACCACGACAAACAATATCGATGAATCGTCTCAACACACAACGACAAACAATATGGCTGAATCATCTCAACACACCACAACAAACAATATGGCTGAATCGTCTCAACACACCACGACAGACAATATCGATGAATCATCTCAACACACCACGACAAACAATATAGCTGAATCGTCTCAACACACTACGACAAACAATATGGCTGAATCGTCTCAACACACCACGGCAGACAATATGGCTGAATCGTCTCAACACACCACGACAAACAATATGGCTGAATCGTCTCAACACGCCACGACAAACAATATCGATGAATCATCTCAACACACCACGACAAACAATATGGCTGACTCGTCTCAACACACCACGACACACAACATCAATGAATCGTCTCAACACACCACGACAAACAATATCGCTGAATCGTCTCAACACACCACGACAAACAATATCTTTGAACCTTCTCAATACACCACGACAAAAAAAAACCTGAATCGTCTCGACATAATATGCCTCTGCTACAACACATACAACAGAAACTAATAAATCGAAGATATGGGACAATAAAATAAGAAGAGAGTAAAAGAAAGATCACTGTCCACCTACTCAATGACATTCATTCTGACAATTTGATTAGTTTCTTGTTTCAATTTCATGGTTGATGTCATTGTTATAGGTGTTAATGATTTATAGTCAAGCTTATCTCGTCTATTGATTATTTCAGTGAAATGAAGTTAATGTCCAGAATATGAAATTACATCATTTGTCAATCAGCAATTTTTAAACATACGTAACTAGACTGGTGTGACAAAAAAGGAACATGTCAATGAATCATGTATTTTATTATCGCCTACCTAAATAGAAACCAGTTCTGAGATGAATTTGTATAAGGATAACTATTGCAATTTAAGCTAATCACTACCTCAAATATGCATTCAAAGCGACATCACGGTAAAATTACAACTACAAAAGGAAAATCTGTCGCTATTGATCAACAGTCAGGATATGTATATTTTGTCTCGTGTGAGGTAACACATGCGCACAGCAAACTACATTACATGTACAATATGTCTTTTGCGTGGACGGGTCACGATTGAAAAGCATCGCACACAAAGCGAAGGATGGTCTACAAATTCTAAGAAATCCAAGAATTTTGTTAGGGAAGCAATAAGATCCTCAACATTTTATCCCCTTCAACAAAAATGTATTACCTTGATATCCCTTTAAGATGTTTTTAAATGCCTGCGATGACACCATAGGCCTGAACTCTTTATCACGTTGCAGTGTACATACCAACGAATGTTTCCTCAGCGTGCTTTATGTTTGATCCGTGATTTATTCGATGACAAAGTGATCACCAATCTGGAGTCACTGTGGTATGAAATAAACAATGAATATACTAAAAAAAAATGCAGGTACAGCACAGAAATTCTGCCCCATGCAAGTCATCGTTTGTTTTAGTGATTGTGGCTTAGGTACCAGTTGGCATCACTGTTGTTTCGGTCTTCCTTTGAAGGACTTATTTAGGTGATTGTTTTTGTAGGTAGGGACTGTTGCTATTGGTGTACACTTGTTTTTGGAAGGTCTTTTGCTAGGGAATAAGTTTTTGAAAGGAGACTGTTATTTAAGTGACTGTTTTGTAGAGATGCATGTTGCTATGGTGTACACTTGTTAATGAAAGGTCTGCTGCTAGAGGATCAGTTATTAAAGAGCCTGTTGTTTTGGTACCAGATTTTGAAGGGACTGTTGTTTCGATGTTTTTTAAGGATTGATGTTTTGATGTCTGTTTTTTTGTTGACTCTTTATTTTGGTTTAAGCTTTTTTAGGCAATCTTGTTTTGATATGTGTTTTTGAAGTTTGGTTTGTTTGGTTTGTTTTTGTTTAACCTCCTATTAACAGCCAGATTCATTTAAGGACGTGCCAGGTTTTGGAAGTGGAGGAAAGCCGGAGTACCCGGAGAAAAACCACCGGCCTACAGTCAGTACCTGGCAACTGCCCCACGTAGGTTTCGAACTCGCAACCCAGAGGTGGAGGGCTAGTGATAAAGTGTTGGGACACCTTAACCACTCGGCCACCGCGGCCCCGTGTTTTTGAAGAGATTGTAACGTTTTTGTTGGGACAGATTAATAAAATCTTATACCTGTAAGTGATCGAGATCGGGTTATCTCAGTCGAGGGCTAAGATTCTGTAACATAATCCCAACGGAGGCGTTAGCCGAGGATGTTACAGAATCTTACCCCGAGACTGAGATAACCCGATTTCGATCACTTACAGGTAATAGATTTTTTTTCTCGCACCTCTTACATATATCTAGTTGTATAATAACAACCCATCTATACATGTATATGCGTTTAGAGTGTAAGAGTATCCCGTCTGGGGCCTCCCTGTTCAAAGCCGATTAACCACTTCATCTGCGCTTCGAATTCAGTCCTTTCGCGTAGAAATATAGTTCGGTTATATCAAAGAAGAAAAACAATGATCAATCAGTACATATTATTTAAATAATAAACAACAACCAACCAAACAATACATAGTAATTAAATACATGACAAAAACAGTTTGAATGCACATATTTCTAATAATATTGGTTAACTGGAGCGTGTGACGTCACTCAGAAACTTGTTGTATCCGGAATTTACAAATCGTCGTCGGAGTCGGTGATAACTGGACGTCTAGCTCCACGATTTGTTGGCGGATTTATGATTGGATTGTTCTTAATTGTGATATTGAAAACACCACCATTTATTACACTTCCTGTAAAAACAGACCGTTCCGATGTCTGTTGTGCACATGTGTTTGATTGTTGGTACACGCTTGGGACACGGATCTGACCTCCATCATTGGGATTAGTGTTACAAAGCATGGAGGAAATGTTACGTTTTTGTGCACTCGTCATTGCCTGGTAATTGTTTAGTGAATTAGGATTTTTGTGTCCGGTGATTTGTACGGCTTGTGTGTCCGGGATGTCGTTTTCCAGGAGTTTCTGACATAGATGTTTCCTGACAGAAGTGTTTGTAAGTCGTTTCTCACCTTTTATATTTGCGTTGATTGTCATTGTTTTCATCAGGTTTTTCAATTTGTTCTGACCTACAGGGCATCTCGAAAACCACTGGTCATACATTGTTGGACTTTTTATTGTACTAGCGGCCAGGTAGAATGGGTGATCATTTCCGGAGAAGTCACAGGGCCTTTTTTCCTTGTATGTTTTATATATTTTAACCGGACATCTCTCGGGGTCTTTTCATATGCTCTGGGTTTTTTTTCTAAGCAAAGATATGTCTGCCCCCGTCCTGGTCTTTGTCTGTCGTTCATTATACTCCAGGTATTCTCTTTCCAATTCAGGATCGTATTCATGGTGTATGTCTCCCCAGCATAAAGCCCTATGCTCTGCTGCCCCACCCCTCATTCCAAACAGCAAGGTGTTGTTGAACCACAACGTGTTTAATATTGAATTGGGCGAATTAGCTCCCAGTTCTCCAGCATCATAGAGTTGGTTAATTTCAGCGTCGGAAATCGCATCCGCGGTTTTTGGTTGGTTTCCTAAGCCTTGTTTTTTAAGATTGTTTTGCTTGCGTATTTCCTTTGTTTAAGTACCCTTTCGAAGCTTCCTAACTTTCCTCTGAGACTTGTTGGCTCGTACTCCGAGCCATCTTTTTGTCGGACACTCATGAAAAATTGAGCGAGAAGTTGATCGAGCTCACTATATGGAATATCTGAGATTTCACGGGTTTCTGCCTGTGTTGATAAAAAATCTCGGAGCAGCTTTACATGACCAGATGTCTTTCTTTTTGTGCTCGCATTTTCATTTTCTGTTATAAAATCGTCTACATCGTCAGGTGTAGTAGCTATGAATCTTGGGTTGAATGTCTGAGTTTTACTCTTTGGCTCAGTCCACCATGGGTAACCTTAGGAGTGTTTGCCCGAGGGGGCAGGCTAGTTGCGCTGGGTGGTGGAGAGATTGTGCTTGATGATGGAGCGGTGGCTAGTTGGTCATGGGGTGGGGTACCAATAGATAGTCCCGGGGGTGGGGACGACTCGCTTGTTGGCTGAGGAGGAGAGTTTTGAGGATTCAATAGCTGAAGCAGTTCCTTATCAAATACAACATGGTCATCAAGGCCTTTGATTAATTCGTGCCTTGCACACCTGATCATCTCACCGTCAAAGGAGTGAATAACGTAATATGTATATGTCCCTAAGGGTTTTTCAATAGACACACTTTTACCACGTTTTCCATTCTGTCCAACACGTACAGTTTCACCAACTCTGAAGTTCATGCTTTTCTTGATCGATCGAGCAGACGATTATCGAACTGAATAATCGATAAGTGGTGACGTAATAAAAAATGTGTTGTCATTAAATGATGACGTTTGTTTTTTATGTTGTGCAAACTGTACTGTAACCATATGTTGATGTTATCAGCTGATGATCTGGAATGCGACTTTATTTACTATTACGGAACATTATTGATACAATGTATATGTATGCAAATTAAATATGACAACAATTTAACAATTATACAATGTATCTATGTGTGTATACATATTGCATTGCGGTTTGTGCACCTGTTCACCGATTCGAGAGTATTACGTCGCTTGCGCGGATGAATACATGAATGGGTTAAAATTCCGCCAAAACTCACGTAAAGGTACCAGACAGATCGGACGAGATAGAAAAATCTAGCACTGGGTATCACGTGAGATTTCCCTGTCCGAGGTGCGAGAAAAGTCGGTCTCTGGCTGGATGGGGACTGTAGCGTTGGTGTTTAGGTTTAGAATATCGTGTATTGAAGCTTCCCTTTGTACGAACTGTTGATTTGGTGTCGAACCAGTAACCGTTTTCGTAATGTTTGTGCCGGTGAGTATCTAAATATTGTTGTATATTGACAGGCGCGTAGCTAGACCTAAATGAAAGTGGAAGCCCGGTCGGGCAAAAGGTCCGACGGAAGGACGTAGAGCTTCCTATATATCTACTGAATGCCCTCTCGCATGGAGGGGGGTTACGGGGATATCCCCCTGGATTTTTTTTGGTATTTATAGATAGACAGAGGTGATTAGCATATTTTACGAGAAACAGACTAGCACAAAACATATATCGTGAATGGCATGACTTATAATCTGTAATGATCGATATTGATTGAAAATATGAATCGTGTATATGTTCAGTTGATAAATCATACAAATGTCATATACATGTATATGGAAACTAAAGTGTGTGTTTTAATAGACGATGGATAAATAGCTTTTATATATAATTAACAAACATGGTCACCACTGTGTCTAAATCTACAAAATCGCAACACGCATGCAACAATGTCAGAGAGGCATTTGTCCATGGTTTATCTTAGGTACGAGGGCTGATTGATATGCTGTGAGCCTCATATTGTATTGTTTTTCAACAAAATCCCATTCAGTATCTATACACTTTTGCCAGCGGTGTTTAAGGGCCTGGCTGTTAACATCATCATCGGACTAAAAGTGGGTAGCTGTTTTCAGTTTTGGAAATAGATGAAAGTAGAACTGAGCGAGATCACGTGAATAAGGCGGATGATCAATCAATTTAAAGCTACAATCGTCAATTGCAGCCATGGGAATAAGATACTTGTGAACAGGAGCATTGTTCTGATCGAATATCACACATTTAATGAGCTTTCCGTGCGGCTTAAGTTTAATATTTTCCCGTAACTGCTTCAGAAGTGAAGCGTAGTATGTGCCGTTGGTTGTTTGTCCCTTTTCGAGATACTATAAAGAGTATATAGAGAGTACCATTCGCATCCCAGAAACCTTTCCAGCTGATGGAACAGTCTTTGCCTTCTTTGGCGGGGGAGAGCCAGGGTGCTTCCATTGTTTCGATTGTTGTTTGGCCTCTGGGGTAAAATGATGGACCCATGTATCATCCATAGTGACAAATCTCTGAAGAAAGTGGGCAGGATCTTCCTCAAAAAGGTTAATATTAGCATGCGATGATGTGCTTCTGATCAAGTGTCAGAAGTCTTGGTACCCTTCGGGCCGAAAGTTTTCTCACTGCCAGATCCTCGGTCAGAATGGAATGTAATCCTTCTTGTCAAATACCAATCATACTGGCTATATATATTTCTGGTACTCATCTTTCAGTCATAACAATATCATGAAAATTATTAAACATGTCTGGGGTTGCAACATGGACAGGCCTTCCAGGCTCTGTCGGCCGCGCATAAATTCCGCCACCCACCTTTACACTGTAGCATATGAAGGCGCATCTTTCCCTTGTGTTGCTACCATATCATTATTGATATCCTTAGGTGTTAAACCTGTTTTATGCAAATATTAGATGACCCCTCTTTCACCGATTTTGTACATTTTGCAAAAACCGCTGGTCTTGCTTACTTTAGAGTGCTACTTCGTCGATATAAATTAACCAAATGAGACCAGTCCTTGCATCTTTCATTATGAGGCTCACAACATATCAATCAGTCTTCGTATGTCTTTAGCCGACGCATAATGCTGAAGACGTAACAGACATATATATGTAGAATCTCTAGACACCTGGAGACGTTCGGATACAGTGTCAAACAATCTAGACGCCGATGAATAGGCCTACATTAATTGCAGGTTAATATAGGGTTTGGTTGGAAACCATCCAAAGGAATTTCAACATTTTCATATCATACTATAAAAACAATAGATCTGTTTGTTTGAAAATTATCTCATGAAAAAAAGTTATCTTGACAAAATGATGTGGAAGCCCGGGCGTACAGGCGTACGCCTAGCTACGCGCCTGATTGAAATGCTTGAGTCTTATGCTCTTCAATTGCTTCAACTGGTAACCTAACCAAGCACCAACACGGTCTTAATTTCTTAGCCTCTAATATTAGACGCCGACGGAAGTGACCTCAATGCAACTTGATCCGATATCGCAACGGTATGAGTCTCTATGAAAAGTGGTTTGAACGGGAAAAAAATGACAGTTTCAGCTTGCAGAGAACATTAACTCAACATCTTTGCATGATACATAATTTCCCTTACTTGAATACAGAAAAAAATTGAAATTATGACTTTTCCTTTCATCAATGAGGAAAGGTCCTATTTCCCGCGTACGCGCCTTTCGGCGAACTTAATAGAACAATGAAACATTTAACAATGGCACAAACAAATGATCATAATCAATTGTGTTGTCTTCGTTAACGCTATAGGAATAAATGGTATAGCCGCCAAGGAAATTCATATTTGTTTCTTACCTTATAAATACATGAAATACATGAAGAAGTTCCATAGTGAAGAATGAAAAATTAATATTGTTTATGATTGATTTAACCGTTGGATGTGATACATTATTTCAGAAGCAAAAACAATACTATGTTCACAGATTTATTCCAAAATCGACTGCAGTACTTCTTCAAACATATTTTCCTTTTTTTTCTTCTTCTTATTTTATTGTTTTTTGTTTTTGTTTTTTTTTATTGTTGTTGTTTTCATGGGAAAGCACCTTAACAAATCATAGTGACAGAACTTGAACGAATTCATCAACCAGTTTATAACCTCTAATCGAAATACATATTTAAATGAAAAAGGTAAATGCTACAAAATGGTGCAATTGAGATGTAATCATAGATAATGTATAAAATACATACCTAAAACCTATAGCTATCTAACTTTTTTTTTGTATATGAGATTAATCAAATTTCCGAAATACCATATGACCGTTTTATCTATTAGACAGCTCAGTTTTCCGGAATCTCATGTGACCGCATTATTCATTAGATGCCTCAAATGTCTGGATAATCATATGAACCGAGTTTTGCACTTCCGACGCCATCTTGTTAATAATGGTCACAGGAAGCTTATTTGCTTTAGAAAGTAACAAACCAAATAGCTCGATAATTGGACAAACCGCGGTATTGAAATCAATATTTCCGTCATCAGGATATTTACAGTATATACAGGTAATTACAGTTGTGTCCTAGCATATGATGTATGGTAATTACATACACCTGTACGAGTACCATTTTATGTTTGTATTTACCTGGGGGAATTTTACCTGTACTTGTCAATGGTCTTTCCGTAAATAATTTAATTTTGCTTGTAACAAGCACTTTCATTGGCTCAAAAAATTATGTTATCATCTCATAACATAACTAAGGACTGTGACGTCAGCGGAGTAATCGTTGTTCACGGGATTTTGTATTTATTGATGTGTTTTTAAATATCTGGAGCAAAATAAACATGTTAAACTTAATGAAAATGTTTCTTATCGTTGTTAATTAAATTATAAGGGTTAATTGTAATATTTTTTTTTTTACGTTATTGAGCAATAACACAAAAAACTGGGGTGTACTCTGAATAAACCGCGACCCCTTAAATCAATCTACATATATATATCTATCTGTATATCTGTCTATGTCTGAAGAATCGCCAAAATGCAAAGAACGTAATAAAGACGCGTTGTCGAGTTTTTCTTTCTTTATATATACTAGTATACATTTGCTCCCCATTTCTGCATTGACATAAGGCTAAGAGGCAGTTGCCACCATAAGCCTACAATACCCATTGCCTCAGGTTATAACACCTAGTGGGTCATGTGACATTTAAAAAGGCGGAAACTTTTTTGTTAGTTCAGTTTATTTTTAAGTTGACGATAATGATAAGACAATATAGATACAAGTAATGTGGTTTTAATGTTGTTCCCATAGCATTTGTCCCCCATACATCTTGCTGTCATACCGACTATAACAACATTAAAATCACTGTTTATTACTTAAATATCTATTTGTTTCCTCGACGATTTCGTCATATTATGATGTCGGTATTCTCCGTTTGTTTTCAAACCGGAAGTCACGTGTTAATATTGATGTGTCACTTCCGTTTACTTTTAATGAATTTGATGTTCGCATTTGTATCCCTTTTCGCCTCACATTTTGATATAACAGGTCCGAAACAAAAGTTTTCTATTTAACACTGATTCGCGGTCTTTATTTTCGCGCGGATTCAGAAAAAGCGGCACTGCATATTTAGGGGATAGTACGTTGTCTTTCGTGGCTATACTGGCGATTAGAACATGCAATTTGGTTTGAACTCGAGACCAAGAATGTCAGAGTATTGCCATTTTTGCGACTCCGAACTGTCAGCATTAAAAAGCTTGTGTCTCTGACGACTCATTACGGTGACCTGGAATTCTTATAATTGGCCTTGACTCTACTCCCGCGTGCGACAAAACAGTTATTGGTATAGCTCTAACACAATGGTTGGTGAATGTGTAATTTAAGGATGCGACACTGGAAACTGTTTTCATCATATTGCTGAGCGTATTTTTTCTTTATTTAATCCTAAATGTTGGGGAGTTATTAATTTCGCTAAGAGGCGACTTGACGCCATATTGTTTCGTTTAGAAATGGGGCGTGGCTTAATCGCGATGGGCGGGGCTTAACACCATTGCTCATGGTTCTATCGCAGATTAGAACATGGCCCGTATACAATCAAAACACGCGTTGCAAACAAATGTTAGAATGTGGTGTATCACGAAAGGACTGGACTTACTTGTATTGGTAAGTCGGGTAACCTGGTGCTATTTCTATTATTCACAAAATGTCTTTGAAGTTAGGTGATGAACCTTATAATATTCATTTGCAATTCCTGTGTCTTTTTTTCTCAGGGAAAAATATATCATAAACTTGTTCCGGTCTTAAATATGAAAAATCACTAAATAAATCTCGAATTTAGAAAATGCTAATCGTTCAGCTTACGAACGAAAATGGTTGTTTTTTTAATTACTCGGTGCTAGGACTTGCTGAAATATTCATTTAGGAGGAAACATCTATTGTCATGTAATTAAAAAGTATGCACATGATTAAGACAATGGGAAGGAAATATTTGAGAATATCCTGTTAGGGTTATCTTAATATTCTGACATTTAATGCAATAATTATGGCATGATAGCATGCTTTACAACATGGAATATAGCAGATTAAGTCCATATCTGCTTTAGGTGTGGCTTAATCATGCTCGATATCGGTAACATCATGTCATATGTATCGGAGACGCATTGATTTGTGAAAATATCTTAAAAGGAAATGACGTATTTCTGATAGTTTTGAATTAATGGTGCCAGATTGTTCCATACTTTTTCAAGAGTATTAATACAATAAAAAAAATCACAATTCTCATCCAATACAGCGGGTTTTGAGTCTAACAATTTTGCAAATAAAACCTGCTAAAGTATTTTGAAATACATTTAAATAAAATTTATTGAGGCGAGTTAAAATTACGATGGCAATTGAGTGCGAAGCCAAATGTTTCTAAAGCATTGCCCTGTCCTTGAAAAATTCCTGAAGTAAAACGAGATTGAATTGTTGGAATCCAGGAATAAATCAACTTTGAGAATACAACGCATGCTGGGTAACTTAGAGATGCTTCCGGTGTCAAGCGTCCTTGAGAATAGCAGACATACTAAGACGTACGCAAGAAATCGTTATCACCCACACTCTTAAGTAGGAATTAAAGTTCCATTCCAGCATGTCAATTACCCATATGTCTATCCGGGGGGAATCAATGGAAGGTATTTTCTCATCAATAAGAATCCGGGTTTGGAAATACTTCAGTACTCATTGGAGACATTTATCCCGTATGTCTGCAGTATCGAATGTGCATCATTGTGCTTAAAGAAAGGCGTTCATTGCATGATAACCGGTAGATAGCCGACACAGATATACTTTGTGGTTGGTGATTGGCGTAGCTGTTTAGAACCAAGCCTGTGATTGAGAAAGTTTGGAATAAGTGATACGAGGTTGACAAAGTCCTGTGATTGATGCAAATGTGGAGTGTGTGGCGTGATATAAACAGAGTTGTTCAGTGGTGACCTGAGAGTGACGAAGTTGTTTAGTGGTGACCTGTTATTGAGAAAGTTTGGAGAAAGTGACCTGAGAGTGACAAAGTTGTTTATTGGTGATCTGAGAGTGACAAAGTTGTTTAGTGGTGACCTGAGATTGAGAAAGTTGTTTAGTGGTGACCTGAGAGTGACAAAGTTGTTAAGTGGTGACCTGAGATTGAGAAAGCTGTTTAGTGGTGACCTGAGAGTGACAAAGTTGTTTAGTAGTGACCTGTGATTGAAAACGTTTAGAGAAAGTGACCTGAGATTGAGAAAGTTGTTTAGTGGTGACCTGAGAGTGACAAAGTTGTTTAGTGGTGACCTGATATTGAGAAAGTTGTTTAGTGGTGACCTGAGAGTGACAAAGTTGTTTAATGGTGACCTGTGATTGATGCAAGTGTTGGGTATGTGATCTGAAAATGACGACAATGTTGAGCAGATATTTTCAAGGATATCTTAATTTAGCGACTTTCGCGTTAGATACATTCCACTAAGTTATGATTGCAAAAATTGTGGTTTCTCCACAGTATTTTCTCTAGCAAGCATTGCCGTTAAGGCATCATTCACATAATCTGTTTTACTCAACTTTCCGCTACAATTTGAATTCGCGGAAATAACTACGTTTACAGTATGTGGCGCACACGTTGGGGACCTGCTATTCACAAAGTGCTCGAATTAGTGGTAACAAAAAAACTGTGTGAGGATGTGGCCGCATTTTATTATGATATTTATGTAGAGCATTGTGGGTAACACAACTATCAATTTGAACTATAGACGTCAAATTACCCTTTCTCTTTAATGACCTTACCTTATATAAAGGTTAGCATTGTGATGTCACAACGGACCACGTGGTACGCATTTGTTAGGGAGTCCGAATGCATTTTAAGATGTTGCCGGCCATGATGACAATGAACACCAAGGCTTTCAATTAAATTCAAAAGTCGATTGAATTTGTTCGGAATACAGCTCTTACCGATTGTTGATTTGGATTTTTAATTTATCATATTGATTTCACTTCTATAATTGAATTAAGACGGACAGATTCGTGGAGCTATTTAATTGAATTTTGTACCAACTTGAAATTTCGGTCCAAATAATCGCAGCTAATAATTCTATTGAAATGAAAGTTCATCAATAACTGGATATTAGAAGAAATCTGATCAGCATCTGCCCGGAAATGTGACACCAAGCTCAAATTTATGACAGCAAACATGGCTTTATTGAAAAGTTTGGCTGTCACCATATTAGAATCTATCTTCACACGTGATCAGCTAGCGTATATTTACTGCAGTAACGATATTCAGATAAACATATATACCCGTACTCACTCAACATCCTTGTGGGGTGCATTCACCGAATTCATTGCGTCAAAATATCTTCGACGCCTATAGGAGACGAAGTTTTTAAAGTATTTTTCTTTTTTTACCGATAAATCAACATTAAATCTCACTGCGCATGTGCTTTTTTAGTGACGGAATGAACGGAAATAAAAACAGATTTTGAAATTCTGATCGACTTGTGCCGTGCACCCCACAAGTTGACAGACAAAACACTGCACCCCACTAGTCTACCGTTGGCCGTTTGTCCGGTAGGGGCCGCAATGACCGAACGGTTAAGTTGTTCCGATACTATATCACTAAGCCCTCTGTGTTGCGAGTTCGAAACCAACGTGGAGCAGTTGCCAGGTACTGACCGTAGGCCGGTGTTTTTTTTCTCTTGGTACTGCGGCTTTCTCAACCTCTAAAACCTGGCACGTCCTTAAATGACCCTGGCTGTTAATAGGACGTTAAACAAAATAAAACATTACCATTCAACCAAATGAGACCGATATACCATGACCTTCTTCAGGCATCAATTGTTGTTCTGCAAAAAATGGAAATATTTTGGTATAGATAATGTTTGAGAAAGCTCATCCTTAGGGTTAAATGTATATAGCTTTATATATTTAGCAGGACAAAGCAACGCATAGAGAATTGTCTTTGAATGTGTATTTCCTCCTTGCTTGAAATAGATATTTTTTTACCAAAGTCGTTGAGGAAGGACAGACCTATCGGCTATGAAGGAATAGCGGTTTGTCTATAGAAAATCTGAGATAAAGGAATGTCCTATTTATACATAGTCAACGATAGCAAAACTGATTAAATGGTTTTTTGCAAATCCTGTTCTATATCTAACATTGTATTGTAACAATTTTGATTTTCCCTTCTGGAATTCCACATGTCTGGCCCCCGACATCACTGACGAGTCTTAGACGGAGGGAAAGCTGTATGGTGCGACATTATATATATGCAATACCCAAGATACTGTACATGTTCTTATTTTAGCGTGCTTAAATTTTAGCTCAAAGGCGAATCAGAACGTATTAGCAGAAGGATAGTTTAGTGCACCGACAATGCTTGCCATATAAAACATTGTAGATAAACTACCCTTAGCACAATCGAAATTAAGCCAAAATATTCTATCGCGAAATCGCTAAAATAAGATTACCGCTAAAATCTGTACGTTTACAGTATAGAGAAAACCAGCGTTTTCATGTCTTTTTCGATTTGCTTTCCACTGGTGGCCGAGTGGTTAAGGTGTACCGACACTTTATCACTAGCCCTCCACCTCTGTGTTGCGAGTTCGAAATCTACGTGGGGCAGTTGCCAGGTACTGACCGTAGGCCGGTGGTTTCTCACCGGGTACTCCGGCTTTCCCCCACCTCCAAAACCTGGCACGTCCTTCAATGACCCTGGCTGTTAATAGGGCGTTAAACAAGAACAAACCAAACCAAACCATTAGCACAATCGAAATTAAGCGAAAATTTTCTATCGCGAAATCGCTAAAATAAGATTACAGCTAAAATCTGTACGTTTACAGTATAGAGAAAACCAGCGTTTTCATGTCTTTTTCGATTTGCTTTCCACTGGTGGCCGAGTGGTTAAGGTGTACCGACACTTTATCACTAGCCCTCCACCTCTGTGTTGCGAGTTCGAAATCTACGTGGGGCAGTTGCCAGGTACTGACCGTAGGCCGGTGGTTTCTCACCGGGTACTCCGGCTTTCCCCCACCTCCAAAACCTGGCACGTCCTTCAATGACCCTGGCTGTTAATAGGGCGTTAAACAAGAACAAACCAAACCAAACCATTAGCACAATCGAAATTAAGCGAACATTTTCTATCGCGAAATCGCTAAGATAAGACACCGCTAAAATCTGTACGTTTACAGTATAGGGAAAACCAGCGTTTTCATCTCTTTTTCGATTCGCTTTCCACTTGTGGGATTTATTTTATTGTCTTCCAAGCTTGTAAAGCATGCCTCTTAACGGCTTGACGAGCTTTCAGATATCAAATGTACATGTACCAGTCATGTGTATTCAGTTCAAAGGGTTTCATAAGCTTAATATTTTACAGACATGCTATCTAACAATGATTTCAAAATTTTGTGACTTAAACAACATTTATGTCATTGATTAATAGCGAATTCAAAACTTTTGGAATAAAAAAACTCTACAGATAGAGTATACATTTTAACTGCATACAGGGGCTTTTAAAATATTGAATTCATATGGCGGACTTGCATCCTCGAGCAACAATCATGACGTAATTTAGCTTTGTAGGCATATATTGATTCCAACAGATCAGCCATCCGCGGGTTATTGAAAACTGTTACTTTGGCCGGTTACCAAAGTGATAACCGTTTTGAAACCGAAAAGACGTCTCGCATCCTTTGTATCGCTACTTGAAATCTTTGTTAACATACCAGTACAATGAAATCTTTATCGATAGAATATTGAAGACAATGTTATGGCTGATTGATATGTTTAAATGTTTCCTCCATTCGGTAGTTAAATCTTTTGAAAGAAACGTCAAGAAACAATTAAGTATCAACGTCTTTTAAAGCTAAAGCAGATTGGTGAAAACTAACGCTCGGCCAATATACTCTCTCAAATTTTACGGACGAATAAATCAGACATAAAAGAAAAGAATTAAATCAAATTAGCAATTACTCAAATTTCTTTTTATTGTCTATTTTTGTGTCCTTGAAAATTTCGAAGGAAGATTAAATCAGGCTTTTACATATCAAATAGAAATATGACAGCCAATTAATTCCTGAAATACTTAAAATAGGTTTTTATTGTGAAGATGTATCACATATACAATACCAAATGTACATTGAGCGTGCTAGCATCATTTAAGACCGCACAACATAACGTGTAGACAAACATTGCAGTCTTGATGAGCACACACACGTTTCTGGAAACGACTGGTTTGTCTCTTTGCTATGAAAGTAGACAGATGTGGCCTTGAAATGAATACCTTTCCTTCCTCACTTACTCCCTTGGTATGCTAAAACCTTCAACATCCGAAAGAAAATTGTCATTTTTCATTATGAAAAAGGAAAATTTGACCTTGTCTGTCCCTCCTGGGTGCTTGCGTTCGGGAGAAAAATGGTGGTTGTCTTTAACAGCAAAAATAGTGTACGTATTTCACTTCTATTCTAAAAACGAATGGCTTTGGTTTGGTTTATTTTGTTTAACGTCCTATTAACAGCCAGGGTCATTTAAGGACGTGCCAAGTTTTGGAGGTGGAGGAAGGCCATTGTACCTGAAGAAAAACCACCAGCCTACGGTCAGTACCAGGCAAATGTACAACATAGGTTTCGAACTAGCAACCTAGAGGAATAGGACTAGTGATAAAGTGTCGGGACACCTTAACCACTCTGCCACCGCGACCCCAAGAATAGAATCGATACACTGTAAACATATTTATATAGACATTTATGGTCCGTTTCATTCCATCTCTGAATAATACTTATTATTTGTTCAAACGTTCAACATAATCGCGAACATTTAAGAATAGAAAAAAAATCACCATTAGACTATCTGATAAGGATTTCTAAATTCTAATCATGTTACGTCATAGATATTGATATTCGTAAATATCAAAAAAATAAATAATCACAAATTATTCATAGCTCTACACCCGTTAGTCCGGAAACACGATTAAGGATTAAAACTTTCGGATGTAATATTTTGAATGAACTATAACAGATTGACACTTTGACCAACGAAATCGGATTAAACTTATTTCGGAATGAAATATCCGGATACAGAATAATTAATTAAATGTAATATCAGATTCACGGATTAATGAATTTAATTCAATACAGAATTCACGGATTAAGGAATTTAATTCAATATCGGATTCACGGATTAACGAATGTAATTTACATGTAATATCGGATTCATGGATCAATAAGTTTAGTTTTGTAGAAACAAAGGAAACATTGTCGCGATGTCGCTCTTTCAAGCTTCGACATATTTATGTTGATAATATTTACGGAGTTGTTTTCTTTAAATGTATTTTTGTGATTTTCGTAAAGTTAAAAAAAAAACAGAAACAAAAGAAAAAATACTGCTTCGGGATAGGACGCGATAGGTACATTAAAAGGGTAATTACTAGGACTTTTACTTTAAAAATATTGTATTGCCAAAATAGCGACAGAGGATTAGGCAGAAGTTTTTTTTTCAACTTAAGCTTACGGCTAGTAACACAGCTAAAGTAAGTATATCGATCTACGAGGCGAACATTATGATCAATCTTGATGGCTTGATAAAAGTATTGCTCAGCACTAGCGAATAATTAAGAAATATACAAATATAAAATAGCGCTGCTGAAACGCAATAACTATTGTACATAAAGTCTAATTAAAGAAAAGCTTTGCTGAAAACCTCATTCATAAAGGACAGTACACATGTACCTCTGACGTCAGCAGTATGTATGTGTTGCCTTGGGGCCCCGGTAGTAAGTGAGAAAGCACACAGAGGAAGAAAGTGAATTCGGGAGTACTTTATACGCCCGGTAACCTCAAGCTTTATTGGTTTTGTAAGGATTAATATGCTGTTTCGTTTTGATCAGAATACAATTAATTCACAAAGGAACAATACATAACGACCAGGAGAAGATTTATTTATTTATTTTTTTTTTAAAAATAATTGCCCTCATTGATTATAATCATTTTCTAATCATTTTCTTTCACCATATGTCAATTACAACATTATGGTATAGGTTTTCAATATAAATCTATATCAGCAATATTTTGTTTTGTTTGTGAGCCGAACTCCGCATACCGGAAGCTGAATATTTCACACATGCGTGCTGATGTTAATGCATGGTGTCGACAAGGTGAATGATATATATATATCAAATTTGTGGAGGTGATAATGCGGCTATAGACAATCTTAATGGTTTTCATGCAAATTACGCGGTCATATCCGTTTCCAAGCCATATAAGTGTCATCTATATCTTTGTCGATATCGAATCCATGTACTTCACCATGACAACCGCATTTAGGTCATATGGTCAATGGCGGGATTAAATTTGATTGATAGACTGGCTAGTTCCGGACATGACAAATAATCACTGTTGATAATCTTCAGTTTGGGTGTACCAGACAGAAGATGAGGTCTGGATCAGGGTTTTTAATATTCCAGCTTGACATACTGTGGGACATTTGATCTGAACCGGAACACGAGTCGTTGCAATAACATCGATCTTCGGTTACTCTCGCTGTTCATCGACGACTACCGAAAGACATCATTTCCGCTTGCACTGAAAGGTTATTTCTGATGTCATGTCGTACAAGTGCTTCCGGGCGGCCTCGCTAGTTAGTGCGAGAGAGAGGAATGGAAATAAATGCCTGCTACATGTATATCATTACAGGTCGTAATTGGCTACTAGCGAAAGGCTCATGAAGGTTGGAGTGGTTTCGCCTTTATTTACTGCTTTGTGATTAAAGAACATTAAAGTAAAATGTACTGTTTGTTCCCTCTTCTCCTTCCAAAACTTGGACATCAAACAGACATAAGTTCATAACTGCTACTGGTAAAACATACTATTTTTTTTCTTCATTTTCTATCTGCGAATTTAAAATGAGTGTCCCTTAAAGGCACACAAATATCCGATGCCCTATAGCTGTCACGCGGACGTTTACACTGTCAAGTACGACGAAACATCGTCTAACTATCTCTTCTAGAGCTGAAAAAGGACATTAAAACATAATACAATGTAAACATGATTTTTTTTTACAAAATATGTCGGTCCTCACGCAATTGTAAAATATTTCGTTACCATGCAATAGACATATATTTCTATATTGTGTCATTTCCCAGTCACCGTACCTCTTTGTCTACACAGCTACCGTCATATAAATTTAACTTCCTGATAGTTGATCCAACTAAATTTTCTTCGAACAAATTTGATCTAGAATTACGGCACCACATGTGGTGAGATGTGTTTTCTACGTGTGGGGTTGATTCCGTTTCAGCTTTACAATGGTTCCTCGTATTGTGGGAACGAACCGTTTTATCATACCGCAATTATATTCAATTTTCCCTGTTGTTAAACACATCTGAGCAAACCATAGACTGGTTGATTAATACACGGGACAAATACCTGTCATGTTTTCATAGCAAGGCTTTCATCATCAATTGTTATATGTACATGTAGTATACATATGTATATCAATATCTTCGCCACAATTGACAGCTCGATGCTAGTAGAACCAGTCAGATATTGTTCTAGAACAATGCCTATATAATTGTACTGTCCTTATCTGCAAGATTGATCTACAATGTACATCGATATACCTACTGCATACAGGATTCACTACATCCCCATCGCTATAGTGATAATGAATGATCACGAGCGATCTATCAGGTTCCTACAATTATCAAGATCAAGTGCGGTAACTGATTTTAGTGACCTGACACGTGTTCATGTTCCTGAACGAACACTGACACGCTACCAATATCGGTGTATTAGTAGCATCTCTCATCACCTTTTTCGATGGACGGGGAAATGTTCTTCCAGATTCCTCCATTTCGAGGCCTTAGCAGAGGACAAGCTGTTAAGAATCTCACTCAGATTGTTAGCATTTCTCCGTCCTAGATTGAGAGTGGTAGATGTTTATTTTCTCCTCATTTCAACATCTCTCTCGCCTGATTTTTACATTACTTACTCAATGATATTCATAATGTCGACTGTGTCAATAGTGGAAGAATACAGTACACACGGTGCATGTAAAGTAATTTACCAGCATCTGCATACTAGACAATATCGTGAGTTCTCAGCTATAGTCCCCAATACACATCACCGCATTGTTCATCTCGCCACTTTGTTAGTTGTTGCTAACTATATTGTCGGCCTGTACGAATATCATATTTTTATTGGCTATAACATTAACCAATGACCGAAGAGGTATTTTACACGGAGATGTTTTGAGTTCAGTCTGTTTATTGTTTCACCTTAAAAAAAAATGTTCATCTCAAATAGAGTTTAGCAAGTCATTCTAGTTGAAAGTTTTTGATTTGAATTATGAATAACTCAAAATAGTAATGATTGAGGTTGCTTTTGATATATTTTCATTGACCTGTAAATTTTGTTACTATTTCCGTAGTAGTAGTAAGAGAAGGTGATCGAATGATTATGAAAAAATAGTATATATCTCTGTAGAAATTTCAAGTTTATATTAAACAGTGTTTATTTCAGTTTTATCAAAAATTATTCCATTTTTTTTCCCAATATTATGACATCAAAGCGATAAAATGTAAAGCAACGCCATCTTCGTCATACTTTCATTGATTGAAAACTTCCGGTAGAGACGGCGCCAGGCTTCTATGCTACAATACACCTCAAAGTCTTGGCGTCACGTGGGTGTCACGTGGGAGGGATACTTGCGTCACATACATACTTGGAAGGCTGTCTTGGTCATTTACTCACATGGTGCTAGACGATCCAATTTAATTGTATTTCGTTACATGGTAAATGTGACCGTGGCATTTTAGGTGTCTGCAAATTAATCGGTAGATTCGTATTCCTCTCAGCTAAGTTGCCATGGTGACGCCGATTGTAGGTGTTTCATTAAATCAAGTGCGTGAACCGGAAATGCAAAGACCGGAAATGTGTTTGGGTTTCCTGAATGTCCATCAATGGTATCTTTGATAGTTGAACAATGGCGAAACGAGCAGGCAATTGTTTTATTCGAGGATAAACGTATCATAAACTGTGTATATTGTCCTACATACAAAGTACAAGTTCAGTTGTATAAGACGATATATGGTGTGTGTATGCGTGTGTGTATGTACATACAGTACTACTTAAAACACTTTTCATATACACTGTATGTTTGTGGGTGAACGGATAAAAAAAACATGACTACAAAAAAACAACTTCAATTCATGATTGAAAATAACAGTTATATATATATGTGTGTGTGTGTATATACACCGTATATTTGTTTATGTACGTCAACAACGCATGTTCAGTGAACCATGAACGATCGCGGGATGAATGGGTGAACCAGTTGGCGTTAGGATATTTGTCACTGCAGCATATAGTCACAGGAAAAGTGTCATTGATAGAAAAATGGTTGTATCGGATCGAGAAGCATGGAGATTCATAATGGATTGAAGCGTACGGGAGTAAGGGACATTGATCACTTAGCGCCCAGTCTGGTGTGTTCGCTGTGAACTCTACGAGAGCGTACAGCGACAGAAGAAACCTGTGTTAATGTTTATAGGTAGATGTGGTAAGACAATTCCAAAGGTATACCAACATATACTGTGGCTGTGTAAAGTGTTCAAGTTATACTTACATTCTAGGAAGCGGATCAGTACTTTTTACTAAAAATAAGTACAAAATATACGAACTCTTTATGAAGTGCTTTGAAATGACTTATATTATACTTACATTCTAGGAGGCGGATCAGTACCATTTACTGAAAAAAAAACTTATACAAAATACACGAACTCTCAACGTAGTGCTTTGAAATGATTTATATTATACTTACATTTCAAGGAGGAAACACTTACCTGGTATTGCGAGTGTTTAAGTTCATTTGTAAGTATAAACGGGAAACTGTATTCAATTTATAGTTACCAATTCTTGGAACGAGACGGCGCCGTGTACTCGAAGTGTTTATGAGTACTAATTAAGAGAGGCTGCAATTGTGTGAGTAGAATTGCTGAGAGGCCTGTTATCTGGACTATGATAAAGCCGTATAAGTGTTTGTTTACACATAACAACTATTCTCATTGACAGCGGTCACCAAGATGTTGGACTGGTTGTACCGACATAATTGGGTGATACGTCTTTGTATTGACAAAGAGTAAGAAAATGTTTTATGTTGACAAGGGAATTGCACTGTATTCTTTAAAATCTAAAATTCTTTATTCAATTGTGCAAATGATTTGTCGGTGTTGAGAAAATTGCATCTTCGTTTGAGAGGATACGAGTTAGATTCTTCACAGCAGAGGAAATGCGTGTTGACTGGATTAATGAAGTAGGATTCCTTTGCATTACAACCACTTCATATCGGGGTTATTTGATAACTGAAATGTTTGAATATAATTGACAAGATTGCCGAGAAACGCCCCGACAGCAAATTCTGTCGAAACATACTCATAATGAATTTGTTTTTGCTGTTGTTTGCAACATCACAACATGTTACAGGTGTGAACTGAACGTGAGCGTGTTCTAGACCAATGCATTCTGTGGCCGAAACCCAAGAAATGTTTCCAAAGATTCTGCTATTGTGAAGTACCATGTTAAATGGCACGTCTAGTCCAGAGATCCGTCCTGTGGATGACTATAACACGACAAAGTTTGAAGACACTTCTCCTTTGACGAACACCACAAGTAGCGAGGATTTGTTTGATTTGGAGCAGTTTATCGTTTTAAATCTCGGAAATAGAACACAGGGTTTGACCACTGTTGGGGTGTTGACTGCAGTGTATATTACAATATTTCTTACTGGGATAGCCGGGAACTTGTGTACATTTATTGTGATATATAAAAACATCTACATGCACACTGTCACTAACTACTACCTGGCTAGCCTGGCATTGAGTGATGTCCTAGCTCTGCTGTTTGGTAAGTAATTGTCACTTTAATGAAAATAAATATGGAATAAATAATGGGAAAATAAACTTTCCACAAATATCTATATTTTAATACTTAATATATAAATCAATTTCCATCGATGACTTTGTTAATCTACTTATCAAATATCCCTTTTGGTGTTTAATATGGATGATTACATGCATACGATTATATTTACGGTTATGCATGCATGATTGGAGTGGAATCAGCAAACTGAATAGGCTATATACGTATATGAGCTGTGTATAGAATGAGTCTGTAGAGAGAAAGGGATAGGGGGGGGGGGGGGGGGGGGGAGGTGAAGGGCTTTGAAGGGATAAGAATGAAATTGTCACTTCATATCTCGTGGCGAGAACTTCTAGTTCATCGGAGTACTTCTTGTTATTCTACAGAAGACATTAATTTGTTTCTTACAATACTGTAATGCTTGGTGAAATTAATACGTGTAGCTATTAATTCAATTTATTTCAGTTGCTCATTTATTAAATCTCTCTACATGTTAATTAATATGCAAAATTAAACGATAATGACAGAATATCATTGACGAATAGAGTAAATCTATTGATGTATGTTAGTTATCAAAATATTCATGAATGTTTACAAATGGGTCAATTGACAAAACAAAAGCAAACAAAAATTAATCAAAGAGACATGTTTTTCCATTAGAGGTACTAAAACAACACAATTAAAGCATCCGTAATCAAAATCACTCATACAAACGCCCCAAGTATTATACAAATGTTTGCTACGTCTCTATTGTCAGTATGACGTCATACGGAAGCGTTTATTTGGAAGCCATTGGGAAATAAGGAAATATTTGTTGAATATCCTCGGAGAATATCTTGGTGGACGTCGAGAGGGAAAGACCACTTAATATTATTCAATAGCCATACTTATTCAAAACACTTTGAGTCTTCAGTCTTTTTCTGATAGTAATGTTTGGCTTCAGTCAACAAAGCTATAAAAATATCCCTAGGGATGCTGTATATGTAGTTCATATCGTGCAGTGACTTTGAATGATGTTTTGATTAGCGAGTGGTGTCCATTGAAATGTTACACAAGAGGAATTATAATTTTCATTAACATTGATGATGCACTCCCTTTAACGGTAACATATAAAAAAAACTGCTCATACATGAAAGCATATTTTTATTTCAAAGAAAATGTACACATCCTACAGTATTGAATGAGTATATATTCTAAAATATGTTAAGAGTGTGCTTGTACTCCTGGGAACACAACAAATTGATCATTTTGATAAATCTTTCAAAATTCAAACGCACAGAAGAGTCGTCAGTAGCAATGTTAATTAATTAGGAATAAGCCGGTAAAGTTTGCCGCATTTCATTCAATTCTTATAATTAATGACCCTTTCTCAGGGCACTGAAAAGAGATTGCTATTATCATACTGATTGAACACGTTACTTAGCTAAGTATAGATATGTTTTTTTTTTGTATCTGTGACGTCAGTTTTATAATAAGTGAACCGTATCTCCTGGTATTTTGTACATAAGCAGTCACGGTTCTATGTTCTATGTCATGCTATTAACCCAGGCCACACTTCTAAAGGGCTGTTTTTATCAGTCAATAATTAAACACTTTAGGATATAATAAAATATCTTTTTTCGTATGTTAAATGGGGAAAAAACGTCTTAAGGCATAGATACTGAGCAATATATGAAGTTTTCCGCCCCTAGAAGCTGTTGTAAACTTTAATGTATGAGTATGTTGACGTGAGCCGATCACTTTGATAATCATATGACACGACGAACAATCTAAGTCGGTCTGTGTTTAAAATGTCAAAGGAAATCTGTAAAGATGGAAAGGCTAGTTAGATGATTTGATTTTTCCACCTAGTAAATATTGTTATGGTCCTATAACACGCATTTGTATTGCTAAGAAATACTCTTTATTTACATTTAGAATATAACTGTAAAAAAACACTGTTGGAAAATATGATCAGACGTAGCATCTGATTTCAAATAAAACTTAAACTTTCCATTAACTAATGAAAATTAAAAGTGCAACTATGTATTGCAAATACCTAAAAACAGTGCAAAACAATAACATTATAATTCAGTAGGTCCTACAAGAATTCATTTAACACTATCGTAAGCAGAACGCGCGGTGCGGACTCGTCACATGCGCCCACGTAATTCCATTCGGCTCCCTCCGTGTAGCACTATTTACAAACAAAGATCAGCAGCGTACGTATATTTAAGCATTGAAGTGCTTTCACTTGGAAGTTATGGGCTGATGAATGCCAACTGGACAAAGGCAAATTTAACGAAGCGCGCTAACTTTCAACTGAAAGCAGTTCAATACTTATATTTACATTTGAAAACGATTTTTAAAGATTATATCCAGGAATTTGGCTTCTACGATGAATGAACACATTATTATCGTCAAAGACGGAACAGCCTTTTCAACAGCCATATTTCGTTATCGCCGACTTTACAATTATGACCTCACTATAATAATGACGTCATGATAGAGATTTGGAAGTTATGAACTCGTAACCTTCAAGTGGGCTTGGTAAAGTTATATAGTTGGGCTGCAGTGTAAATGTAAATATGATTCGAACAGAATACGGTAAAGGGTCTTGTAATGGTATATATTTATTCATAGGAAGATTAATAAAATCTTTAACCCCTTTAGGGGTGAGACAGGGGAATCTCAACCCGAGGGGAAGATTCTTAAGTTGCCAAACACGAGGCTTGCCGAGTGTTTGGCAGCTTAATAATCTTACCCCTCGGGTTGAGATTCCCCTGTCTCACTTCTATGGGGGTGAATTATCATTTTTCTCTTACCCTGTTTATCCGTATGTATATAATATTGACGTTACATCATTGCAAGGAAATGTTGACGTGACGTGATTGAATTGTCGACATGACGCCATTGAACTGTTGCTGTGACGTCATGGTATTGTTGACGCGACGAAATACAATTGATGAGAACGTGAGAAGAGCACGTGTAGCTTGTCTTTTCCCTAGGGTGAAATAAGAAAATCTCACCCCGATAAAACTGCGGATATCCCAGTCCAGGGTAAGAGAAATCACCGTCTATAATGAGTATATTTGTAGTTGTTTTAAAGTAAAAAGTGTTGTACTATTTTGTTTTGTTATTCCCTATTCCTGACGCCAATCTATGACGTCCTTGACACAGAAAAGTCTATGCTGTCATAATTAGATCAATTACGTGATAATAGTGATCAATCACGTGATTTAATTTTGCTTTTCCAATACATATTATACTATCTAGACATGAGCAATTTGATGCAGGGAGAACGTAAACAATTTTATAAATCCAGTTTTCTTCAACCTAACACGCCATCAAATGAGCAATGCGGTAAACATTCTATGTAGAGTTGCCTGATAGCTCTGAATATCATCTACTCCCATTAGAATTGAAATAGGATTATGTCCGTGAGCGTTGACACAGCTGTATACATATGTTTTATAATGAAGCCCTGGAGATACAATGAATCGGTTCAGAACAGCCCTATTTGTTATTGAATAATGTTATTGATGGTACGAAAAAATTGCTAGAGGCATTCACAGAACTTTGATACACTAACATAGTAACTAGTGGTTGTAATAAATCATGTATTTTTGTGTCATATCATTGAAATAATAGGAGTCAAGAGAACCAGTTTATATACATAATTGCATTATAAATCCGAATTATACAGTAATATTATACTCGTTAATTCGAACGTTAATTTTCCTGAATCCGTATAAAACACACGTTCATTAGGTTATGATCAAACACGCCGGCTACTTTTTTTTGTCTTCCGATGTAAACAAACCAGCATTGGGTGGTCGTGTCATGTCGAAAAATGGAACTGACGAAAAGCGTATTGCATGACTATCCACACTATATGGGAAATGTACTGACATTTAAAATGAGGGATGGCCAAGAAGTGAAGCAGCGAGGTAATGAATTTAACGAGGCATAAGCACATATACCCCAAATTATGACAACAGATGAAAGTTTTAACGAAAATCCACCTTTTTAGACCCCCCCCCCCCCCCCCCCCCCCCCCAAAAAAAAAAATAAAATAAAAAAAAAAAAACAACAACAACAACAACAACAAAACAAAACAAAACAAAATGTAAAGTAAATATTACCCAGTACTAGTTTTACAGTCGTGGCTCTGTCTCTGTCAGGACACATAAACCCTACTTGCATATGGTTAGCGCAAACGCCATAATGGATACTGACAAGATCGGTAAAGGAAAAAAAAACAAAACAAAAACAAATTACCCGGAGCAGAAATTGGAAATAGATCCTAATTGATCCAGTAAGGGGGCAACAGATCCAAGTTGATCTTTTTCGTATAGTAAGGCAGAGAGGACAATGCTACTTTATCCAACGTGTAATTCCCCGACCTGTAGTAATGTGTAAGAACTGATGTAGACCTCTTTTATTGATAAATCTTTAGACATTAGTTGATAAAAAAAACCCAACAAACTCTAGACATGAATCTGTGTAAGAATCATATGGGAATCGTTGAAGTATGACAAACTGTTCGAATGGGCGTCTGACCGAGTTTTTACTCTTCAAAATCTTTCCCCAGAATAGAAATAATCTTATCAATGCAACGAATCAAAATCATACGAAGCCTTATAATCTTCAGTGGACCCTTCTCTCAAAGATAGCCATAAAATGAACATCTCCTTAGAGTTCTTAATTTGTCAGACTTCCTTACCTAATTGGGGTAAAAATAGTGGGTGTTGCTATCTTGGAGTCTTTATGTTCGACGTTGCTGGCTCTTGTGAATGACAAAGACCCTTGCCAGGCCACACGATCTGTTAGGTCAACATCCGATCTGGTGATGCAGTGATTGAATCTAATGTAGCCTTTTGTGTGAGTCCGACATTCTTAACGTGTTACAACTAAAGGGATTTTCTTTATCATAAGGGGGTTGACAAACCTAATACAATTCATCGTTCAGTACATCCTCGTATAAGTAAGTACGTCATTGTTAGCCCTAACTGAAAGATATTCCAGATTGATCCAGAAATGGCCATCTTACCTAATCTACTGTTGGTTTCTTGTTGAGTGTACATCTTACAAAGGATTTTATTGAGGACAAACCACTGACACCAGTTACTAAATAAGGAACAGAAAATCATACGGCTGTTCTATCTATATAGGACTCATCGTTGATGCCAGGGGTGAAAGATAAACATCTATATTGGAAAGTTGGAAAACAGAAATAAATCTAAATGAATGTTGAAATATAAAGGATAGAAGAACATGTGCACATGCACAATGATTTGATTAATAAATAAATAAATGTTTAGGATATTCAAGAATAACACAATTGATAAATCAGTTCAAACGTTACTGGTAAATTGTTGATAATTGGAATTGGTAGAAAGCAGAATTTCTGATCTGATATGATATTACTCTAGTGTAAATCTGATTACCTCCTGATTCTTCCTCCAAGATGAAATGAGAAGATATCTTAGATAGAGATATATCTCAGGGTTCATCTGTAACCTGTAATTAGTGGGGAGTATAGGGCCTTCATATCTTCATCAGATAGCACTTAACAATTACTCCCCCATCTTCATGCGTCACGCTGTAGGCCAAGGACATTCCGATGATTCCTGCATGGTTATCCCAATCAGGAAACGGAATGATCCCGTACCATATTAACTTTACAGAAAATGATTTTGCGGAGAATCAACTTTACAGAGATCAATATATCAGTATAAATACTTTTCTTGATATCATCTATTAAGGCTCTATTAGCTTGGCTGTGAAACTAAAATAATGAATAGGGTAAAGAATTGACTCGGAAACCTTTTAAAGCTGATCATCGCCTACGCAAATTACAAATTAAACGGGGGGAAAGTATAGATTTAAGATTGCATCCATGATTAAATTTCACGTAAATCTGAGTTCCGAAAAGATGTGGTTATACATTTTGTATAAATATAGATGAAAATCCGTGACGAGATAGAAAAGAAGGCTCCCATTTAAGGCTCTCTAATCCCATAATATAGTGCGACAGCTGATGTAGAAAAAAAGTGTGTGTGTGGAGGGGTTCTTTGTTAAGCGGACACTAGACTGTTTAAAGAAACTAGGAATAGATATCAGAAGGCAAAATGTATTTATGTGTAAAATTTGATGTTTTCAAGATATCTTATTGCATTAGCGATGATCACCTTCAAACTTTCCAGCAGATATGTCATTATACATTATAAACTTAAAAAATATATAATCAATGAGTGATTAAAGCAATCAATAAAATAATATATTTCGCGGTTTATTCAGAGTACACCCCAGTTTTTTGTGTTATTGCTCAATAACGTAAAAAAAAATATTACAGTTAACCCTTAAATAACAGTGATATTTAAACCCAAATCGATAAAATGATGGCCAAATTTTTTTTTTATAAAATAAATCAAAAATACAAAGACCAGGTGTTCTAGGGGGTAGCGTCTTTTGCTACATTGACGTCATCCACCATAGATTTCAGGGTCAAATCTGTGTAAAGTCCCATTCTCAAAATGACAGCTAGGGTGTTGAGAGCATGACCACTAAACAAAACAACAAACATCAAAGACGTTTGACACATATCGCATAATAATTCTAATATTTCCAAATGAGTTATTCCTGTCGTCCATACAACTTTCTTCTGATCTTCATTAGCCTGGTTCTCTCGATAGGGGCCGCGGTGGCCGAGTGGTTAAGGTGTACCAACACTTTAACACTAGCCCTCCACCACTGGGTTGCGAGTTCGAAACCTACGTGGGGCAGTTGCCAGGTACTGACCGTAGGCCGGTGGTTTTTCTCCGGGTACTCCGGCTTTCCTCCACCTCCAAAACCTGGCACGTCCTTAAATGACCATGGCTGTTAATAGGACGTTAAACAAAAACAAACAAACCAAATTCTCTCGATAACCGTGCTTTATGTTAAAGTCTAAAGTGAGTATGATCTCATTCCTGGTCATTTAAGTTCCTGGAGGTAGCATATACCCAAGGATAGCAATCACTCTTTGTTTGGTTTGTGAACGATTTGAAGCAGTTTTTTGGAAATTGATGAGAGAAACTAAAGGAAATGTGTCGATAAAATTTTAATGAGATTGAAATCTTGTTTCTGGCGTTAACGAATTTAATTCTTGTTAACATTCAAAACTGAGAGGAAAAACGCAAAAAAGGATCTTTATTGCATTTCCTTGTGCATTATCTGTCATGAAACGTCATTAACAGATTTTGAAATCTCTGCATCTGTCTGATAAAGTCAAGGTTGTCGTTTAATTGGTTGCCGTAAAAATCACGAAGAATTAAGATAAACTCTCACTATTAATCAAATTACCGTTGTTTGTCAGTCAAGCTCCAGATGTTCATTTCCTCGGTTACAACTTTTCATTTATAATTACTTTTTACATCTCAATTTAAATTCCGATTACTCTAGAACTGTTTCAGATTGCTTCATAAACATCTTAATAATGAGACTTCATAATGATTATGATTTGGTTATCAATTAGTGTAGACGGTTGCAAGCTGGTATTTGATAATGAATTAGGTGTTGTACTGAATTGGGATTTCGTACTGAATTAGGATTCATACTGAATTAGGTGTTGTACTGCATTAGGATTTCGAACTGAATAAGATTTCGTACTGAACTAGGATTTATACTGAAGTTTTATGTGCTATAATTATGATTTCGTTTCAAAGTTATTGTAACGTTCCCTTCGGATAAATATCTTATTGATATTTGCGTAGCTTGAGTTTCCTTAGAACTCAAACTTCATACCTTGAATTATTACAGAAAACGTTTTCATAGGCCTGCAGTAACACTGTTTGTGCCGCTTTAAGTACACTATTTGGAGGTTTCCACGACACAATTTAAAGCAAAGAACAAGGCAATATCGAACTGCATTCAATGTTCCCTTACGGAATCTATTCGTTGGGGGTCACTTATAATGTCTGAAGGTGAAAGCTCAATGTTTTGATATATAAACTGTGCAGTATACAATTTGTTTTTTTTTAATTGGAACTTTATACACTGATTCAGTAAGAAAACACGCTTGCTAATGTTGGAAACATGTATCAAGCGGTTTATAGATTTTTTTTTTTTTTTTTACACAAGTATGAAACACATTTGTTTACACATGTACAAAGACAGTGTTCGGTAATGTGTTTGCGATTTGTTCCGTTTTGGAAAAGGTTATACATCATGTATATATGTTTTGTTTGATTTATGTTTTCGTTATTATTTCGGTATTAATTCATTCTTGTTTTTATTCAAATGTTGGCGTTGTTGATCATGAAATACGATTTAGTTTGCATGTCAGTACTTTCTGGTTCTTTTCCATTAATTTTCGACCGACAACGACCGGTTCAATACACCAACCAACTATTCAGACTGACATGAACAGTTCAGTTAGAGACGTTCCTTTGCTTTATTTGCTTAGATTGTATGACAAACATTATCTTTAGATGTATAGATTGTTGCGATGTAAAGGAACACTGTGTTTACTAACATTACAATCAAAATTAAGACAATTATATTGAATACAAAAACATTAGACATGGAGTTCAAAAGAGAGACCGGAAACAGCAGAGAGATTCTAAACAAGTGTACAGGAACGTATCATGTCGACAACACACAAACTGGGCTAATAAACTCCGGATATCGGTCAGTATGTCGGGAGTGGGCTGGTTAAACAGGTCAATAGAAGCCTTAGACTAGAGTTGATAAAGGTGAAGATATTTCATCAAATTAATGATCACGTCTTATTTTGTACGATATGTTTTTAACTTGTATGCGGTGACCATTAAAAAAGAAGACTGCGATAATAAAAAAAACAATCTACAAATAGGATCGATAGAATTCATTTTTTTTTAAGTATACATTTTATGGAGCACTGAGCGAATACACTATCTCATAAATGGTATCCAATGGTTATTTTCACAAATTACTGTATAGCAAGGGATGTTATTACAAGTGACTGTAATGCTTTTCTTAAATCAATTAATAATCAGTAGTGGCTCACCGGTATCCTTTCGGGTTATTCAACAGTAATTCGTTTTCGTCCTCGTTAAATTTGTGATGATCATTATAAACAATTTTGTAATATATTTCATGTCCGATCGCTGTTTGTTTTAAATGATTTTTATTATTAATGGGCAATAAATTAAAATGATACGAAAATACGGAAACAAAATCAAATTACAACTTCAATTTAGTTGTACAATAAAGGATAGATTACGAAGCAATATAAATATAAATCAATGACATCAACCGTTTATTGATGAAATACACAAACTAGTACGATAGATTTTGAACGTCTATTGTGTAACTGAATATTTGATAAAATGAATTTCACTGAATTATTTCCTTTGTTTAAATATAATTAAAACAGTTATGCTTTGAATTTTAATTCAGTTCAATATATATTACTAAATTGAATGCAATAAACACATTGAAATGAATGATTAATTCTTCACGAATAGTACTTATTCAATCTACATTTTGTATTTGAGAGAAAATCTGGTGTTTCATTCGCATAGGGGAGTGTCATTGATTAATTCACAATCTGCATGTTTCTCGATTTGTTGTATCTTATTTCAAATTTCCAAGGTTGAAGTGTTGTCATGTTCATCGAAAATCCCTGCTCTCTGTCATCCGTGGCCTGAGGTTTTTACCTCTTCAGTTCAGAGTTTATAACTAAGTAACAAGATAGAGTATTATGTGCTTGATATGCAGATGAATTCCTTGTTGATATTGTCTGGGCATTTTCTTGTGTGGTATGGATATAAAATTAATTTGAATATTCTATTTAAATTATTGTTTATCTTAAATTGATTATTTGATTGATATGTCTGTTATCAAACAAACATAATAGATAGCATTTAAATAATGTTACTGTTCTCGTTTAAGGCACTGCCTGTTTTCATAGCACATGCTTTCTGCGATTCGTGATTCGATTATGACGTCACAATGAAGAACAATGACGTGACGTTATACAGTGTTTGAGAATTCTTTCCCTTTTTCTATTTTTTCATGAAAAACAAGGCATAAATAGCTGATAATTTTCAAAATGGTGCCATGGCGGGATAAAGAACAGAGGGGGGGGGATGCGATAGCAAGGCCAGTTATGAGGAATGTGAAATGAAACGCAATATACCACTCCACTCGGTTAAAGAAGTCTCATTAACTCGATCGGTTGAGCATAAGACAAGTTAGCAAGAGGTCCCTGGGTTCGATCCCTAGCGGAGGCAGTGATCTAAATTTAATTAAGCATACGCTCTGTTACATTTGATGTTAATTACTATGGTTGGTCTGGATGGCAAATATACGTTCAGAAGATTTATTTACATGGAAACACGGCTAAACGTACAATGTAAACTGCTGATTGTTATTCCAACGTAAAATTCCGGATACAAGAACAATTTTAAAAGCTCCGTTCTAAATTAAAGCCATTATTTTACTCAAATGCAAACCAATTCCAGCCTTCGCACATCAATTTACAGATTTAAAAATCTCAGAAATGTCTTTTTTTTTTTTAAATATGGCGGAATTCCAAAGTTTCTGAGGTGCGCCCATTTCTTCAAAATTTGAGTTTTTCCTAAATTTCTGAGACACGCCTATGTCACAAGCGTAGCGTTGGTATCATAATGGGGCACAGGGCAATCCTATTAGAGTCATGTTCGAGATACTTCGTTTGATGAATGTCATTCCGTCATTTCTGGGTTTCGTCGTCTTGTAGCAAATCCTGACAAGTGATTTTGTCTTCATTATGCTTGCTCTCTAAATCCCTCAAACATGGTTACTGAAGCATGTCATGTTTGTTGATTTTCAAACGAAATAATAGAAAAAATTGTTAAATAACAAAAAATAATGTTGGTTTTTTTTTTCTTTATATCAATCCCTTTCTGGCATTTGTTCAGAATATTGAGAGATCAGTTAATGAGTCTAAACACTGCACTGCTTCCAAGAAATTATTATAACACGGAAATTAATTAGAGACTACAATTATTGATATAATTGATTATCTAATTTCGGTAAATAATTAATCTTAGGATTGTCTTATTTCATTATGTAGCAATGGGGACGACGCATGGTAAAATAAATTCGCCGAGCATTTCTCAAAAAAATCCCAAAACATTCTTTAAAACATGTAATGATAGTTGATATAGTGTTCTTCTCGCAACTGCAAGAAAATTGGCCAATTATTCATCTCCGGAACTCAGGCGAAATATCGCACGACTGTTGACATGACCGCTTGTAAATTTGCCTGTAGATTGACTAGAACGTTGATTCATTGCAGGAGAGAGCGGCTCAATTTAATACCTACGGCGGGACAGTGTGTTGTTTCAGAGTCCATTTTACATAATTCCTTACATTGTTTTCCTAGATATAGGTTCACATAGTGATGGGAAGTATTTGATATTCATCCAGACAATGGTAAAAGCATTCGTATTTGACAGATGAATAATTCAACAATTATTGTTTTATTACGCAAGGGAAACAATAGCTTGTGTATATCAAATTCTCATAATGCAATACAATTATTGTGACATTTCAAATAGAAATTACATTCTTTGATTGTCTTGGTGTTTCTATTTCATTTGTTGTTTATTGAAAACAATTGTTACTTTTAATACAATGAAAGTGTAATTCTCCAAATACAATATATGATATATACATTTACCGGCCAATTGTGTAGAAAGGGGCCGCAGTGGCCGAGTGGTTAAGGTGTCCCGACACTTTATCACTAGCCCTCCACCACTGGGTTGCGAGTTCGAAACCTACGTGGGGCAGTTGCCAGGTACTCCAAAACCTGGCACGTCCTTAAATGACCCAAACCAAAGTGTAAAAAGGGTTAAGTAGCTTCAAAGACATATACACAGGTGAGCCTATACACATATAGTACAGGTAACCTATTTAAAGCGATAATAACTTGTCTTCAAGGATATTAAAACACATATTCAAGCATTGTAGATTTTAAAATAATAATTTAAACATGACAATAACGAACTTATATTAAGATGAAAACTATGAAATGGAAATGAAACCGTATAACTAGCCGAAACCAATAGAAAGGATGGTGAGGGGGAATATTACTGTATATCACTCATATTTCGTGGGGTATTTATTTTCGCGTTATTATACCAGGAGAATTCGAGGAGAGTATATCGCGAATTCAAATCCTTCGCCATAATTTGTAGGAAACCCTTTTGGATGGCGACAAACCAATCGGTTAGTGTAGCGATATAGAGGTCTACTAGTTCATCATTCGCAAACTTATAGTCATTTGAAGATCACCTCTCTAAGTAATTTGCAAATTGAGATACATGTAAATTCATACAAAGAACTTTGATTACATAAATAAGACCATGTGGTGTTGAAGCGTATGCGTCTTCTTTTTCTTCGACGGCGCATGCGCGTCATGTCATGTAAATGTGCTATAAATCGATTTCACTTTTCAATATAAAATGCAAGCCAATTAAGCCCTGAACGGACAGGCTTAACGAAATTTACGTCAAATATCAATTTCAGGAGGCAACCCGGAAATTTCAAATCGTATGTAACCTGCACGTGAAATACAACAGATCAATTTCATGAATAATCAAATTACCACCAATGAAATCAACGAAGTTGTAAATTACAACAAGTGATATTTCAATTTCGGATGTAATTGCCATACCTTACCGACCCCGGTTGTAGCTACAGGGTTACTTAATACATGTCTTGATCTGCGGCGCAATTCCTTTGATGCTTTTAAACCGGCTAATTACGACAGACTATCTCATCTAGTGACGGATTGTTTAGTCTCGCCTTAACCTGCACTTTCATTTCTAGGTAAAAATGTCCAAGCCCACGCTTAGCGATCGATTTTCTAGTGTAACATGTAATTACTGCAATAATTTTAATTTTGGATCAAATTATTTGAAAAAAAGTGTTATTTTTAACATTTTACACGTGCTAGCGGGTACCCACGTGTTCAGCATATTATATATGTACATGTATCACTGTACAAACCTTTGTATAATGTCATCAGGTTTTCTAAGCTCTAAGGGTGTAACGATGGCAGCAATCCAGATCATTAACTCTTTGATCTATTAATAATTTAAATGACAATGAAGTCTAATGTTCTATTGTTCAAGAACAACCAACAGGAGCTGATCTCATAATAAAACCTGATATTGTTGAGCATTTTTTCTTTGTTGATTATACTGTATTAAAATTCCATCATCAAGGAATCAGGGATGGTTAAATCGCACTTGTTAGTCCTGATTATAAATGGTCATTCAGAAATCTGTGTATGATGTACCAGGAAAAAACTCGCTTTTTTCTTAACTTCCTCTGGTTAATTGTAAACAGAGCCAAAATATTAATATAGATCCAAACATTAATGGGTTTTTTTAAATTTCATTTTTTTTAATGATTTTGTAGGTATACGTCATTCATGATTGTTGACAAGGGAAATTCTATGTACATTTCGTTTCATGACATTTACAATTCTGTCTATGGCGTACTTAGAACATTGAGCTGCATGCACGAGATAGGTTAATGGTGATACTTCTGCAATGCGTCGGCATATCTACACAATCACGATATTTTCTCACTGAAGTGTGGTATAAAACTGAAAAATAATCAACAACAACAACAACAATATGACTGATTTATCAAAAACGTTCATTTATCATACGTATTTGTTTGTTTTTTGTTGTTGTTGTTTTGTATTATTTGTTTGTTTGTTGTTTTCTGTTTTGTTTTTTGTTTTTGTTTTTTGTTTTTTGTTCGCATATTACTAATATGTTCGATTTATAACAATTATACAACATTTCTGGATGGTCCAGTTGAAGATTTGTTTGTTTGTTTGCTGTTTTTACTGCCCCGTGAACAGCCAGGGTTTTTTTGAGGCGGGGTCTTCTTGTAGTAGCTGGTGACTATCTCACTGAACAACATTCGAGGGGCCCATCACATGCCATCAAATGCAATAAGAGCTAAGTGTTTTGTCCAAGGACATAACCACGACAGCAAAGACTAGCCCGTTTCTCAGCCTCACGAAAAACAAAAACCTACACGATTTGAAAAAGAAACCTTTTTTATGAAAAAGTGCTTTTTACATACAAATATTGTATTTTGTATGTGTCTTTCTGTCTTTTTGCTCTATAGGTGTCTCCTCGACACCAATCCTCACATGAGCCTTGGGATGCCAAGGACGTTAAACCCCCTAAAAAACGATCTTACAGGCAAAGCATTTAGTATGGTTGCCTTGACAACGGTATCACGAAACAAATCTCGCGTGACTTTGCGTGACACGTCGGTGAATTAGGGCTAAATAGGTCATATACATTTAGCATCCAATCACTTGGAATTATATTTAAAATGAATAACATGCGCAGCGGACGACCGTGCCAATTGACTTGTCTCACTAACATTTGTATCCGGATCTCGGATCAAAATGTATAATATAAGGATCGAAATCAAATCTTGATTTACTGATTCCGGAATACGGTTAGAGAATGCAGCGTGTCTGATACGGCTATCAGGGATACTGTGTTAACCATTATCATTGACCTCAACATCAGGAAGAAATATCATTATTTAGGATTCCTGATCGCTCAAATAACTCAGATATGTCCATTCCAATAACTCTTAACTACTCTTGGCCACAAAGCTCGGCTTTATCAACTTTTCTGGATTTCACTCTTTTTGTCGCTGTGTCATTGGTTTCAGGTTGTTTAAAAAAATTTATAGTGAATCTCATCCGGCATCCTCTAGATTAATATAATCTACGACTTATCGCTGCACAGCATCTATAATAGCTCAAATCTATATTCCATTTGCTAAAACGAGTATCGTGATAATTTAGAATTATATTAATTTTCTTTTTTAATATAACCACAAATAATTATTTTTATCCTGAAACTGTTACCGCACTGTCGGAATACACCCACCATATATATTTTTGCTGTATACGGCAGTGACGGAAAACAGCTGTATTTTGGAATCTTAGCAAGTGCGTCAATTCGACTATTCAAAAACAACGTTTAAAAGGCGAACATATTTGGATTATTATTGATACCGTTTCACTTCAAAATGATTATTTTTGATGACTATTGCAAGATCAATAGTATACATGGTCAGTGTCTTAAAATATACGCTCGGGTCAGAAAGACAAAAGTGGCTCGCCAAGGCTCGCCATTTTGTCTTTCTTTACCCTCACCAAAGTACAGCGTATATTTTAAGACACTGACCATCTATTCTCTATATCAACGACTTCCCTTAATTGAATACGCAAATATTCAAAAAGAATAATATATTTCAGTACCTTTTCGATTTAAACTAACAACAGTTGACTAAATTGTCACTTTACACGACACTTTGGAATTTCTAGTCCTGTTCGCTGTTATAGCCTCGTTTTGGAACTTGTCTGACGTCTGTAAAAGTTCAATTTTGTTCTGAAAATGCTAACTGGGGACTTTGATGAAACGCATTGAATCTAAGGCCGTTTTCTCCAGAGAGTGTTATCTGTGATACCAGAATGTAAGCGACTAGTTCCACGACTTTTCTGCAAGAACGTGATCTGAATCTGTCTATAGTATTTTTATCATCCCCCCGTTGAGACAGACGTCTCAACTAATTCCAATGCAGGATGCTACTGACATTTTCGGAGTCTAATCATTACGTAATTACGTCTGTGATGACGTCATAATTGTATAACAGTGGATATTCTTCTTGAAAAAGATTTTCTTTATTGGATTTGTTGACGATAAAGCAACTTAAGCTGCCATTTACAAGGACAATCAAGTCTAGCGTGAAAATTTATAGCTTAGAGGAATAAAACTGCTGATTATATATATATAATTATTTTTTCTTTGTTTTCATGGTAAATACTCAAATGTGATTGGTCGAAAAATTATTTATAAGAAATTCCGAGAATGGCGCCAAAAATGTGACGTCACAATACGACAACTGAGGTTGCGTATTGATTTGAGAAAAAGAATCCCATTTAAAACCAGTAAAATTGTACATACAACATGTTTTAAATTGGAAAATCATTTTCAAAAATTAATTATAAGCGTTGATGTCAATTATAGTTTAGTTCATCGGGGTATGAAACAAATTTTGTTTGCAAACTTCTGTAAGAATCCGCTACACGGATTCATACAGTTTGCAAACAAAATTTGTTTCATACCCCGATGAAACTAAAAAAAAAAATGACATCACTGCTTAAATATTCTTAAGTTGCCTTTATAGATCCAAAGACACTGAAACTGCTATTTACAAGAGCATTATTGTCAAGGTATACATTCATAAAATGTAGCTTAGAGAAGTAAAACTGCTGTCAATATCTTATTTATTCATTTATTTATATATATTTATTTATTGGTTTATGTATTTACTTGTGTAATTATTTATTTATTAAGGTGCCTTTATGTACCCTCCAACATTTAAATTGCCATTTACTAAAGCATTTCTGCCAAGGGTATACTTGTCACTAATAACTTAGAGGAGTAAAACTGCTGACAACATCTCATTTATTCATTTATTTATTTATTTATCTATTTACATGTGTATTTATTCACGTGCCTTTATATACCTACCGACATTTACAGAAGCATTCCTGTCTATGGTATACATTTAAAGCTGAGATAAGTAAAACCTTTGTGACTGTGACGTCATTATATGGAAAATGACGTGATGCTATAATTTGTAAATAGTGTTACAAAATGTCTTTCTCCGTTTGATTATCTCCTCCACGGTTTGGCTTTTAAAATCTATCAAAACGTAGATATTCTGATTTTTCGTAACACAACCAATGAATGTTTATGTATGATGTTTCGATAACTAGTGCGGTATGTACACTGTCACCTTCATCAAGCAAATGAATCGGGCAGCATGTTTACACAAAATTGTAACACGTGTACAAGTTGTCTGCGAAACTCGAAGACCGATGTCGAATTCGGCTAGACTGCAGTGTTGAATACTACGCTGTAGGATTGTAATTGTTCAATTCTGCTGCTCTTTGCAACATACCTGGCCATATACATACAAATGTACATTTGTATGTGCAGGAGACTATGTGCCCCCTCATCTCGATTTAGTACTGTCCCACTGCGCTGTATCCAAGCTCATGGTTGTTCTGTGTGGCGTGGTGTTGACGTAGGTATTCTGAGTTATATGATAACATTTTTTTTATTTTATTTTATGCGAGATTTATTTTCGTAATATCTGCAAAAATACAGAAAAAAGGTCAAGAATTGTTTTATATAATCCTACATTGTATACGAAAGAAAACTTGATTGGACATCATATGTACATGTATGTGCCGTCTATTGTCATCATATCTCCGCTACTTATGTGGTATGTCTAATCTACCTCCAGACAGAAATTAAGACTATTTTCTATACATCTCATAAACAAGGAGTATGTTTCCGTGATCTCTGCGATAGAGCATGTTGGTAAGATGGTTTCAGACTCCTATTTCATGGTATAACTGGGCCTAGGTTCTAACATAATCGGCTTTAGATCCTTTGGGACAACGATTTGATAATCTTCAGTGAATGGATGACGAATCTAGCATAATCCCTTAAGTAGTATCACGTGTATGTGGTATAATCCAAGGTCTGAACCTCGTGTAAGACGTCCATGCATTGATTATCCATAAATGGATTTTCTTCTTTTAAATCTATGGAGATATGTATCATCGATCTGTATCATGTGGCTTCTCGATCGAGAATGATTTCAGGTATAAAGGATAGAGGCCAGAGCTCTATCATTGCTTTGGTGTTCAAAGAATTATTTATTTAATTAAGGCGAAATAAACTTGTGTTCAAGTCTAGATAGCCTCTAAATACAAACTCGCTTAATCTAACTGTCATCTGCTGTGTATCGATATACCGGATATGACGTCATCAAACCTCTGTTTTCAGTTGCCCGCGACAGACATATCAATATTATCAAAGCTTATAAATCAAAGGAATCGCGTCTGCTGCGATAAACATATCCAGAAAGCGCCAGGTATGCACTTATTATTACGACACTTGTAAAGACGAAAACACTGGCAGTAATTCCAACGCCGGACTGTTGTTCGCCAACTCCCAGGCTGTATAGTCAACAATAGCGACAAAGGAGAGAGGACATGACATCTATGTCGTAGTTTATACAGTTCTGCACGTCTCAAATTTGGTTTGGTTTGTTTTATTTTGTTTAACGTCCTGTTAACAGTCAGGGTCATTTAAGGACGTGCCAGATTTAGAGGTGGAGGAAAGCCGGAGTACCCGGAGAAAAAACTACCGGCCTACGGTCAGTACCTGGCAACTGCACCACGTGGGTTTCGAACTCTCAACCCAGAGGTGGAGGGCTAGTGATAAAGTGTCGGGACACCTTAACCACTCGGCCACCGCGAAACCAAGAACAGAAACGATACACTGAAAACATATTAATATAGACGTCGATGCATGTCTCAAGACGCGTTGAATAGTCATACGGAATGTCGGATATAACGATCTTTAGCACTGTACCATTGATTTATATATACATATATACGCTAACAATGCAATTTAAAAACGGTTAAATAACTTTTAAACTTATTGATGAAATTACGTTTTGCACAGTTCAGTTAGTTTGATATCTTACTGAGTTGAATAAATGTAAATTAGTCTTTCTTGGGTTGATGTAAATAAGTCTTCCTTGGGTTGATGTAAATAAGTCTTCCTTGGGTTGATGGAAATAAGTTCTTTCTTGGGTTGATGTAAATAAGTCTTCCTTGGGTTGATGGAAATAAGTCTTCCTAGGGTTGATGGAAATAGGTCTTCCCCGGGTTGATGGAAATAAGTCTTCCCTGGGTTGACGGAAATAAGTCTTCCCCGCGTTGATTGAAATAAGTCTTCCCCAGGTTAATGGAAATAAATCTTTCTGAGATTGATGGAAATAAGTCTTCCCTGGGTTGATAGAAATAAGTTTTTCCATGGTGATGGAAATAAGTCTTCCCCGGTTGATAGAAATAAGTCTTCCCCGAGTTGATGGGAATAACTCTTCCCTGGGTTGATGGAAATAAGTCTTCCGTTCCCTGGGTTGATGGAAATAAGTCTTCCATGGGTTGATGGAAATAAGTCTTCCACAAGTTGGTGGAAATAAGTAGCCTCCGGGTTACTGGAAATAAGTCTTCCAAAGGTTGGTTGAAATAAGTCTTCCCTCCGTTGATGGAAATAAGTTTTCCCAAGGTTGGTGAAAATAATTCCTCCTAAGGTTGATGAAAATAAGTCCTACAAAGGTACAGATACGCCTCTATTATAAACCAGTAACCTACACAATCAATTCAAGACATACTTAAAGCCAACGCCAACGTAAACCGCTGGAGAATTCTTTAAGTACCGAAGACCCGACTACGGAAGTCTTGTACGATAGTGCGAATCAATTTGAAGATATCTCTTTTAGGGAATGAAAAGGTTGTATACAACCTCTTAAGGCTGAGGTCAATTTGAGTGGTCAGTTTGGCCTCGTGGTTTTAATTGAAGTATTTGACCGCTGGTCTAGACAGAAACCAATATGCAATAAAAGCAAATCTAGACGGTAAAAGATTGCGTTACTGTACCATAACAGAGAGAATTTTGTATCCGCATCTAGCGAAAAATCGCGCCACGCACTGACACGGTTTCATTATTGCCCGGTTATGTCTATACGAAAGTGACGCCACGAAAAATTGACTGCCAAACGTTTCCCGACTTTACCCTCATCATTTACACGGCTACTATTAGCGTGTAACACAAACCATTGATTTCCCGTGACACATCTTACCCGACAGCTCATGAATCAACAATGGAAATAAAACCGTACAAAATGGAACTCCAGATTTTGGGTATTGGGCCAATTTTCCCGCTAACCTATTGCGCGGTTCCCTTTGTGACGTCGTTCACATGACATCCTGATTCTGGTCTATCAGTGTTCGACCTACGCTGTGAATATATAGGATATTAGATCTACATTTTTGCAGCGACGGTTTTGATAATTCATCACATTTCTTTGTACAATTGACAGGCGATTTTGTCGGTCAATTATATGGAAATAGAATATCGGAATATTACCTCAAAGGTCAAACACATTGTGGCAAGGAATTGGATAGGATATATATATTTGACAAGTCATTTATAAAAATATGACATTTCTGAATCCAATATGACCACTGATGTTTTCCAATCATTTACGCCAGGGAAATATCGATAAAGTGAGATTATGAGTGGAAATATAACGCGATACTACGTAACTTCCGGTTTTCGATATGAAGACATATTTGAAAAGGTTAATTCCTCCTACATGATTAGATAAAGATTTACCAAGACAGACACTTACACCTGTTATAATTACGGTCTATCATACCAGTCTTCAGGGGTTTGTAAGGGTTTCACAATAAGGAACAGACATAAAGTGGGGAGCATACGAAAGTGTAGGTCACCTTACTCGCTGGCTAGCTTACGGGCAAACGTGGATTTTTCTTTAATCTAGTGGATATTATTGCCTTGACCACTCCAAGTGTAAGCTTTAGGAGATTGAGATGCTTACTCGGAGAAAAATAACCTGGGTTGTTGTTGTCTTTGGGGCAAAGACTTTATGAAGGAAGGGATTTCTATTTACCGCAGTGGTATGATGTATGTCTTGAGAGCGAGAGGTCTTTAGTTCGAGTCCCAGCGTGGGCAGGGTATTTTTTTTTAATTATTTTTCCTTACGATACCATTATTATATTGTTTATGGATATGATAATTTGTTATAGAATAAGGCGTATAGGACGTGCTAGATTTGAATTAAGTGAAATGACGTCCTCTTATGATGTTGAGGATGGAGAGAGTCATAGAACACGGTATTTTATCTATGAAACTCAATACACATGTACATCAGCCTATGTGTCTAAATACACCTAGACAGTATAAATGCTCATAGGTGGCGAGGTAGCACAGCGGCAACACATTTGCCTTTTACCGAGGCGGCCGGGGTTCGATTTCCCGTTCGGATATTAAAAGATATTGGTCACCTGCTTGACCACGTGTTTTTCTCCAGGTATTCCGGCTTCTTCCCACAGTACACCGTACAGTACCTTGCGCACTTCCATCCGATTCAACAGGTAATCAACATTCGTTGATATACAGCTGTGATCGACTTGTTCGCAAAAAAAGTTTACATTTAAATGCACTTTGGCATTCCGATTTCACGGAGGGTGCTTGTTCGTACACTCAAATAAACGACTTCTTTATACTTAGCATGAAGATAAAGTTTTTTTGTCATCACTAACAGTCAGTCAGGCCACATTACACGTGAAACCAACAAAATTTGTCTCAGAAATAATTACGCAAAATGATCATCAATACAACACCGTTTCAATAAATGATAAACAGTTTTCAGTACATTTTAACAAACCAAAGGAAAGAAGAAAAGAAAAAAGAAAGAAAGAAGACATGGAAGGGAAAGGTGTTTTTACGACCTAATTCAATTATAACAAGGGGCTTCGACTAAATTGCTACGTATTTTTAGCGAATACCAATTTCTCGCTAAGTGAACGCGAAAATTAAATCGGAGAGAACTGGAATTAGGTTTATCAGACTTCGGTAACTCGTTCTATACGAAATGGGTCTGTGTATGGTTTCGTATCAAGACTATACATTTCTATGTGTATTGAACATGGCGGTGTGAATCAGATCGATCCCGTAATTCAAGGTCCGGTTCCGGTTAGGAATCTATATTCCGGACATTATTTCCGTTCATCAACGGCTTACGGAAATTGAACGCAAGTGTTCTCTTTCGAGAAATCATTATACATATTTAATTTGCGCAAGATCAATCCAATACCTACTTAAGAATAATATAAAGCACTTCTCTCTACTCGATACTAATGAAAAGGGTGATACCATTTAGCTCTGTTCGGTTGATCTTTTATCGTTCCTTCATTTAATTATGTTTTCTTAAATTTATTCTTTCCCTTGACCAATAAATCAATGACACGAATTTCTTTCATACATAGCTATATACAGGAGTTGATATTTACATTTTTCAAAGTCTACATTTCTCGGTTATGGAATCAATGTCATTATAACGCTTCTCATCCTTTGTGCGAGACAATCGTTAGACGCAAACATTTGGATGACGTTAGACTTTCGAAGGAAAGTATCGTTACTGACGGTACAGTAGTATCTCAGTGCTAGATATTGAGGGATATTTATATTTATTTCGCTGATAGCTGTTTATTGTCAAAATAAGAAAGAAAAAAACAAAGAAAAAAAAACAAGTTCCGGTTTCATTGTTTAAAGCAATGTCGTTACCAGAGCAAATCGCTATGGAACCAATCTGCATTCTTATGTTATAAATTTCAATTCATATTATAAAGTGAAACTCCTTTACCACTGAACATTGTTCAGAAGTATGTTTTATATTTCAAATACCATCTAATTCATTCACGTTTACTGAACAAAGTTCACGTCTCTTGTTTGTATCCTGCGCAGTACCGGAAGTGGATATTTTTTAATTGATATATGTAGTTATAAAAATGCCGCGCTTATTTCTTATTTGTCAATAAATTAGGTCCTTGAGAAATTGAACTCAAATTAAAAACAAATATCATTTAACATTTCATCCGTTAAATGTTATCAGTACCTCAAATTAGTTTCGTTAGTGTGTAGGGAAAGGCCGGGATAAAAAAAGGACTCAAGCGTACAGACTTACGACATCGAGGGGCACAATAGAGACACTTTATATTTATAGAAATCTAATGTTGAAGTCGGAATGATATTACATAGTAATGGTGTACGAAATGAAGAGTTGATAGCGTTTTAAGATAACATTGTTACATCGCAAACATATCTACCGGGACAAGTTGTCGATATATATGTCAAGATAAACCAACTAATACAAGCTGACCGTGTCCATCTGTAGAGATTGGTCACTATGTTTGACGAATCTATCAAGCTCTGACGTTTGTCAGAATTGTCGAATTGGTCATTTGTAAGGTTGAGTCCCTTGGGATTGGAGAAATTATCTTTAATGTCGTGGTATGGTTCAGTTATCAACGGCCGTAGAGAAATGGTTTCGGTCAACACATAATGATCTAGGTCAGTTTGATCAATTTAATGCCAATCCATAGCCTGGATATCTTAGTCAGGGTCATTGGAAGCCAGGTGTCAGGGAGACACCAACAGCTCGAGTCATATATAAGGACGGGTTTCAGGGAGACACCAACAACTTGAGTCATATATAAGGACGGGTTTCAGGGAGACACCAACAGCTCGAGTCATATATAAGGACGGGTTTCAGGGAGACACCAACAACCAGGGTCATATAAGGACGGGTGTCAAAGGGACACCAGCAGCTCGGGTCATACATGTATATAAGGACGGGTGTCAGGGAGACGCCATCAGCTAGAGTCATATATAAGGACGGGTGTCAGGGAGACACAAACAGCTCGGGTCATGTAAAAGGACGGGTGTCAGGGAGACACCAACTTCCCGAGTCATATATAAAGACGGGTGTAAAAGAGACACCAACAGCTCGGGTCATATAATTATAAGGACGGGTGTCAGGGAGACGCCAACAGCCCGAGTCATATATAAGGACGGGTGTCAAAGAGACACCAACAGCTCGGGTCATATATAAGGACGGGTGTCAGGGAGACACCAACAGCTCGGGTCATATATAAGGACGGGTGTCAAAGAGACACCAACAGCTAAGGTCTGATGAGGACGGATGTCAATGCGACACCAACAGACATTGCCATGTTAACACGGATGACAAGGAGACATCAACAGCAATCGTCATATGAAGGTTCGTGTCAAGAAAACAACACCAGCCATCGTCATATGAACACGGATATCTAGGAGAACAGGCTTGAATGAAAATGAAATACAAAGAAAAAAAAGAAAAGGTAAAGATTCAAGTGTCTCAACGGGAGCAGCAAGCATATTTTGGTTTCTTCTATCAGAAGACACTGAAGAAAATACCCAACTTGTCAATTTTAGTCGTCTCATGCCGCCATCTTCACGCAACTGCTTCGAGGAGTTCCCCAATGTGGTCAGGACGTCAGAAGATATAACAGCCATGTTTCCCTGTTCCACCAAAGGTTCAAACTATCATTGATTTAACTTCTACTTCAATTATCAATATGTGTAATTATAATTCGTAAGATTACGTCTCAGTTCGTTTATAGTTTACAGACCTGCATATGTAAAAAAAAAAAAAAAAAAAAAGGTTTGTAGATTTGGTGTTTAGTTCTAAGATAAGCATTGCAGCTGTTTCAGTAGCTCTGAATATCCTGGTAGAATCCTAGGTATGAAGGGCATGGCATAAAACAAACATAAACTTGGTCCAATTATTTGTTTAAATATAAAGGAAGCTACTCAGGTTCTGTAAGGAACTCTTTGTGTCAATTTGCTTTCTTATTATGATGTATGTCATGTAAAGCACGCGCAATCTCTCTGAGCTGTATTGCTGTCACGGCAAATTATTTCCGACCTCTACAACCCAGCACAATAAATCACAAAAAAACTCGAACGTTCTAAGGTACATTCTCATCAATCAGAATGACCTCCCTTGTTATCACTCTCCTATCACTCTCCGTCATAATGTAACATTGACCTTGTTTCAACAACTGTTGCTAACGCGTGAAGCCCCAAACAAGCGAATAATCGTTATCACCCTGCTAGTCGCAATGGTTAAAACTTGTTATTGAAAATAGACGAGGATATGATATTAGCTTTGTCTATTGCGTTACCAGCTGAACAGTTGATGGAGGACGAGATGATACAGCTATATAGCTACCGTCAGTGTAACCGTTACAATGTTTTAAACCGCAGATTGGCAATACAATTCGGTACAACATATTTTCGAACAGAATTTATCTTTCGACGATAAGGATGATGACGATTTATGTGACAATGATTAGTGGCTAAGTGGCTATGCCGGAAATCTAGCGTTGCCTGACTATCTGTATTATTTTCCTTCTCTGTCAAAGAATTTTTGCTTTTTATCTGTCAAATTTACAATTAAATCGACGGATGATGCAAATATAAAAAGCATGTTCAATACTTCGGGTTACAGAAACTAAGCCAGGTTTAAAGTTATCTGTGAAATTGATAAGAAGCAATATTTTTAAAGACTGAAAAAAGTTATTTGTAAAATATGCGTTTTCAGTTCAGAAAAAAATATCATTTAATGCTTCCATTTACTAAAAACGTAAACGTATTAAGACATCACTAGAAATAATGTCATTTCTGCGAATTAAAGTCTATTAGCAAAAAAAAAAAAAAAGATTTAAAAAGAAATAAAAAATAACTACGTCACTCAAAAATCTAGGTTCACTAAACAGATTTGCGACACTCATGGCTTTTAATGCTCTGACGATACTTCTTAATGTCCAAATAAATCCCCGGATGCCACGTCAAGTGTGACGTATCGCATACGTAGGCCTAGATGACAGTTCACGTATACTGAAATCAATTAGCTTTTAGATTTAATGACTACTAAGAAAATACCCGAGGGAAAAGGTAAAATAATTATAATACCTGTATTTCTTGTAAATATCTATTTTCATTCCTGTTTATTTTAAAAGACGCTTTAAATATTGTAACATTCGGCAGGTGATAATTCCAGAAAGGTTTATTAATTCCACTTTTTGATTTTTTATTATAGTCTTCTCAGGTGGAATGTGTCATACCAGCTGAATGTAAAGTATACAATGTCTTTCACTCGTATAAAAAAAATACACCGTGTTTTTATTTCGCTCGTATTTCTCACTCGTGAAAGATATCGATATTCTGTCATACTAGTGAAATATATGCTATATTCAACAGGGAATTATTCAATGTATGTAAAATAGGGTGAATGAGAGGGTCTATGTATTTCATGTAAAACATTCACACTCTAGTATGTAGCCCGAGTTTCCTCTGACCCTGGCACCAGACTTAGACATTCTGGCAGCTAGATATCTGGCGAAGAACAGTGTCCAAGGTTTACACCAGGCATCTGGCTGTCACAATGTCCAAATCTGGTGTAAGGGCCAGAGGAAACTTATGAATGTTTATACGTGTACTGTGTGTAACGTTTCACTGACTTGTATACTGGTTGATTACGGTCATCTCGTATTGTCGTGTTGTCGTATGGTCGCTTTGTCGCTTTTTTAAACCACGGCATCTTAAGATTTATAGAAAAAAAAATGTCGTCTAGTTGCCTTTCCGATCCGCAACAAATCAAGATATAAGAATAAAATGTCGTTTTGTCGCGTTTTCAAACCGCGACAATACGACAACACGACACCACGAGATGGCTGTTATCAGCCATCATACCTTCGTTTTCGATGAAACATCACAGTGTCCAAATGTTTTGTTTATCGAGGTGCCAAATGGTACGAGATAACAACAAAATTGACCAGTACGCATGCCCATATATTGCCTGTAGTGGAAAACTACTCGGAATGACCTGCTGAATTAAAAAAAAAAAAAAAGGGATAAGAAAAATGGCAATACCGCAGAACTAACACATACTAGTGTTGTGGATGTTTTCAACAGAAGAAGAGTCTTACATACAGTCGATCGAATTGGCAAAGTTCAACCACGCCTCCCCAAATTGTGTCCGACTGGTCGATACGCAGGGCGTCATACTGATCGATTATCGATTTTAATTTCAATACACGTGTATATCTTACACGACAACACATACAGAAACCTGAAAGTTCTCTTTGATCTCATCGGCAGTCTCCTTGTAATGAAAAATTAAACACGTCATGTTCTTAGTCGTTATAAGTATGGTATTATATCAATAATCTTATTGTTACATGTATATATCATATGAGTCTAAATGTATATGAGTATACATCTATCTATAAACATTATGTATATATATGTACCTGGTTACAGGTAAATGTATCACATGTGGACCCAGGTAGAATTGGAGCCTGATAGGACTCCAGGTAAACTTGTTGCCGATACTACTCTGTTTGGTCGGGTGACACAGTGATAACACACTTGCCTTTCACCATGGCGGCCTGGGTTCGATTTCCCGACCGGACGTGAAAAGTTATGGAGTCACTTGCCCGACCACATGGAGTATCCCCTATAAGTGTAGTTGAGTTTGTTTATTTTGTTTAACGCCCTGTGAACAGTTAGGGTCATTTAAGGACGTGCCAGGTTTTTGAGGTGGAGGAATGCCGGAATGCCAGGAGAAAACCACCGGCATACGGTCAGTACCAGGCAACTGCACCACGTGGGTTTCGAACTCGCAACCCAGAGGTGGAGGGCTAGTGATAAAGTGTCGGGACACCTTAACCACTCGGTAACCGCGGCCCCCAGCGTCATTGATATACAAAACTTAACTTGATATAACTTGTTTCGCAATCGTTGTGAAATAAAATTTACACCAGTACGCTGTTTGTCCTCAGTATTCTTATAATTAGTAGTCTAACGATAGACCTCGCCGAAAGCTATGAATCCTAATAATTCTAATTATTTTAAACATATTTTATTTGAAAAATTCAAATGAAATTGGACAAAAGTTATACAACAGTAATTTTAATTACAATAGTAAGGAAAGGAATACAGAAAAGAAAATTGAACATTTACTTATTCTACCATGTGGTCATCTACAAGAAATTACATACATAGTCCTACCTACCAAAATATCTACCGTAGGAGTACATCCGTTCGTGAGTAATTCGAATTTACGGAATAAGAAAAATTGTACTCACGAGGAAAAAAATCACGATATACATTCATGTTAAGCATACTGTTATATTACCTTCGTATAATATCGCCATTTCGTAATTTGGCTTAACATCGAAATGTAACTTCCATTTATACAACCATTGTTGCATGTATCATGTTAACAAACTATAGAGGTTTACTAGAATCAAAAATTAAACTTGTTTAATTGATTCAGACACGGAAGTGATGCATTTTGATGTTAAAGGTTCAGAGTCACGGAGACGCTTAAATTTAGGTGAGTTCAACCTAAGACAAGGGAGATAACCTCACGGCAATCGCCTGTCCGACACGATCTATATTGCAATCATCATTAATAGTCCTGGCAATCTGAAATACATTATTATATCCTACCAACGTGTATACAGACTTCCCTTCAAAATGGCGTTATATAAGTACATTGTATTGCCTTACCGAGCATATGTTTGTCCAAGATCTTACGAGGACGGTAGGCCGTCCTTAAATGACCTTAGCTGTTAATAGGACGTTAAACTAAATAAACCAAACCAAACCAAACCAAGTATCCTCGAAAACGCAGCCACAATAAGCTTCCTACAGTAAAAGCTCAATATCTCATGTCATTAACCTAGATCCAGTGTATGGGTCTCGTGAAATCATTTTTTCAAAAAGGGTTTTACGATAAGAGATATATCTTGATGTCGTTATGTGACAGTTTTACACGGTATTGTGCTATATAATATGAAACAGGCAATGCCTGAAAAGAGCGAAGCTAGCTAGTATGCCAATGAACAACATAAAAATATAGTGATAAACGTTTCGCCGTTTAATTACGAGAATGCGACCTTATATGACATGACCTTTGACAGTCGTTAACTATCGGAAACAGCCGGGAACTGTCGGTACTTTCCGTCCAAATGCAATCGCAACATCTCGGTTAATTTCCGGCAATCTTCGGAAATATGCCGAATGTTCCCAGTTCCGTCCTCGAAACCATAACTCGAGCTATATTTTATTCTCACGCTGTAAGAGATATTTTTTATAACAATAATTAGTCAGCATTATGAACACACCAACTGGATTGTACGTTATATAGACGTTTTATGTTAACAGTTTCAGCAGACATCTGCACCGGGCTCCTAACTGTTACTGTTTCCGTTTCCGGCAGAAATTGGACTAGAATATTGAACATACAATGTACGTGCACGTTAACGGTATTGAGATTCGCTCGGGCAGCTTCGCTCTTATAAATGTCGATCCATGTTGAATATCACACTACGTGTTGGTTTGCGTTTCTATGGAAACTGAGAAACGGGATGGTCTGTGCTGTTGTGGTTTTGTCCTTGGGCAAGACACTTTACCGTAATTGCTATTGATGGTGTGCGGCTGACCTCCCGTATGTTGTTCAGTGAGGTAGTCACTAACTACTACATGGATACCCCGTCTGAAAATGACCCTGGCTGTTCACGGGAGATAAACCCAGCAAACAAACAAAAATAAACATAATGTTGCCTTTTCATAATGGTGGAATGGGATACAGGGTCGGGTGTTCGAGGCGCTGCAGTGAGCTGTGGTGTATATATATCTATAACTGTTGTTTTGAAGTGTCGATTTCAATATCACTAAAGCATTGAAGTTAGCAACTCCATTGAACTCGAAAACAATATGGCACCGTTGGGCATATCGTGCTACCAACGGCTTGGTATGGAAAAAACTGAAAACACCAAAGCGATGATTGTGTGTCAAGAATATCGTCGCAATCGGCGTAAGTTTGATGGCTTTGTTTACTTGCTCTGGTTTAAATATAAGCCATTGTACTGCAGGCACCTGATCAAATTATATAAACTACCAAAAACCATCGAATGCTTGAAAGGTAATAATAAACAAATTATAAACACACCTCAATTGTATTTGCATAACGTGTGCCAGAGACATATTATAGCAAAGCCTACTGATGCTATGAAGGCTTTCAATTGCTGAAATCCTAGAGGAAGAAACAGTCAACGTAATTTCGCAAAGAGCCAATTTATCGAACAATGACCTTAATGCGTTCCTAATAATTAGCCATCTTCCTGATCATTATTGGTCTTTATTCTGACAAACAGGCATGCATGGTGAATATTAGAAACAACGTGTCTGAATGATTTGTAGCATTTCTCTTAAAAATTAGATGATGTGTAAAGGCGCTTCCTGTTGAGAATAGCGGGAGATTAAAACGTGTTTTAATGTTGTCTGTGAAAGGTGAATGTACGGAAGGTCGGGCGATGTCACGTGACTTTCTTACGTTTAGTCTGTATACAAGGTGAATGTACGGAAAGTCGGGCGAAGTTACGTGACTTCCTAACGTCAAGTCTGTACAAGGTGATTGTATGGAAGATCGGGCTATGTCACGTGACTTTCTGAGGCTATGTCTGTACAAGGTGATTGTATGGAAGGTCGCGCTATGTCAAGTGACTTTCTTACGTCAAGTCTTTACAAGTTGAATGCACGGAAGGTCGGGCGATGTCACGTGACTTTCTGAGGTTATGTCTGTACAAGGTTAATGTACGGAAGTTTGGGCGATGCCACGTGACTTTCTAGCGTTAAGTCTGTACAAGGTGATTGTATGGAAGGTCGCGCTATGTCAAGTGACTTTCTTACGTCAAGTCTGTACAAGGTGATTGTATGAAAGATCGCGCTATGTCACGTGTCTTTCTGAGGCTATGTCTGTACAAGGTGAATGTACGGAAGGTCGGGCGATGTCACGTGACTTTCTGAGGTTATGTCTGTACAAGGTGAATGCACGGAAGGTCGGGCGATGTCACGTGACTTTCTGAGGTTATGTCTGTACAAGGTGAATGTACGGAAGTTTGGGCGATGTCACGCGACTTTCTGAGGTTATGTCTGTACAAGGTGAATGTACGGAAGTTTGGGCGATGTCACGTGACTTTCTGAGGTTATGTCTGTACAAGGTGAATGCACGGAAGGTCGGGCGATGTCACGCGACTTTCTGAGGTTATGTCTGTACAAGGTGAATGTACGGAAGTTTGGGCGATGTCACGTGACTTTCTGAGGTTATGTCTGTACAAGGTGAATGCACGGAAGGTCGGGCGATGTCACGTGACTTTCTGAGGTTATGTCTGTACAAGGTGAATGTACGGAAGTTTGGGCGATGTCACGCGACTTTCTGAGGTTATGTCTGTACAAGGTGAATGTACGGAAGTTTGGGCGATGTCACGTGACTTTCTGAGGTTATGTCTGTACAAGGTGAATGTACGGAAGGTCGGGCGATGTCACGCGACTTTCTGAGGTTATGTCTGTTCAAGGTGAATGTACGGAAGTTTGGGCGATGTCACGTGACTTTCTGAGGTTATGTCTGTACAAGGTGAATGCACGGAAGGTCGGGCGACGTCACGTGACTTTCTAACGTTAAGTATGTACAAGGTGAATGTACTGAAGATCGGGCGACGTCATGTGACTTTCTTAGGTTTTGTTATACTACATTCAATTCTTTATTTATTAATGGTAGTGAAATCTGTGGAACAATGACAACATTATATGTTGTCAGCGTTAATTGGCTTTGTAGTTATGGTTTGTTTTGACATCATATCGTGCAAGATATTAGTTAAAATGGTTCCATCCGACCGGTATTTTGGACAACTCATAGGTTTAACCATGACCGGGATATCGATCTTGATAACGTTCCAAATTCTGTACCGGAGAAGGTTGTTTTGATTCAATTACTATTATGCATATAGAAAAAGTTTGAACTACCAAAGCCTTTATATTAAACACCAAAGCTAAACTAAGATGTATAGTATATGGCGCCGGTGGGAATTTAACGATTTACAATGGTTTTACACGGAAGAATAAAACATGCAATGCATTGTTCGTGTTAAAGGTAAACACCAAAGAAGCTTTGTGTGCCCAGAGCTGCATTTCATGATCATTGTGACGTAATTGTTTTAGCGATCGCGTCATCTGTATTTGATCATTATTTAATCTTTTGAAACATAAATGACTATATCAACACTTTGACCTATCAAAGGTCAAATTCCTCTTAAGATTGGCACGTTAACCCTTTAGCCTTACCACTGGTGATTATTTATTTATATATTTATTTATTTATTTACTTATTTATGTGTTTATAATTAATTGATATTTTTATTTATTTATTTTTTTATTTATTTTTTTATTTATTTTTACTTAATTATTTTCATATATTTACCAGTTATTCATCTATTTATCTATTACCTATCTGTTTCAATTTAATTTATGTATTTTCGTTTTATGACATTATGTGTAACAATAAAGTTAAACAATATTATCAATATTTTCGAGTCCACAACAACGTTCAACGTTAAGAAGGCTTTGTGCAATTAGACATGCAGAATCAGCCGATCGAATTTTCATAAATGGCCAATTTATTGAATGAGGTCAGCCACGTCTTTCTGTAATTAACCGACCAATCAATACTTAGAACGTCATAACATATTGAATATCGATTTTGATTTCAACAAACATGTTTAAGTGAAGACAAATGGGAGCGGTGTCTCTAAATATGACTTCTGGCATTTCCGTGTGTTTCAGGAGAACAGCATCCTCACAGAACAACATTTTATAAATGCATCTGAATTTCTTTCACTTTTGGATGTCGTCAACATAATCTTCGTCAATCTTAAAGCTATATTTTAATGTAACACCCCCTTTCCTCTTTCTGACAAATACTCTTCTTCTTCGGTTTTGTTGTAATATGACGCCATCTTGTTCATGTTCGTAAGAATAATTCTAAAAACAAGTTTCTTGATCAATAGATTTGATGCATCTTTATACTCTGAATTGAGGACGTATCTAATTTGTGAAAAGCTCAAAATGAAATACTGTTAACGTGTAAAACGCGAGGGGGACATTTAATCTACTTACACTGAGTCCTTTAGATCGCGAAAATTCCCCCAACGTATATTATTTTGATATCAATTTGCGTAATCTCAAATTACAAACGAATGTGGATCGATCGTGAGAATTAATCCCTCGCGAAAATAACCACGTTTACAGTCGAGACATAAAATATTCAATTTGTTTACAATCCTGTAAGAATTACAGGACCAAAACTTTCTTAAGAAGGCAGATTAATACTGTTATCGCATTCCACAAGTCAATTTTCGCTCTTTCAATGGAACATGTTCTTGTGACGTCACGCCTGCAGGCGGCCATTCCCGGCAAAAAATATAGCTTGTGGAAATAAATACAAAATTATCAATTTAATTCAAACATTTTTTTAATGACTGTTAGGATATTCACCTTTTATGCAACATATTTACAATAATGTTGCGAGTTACATTGACCCAAATTGGATCTATAATCAAGTAGCACGAATTTCGTGACGTCAACAGTACACACTATATAGTGACGTCAGACAAAACGACGTCATTTAGTGACGACGTCACGAACATTGTCCTTCATATCCCTATACAAATTATAATTACATGTATGTGAGACTTATTTAACCCTTTCACTGCCGGATTTTTGAATTTGGCAAATATGACGTTACAATATTGATGACGTCAATATTCCATGACGCGACATACAACAAATAGCCCGCTGGCTCTCGTCACGTCAAAGATAATGACGTACGATTTGCCAATAACATACACGCGCGTAATCACGTCAGAGATGTGTAACTTATATAATTTATCCGATGTGAAACAGGTCGGTATTTCAGTTAACAAGTGACATTTTAAACAACTTCAATTTAGTTACTTTAACATAAACTTATTTTGTTACAATATGCATCAAGAACACAAGTTTTAATACTGTAATTGTAGTTCATTCCGGAACCAATTACCATACACACGCAGTAGCAGTAACCTTTAAACATGCCAACCCTTAGAGTAGAATATACCCGTCCGATACGTTGGAAATCAATGACCAATTCAAGCCTGTACTTTTTATTGTTCAATATGTTTGACGTGCCTTTTAGACCGTGTTTGCAAACTTTAGTTTTCACATATGGCCAGGAAAGTCGGCCAACCACTATTGCGAATGAATTCGCAGACTAGAGCTAGGGGACATTAGTATTGCAGATCATTATATTTACCACTCAATTTTATCGAAAACTAGAGATGACTGTAAGACAAAAATGCCCCTGCCTCCATATGAAAGTAGTCTATTTGTGGTCATCTTGAATGTAATTCCGTATTTTTTATAAAGTATGATGTCACATTAACATGCCACCCACTAAGTTTCATCAGCATTAATAACACAGAACAAAAGTTTGAAGCGGGACGAATATAGGTAGCACTGTATGCCTCAGCCCCACCTACAACCCATTTCATGGCGGGACCTTAAAACATATCATGGTCAGTTACATTTACATATACACAAACATAGTATGGTTCGATCCATGAAATACTCTCTTCTAGAGCTGTCAATTTGGTCACTGGCCATCAATTTCGTCACCTGTTAATTTTCTTCTAAAAAGCAATTTATCGGTACACACCGGTTCTCTTCGATTGTATAAAAGATATTATAGGAAGGTGTTACTTATTTTGAACGGTTTGGTTTGGTTTGGTTTATTTTGTTTAACGTCCTATTAACAGTTAAGGTCATTTAAGGACGGCCTCCCGTGCGTGCGACATGCATGCGTGTGGTGAGTGCGTATGTGTGTTTTGGGAGGCTGCGGTATGTTCGTGTTAAGTCTCCTTGTGATAGGCCGGAACTTTTGCCGATTTATAGTGCTACCTCACTGAAGCATACTGCCGAAGACATCCAGCAGCACACCCCACCCGGTCACATTATACTGACAACGGGCGAACCAGTCGTCCCACTCCAAATATGCTGAGCGCTAAGCAGGAGTAGCAACTACCATTTTTAAAGACTCTGGTATGTCTCGGCTAGGGGACAGAACCCAAAGCCTTCCTCACAGGGGCGAACGCTCAACCAAAGGCCAAAAGTGAGGCATTGTCAAGGGAGACATTAGGAAGAAGAAAGTTGTTAAGAAAGAAGAGAAAAGATAAGTCCACAATTTAGTCGCCTGTTACGATCATGCAATGGGGGCAGCAGGTACAATTCTTACGCCCTACCTGCAGGGCAGATTTTGAACGGATTAGTGTAGCAACGTATTATGTATTTGAAGTTGATATCTTTAGTCTTAACGGTGTTTGAAATCAAGTTTTTCACGGTAGTAATTCATCGCCAAATAACCTTTTTTTTTTTTTTTTTACAAAAACTGATAATTTTGTCACTATACGATGTTCTCTTTGATCGCTATTTGTTTTAAGTAAGTATGTTAGTAATATGGAATATTCTCTGGTATAGTTAATAATTATATATTTACGTGTATATCACTGTCTGTCGTTAGATGGAAAAGCAAACTCTTTCTTGGCATGTAAAATAGAGTAACCCTGTTTAGTAACGGATGATCAAATTTGCTGGGGCCGCGGAGGCCGCGTGCTTTTACACATAGCTCTCCACCTCTAGGTCGCGAGTTCGAAACCCATGTAGAGATCAAAGGTCGCTGGTTTTTCTCGGGGTATTCTGATTTACCCCCACCTCCCAAACCTGGCACGTCCGTAGATGATTCTGACTGTTAAAAGGACGGAATACTAAATCAAATCCTATTTTTGTTGGGCCCGTAGTTTAGCGCACAAATTTGATGACCGGGCTTACAATCTACCGTTGGATATTAATAATAACATTTTATTACATGTAGTGAAATTATATTTTTTACGGATTTCTATACATTAAAGGATTACCGGAAAGATATGTACATTTGTAAACAATGATGATGAAAAAAATCTCGTGTGAAAATGTTTAGTTTAATTTAAACATACATGTATTTCATTGACATGAAATGACAAAGGGCTTAGTCAGCAAGTTTTACCAACTTATAAACGACTTCTCCCATAATAACAACACAATGATAAACAATAGCATAGTCACATGATGGCATTAACAAATATTAAAAAATGTGATAAAGAAACGAAAATACGATAATTGACATATCAGAAATAGTATTTTTATAGGAGAGAGAGAGAGAGAGAGAGAGAGAGAGAGAGAGAATTTTTTTTATATATATATATTTATATAGTATATGGATAAATGGAGCATTTTGGATTAAGTTGTTTTTGTAATTATAGGAAAATGGCATGAAAATAAGGGGAGAGGGGGGAGTTAGGAAGTGATAGTTAGTCGAATCTTCCCGACCTTCTCAAGAAGTGAAAATGTTAATGTTTGGATACCAAATTAAAGGGTTCAATTCCTTATCCCTGCTATTTCTATATATTTGAAAACAAAACAATTTCTTACTTATGATATCGCAGTTTATAACGATGTGTTGAGAAAATTCCTCATTTCTGCTAAAATGACAGATGGAGCAGCCAATCACATTGTGGCTGTCTGTATGGCACTGATACTAGATAATTATATACGCTCACGGAAAAATATTTGTATGGCACTAGTGAAATCTAGACGCCTTAGAGATACCCATATAATACGTCCGTATAGTTTTGGAGAAACATGTACGACATTATGCCATGTTTCACTTAACAATTTTATACATTATGACAGTGTTTCCAATTACATTTGTAGTTTGCCTGGGTTAATTTTGGACGTTGAATGATACAGGTATCGTTTTGAGATTCATTTTTTTCCAAAATTAAATCCGTCTCCAGTTACTGAAGAAGTATTTATTACAACAAGAACAAATACTGCACATCATTTTAGCACCTAAAATGATAACTAATAGGAAAACATAAAAATAATACACATATTAAATGAACTCTATATTTCAGCGCATCAATGAATACATAAGTATAGAGTTGCAACATGATAAGTTAAACTCAGTTACTGCCGCGCTAAAATATGTACAGTACATGTACGTTTACACCAGGTCACAGTCATTCTTTGTGTGAAACCAGGGGTACATTTTGTATAATGGTCGAGTATCGTGAGTTGTACGTCCATGTATTTAACGAAACAAAACAACTATTTATGTAAAATCCGATAAATATTTTGTGACCCGATTCTCACAGACACGATATCGGGTTCGATGGATGTCTCCTAAGAGGCACACATTTCCTCAAACATTATTTTACATGTCAAGAAGATTGTATAAACAGAACAAAATAATCTAACGATAGCAAACAACATAGTATAATAAATCATGAAAATAAAACATATGTATACAATCTGATTAAACAAAATATCAATAGATCAATAGATTAATTTTAGATATCTTTCACTTAAAGGAAGTACAATCTGATTAAAATAATATGTTCATGGCTTTTGCGTATTTTTACGTAATCTTTGCCTGAACAAATGATTTATTTAATCAAATCGTAGGAAACAATGTATAATAACTGCGACGTATGTATGCAAGTCATAATATAATGACGTCTGTGACGTCATAATGACGTCATCAAATGACGTCCGGTATTTTAAGATTTACCCGATTTCCCGTATAAGGTCAATGAAAACGAATCTCAATTCAATTAAAAACATTTACTTCTAAAAATCCTTATGATCGGCCCAATCGGCCCTTTGGCACGCTGGAAACCAAAAGATCGGCCCAATCGGCCCTCTGGCACTCTGGAAACCAGAAGATCGGCCGAAATCGGCCCTACGGCACTATAAGGGTTAAGCATTGAATTGCTTTCAGTTGGAAGTTATGCTAGCGCTTCATGTTGAATTTGCCTTTGTCCAGTTGGCATTCATCAGCCCATAACTTCCAACTGAAAGCAGTTCAATGCTTATATTTACATTTGACAACGTTTTTTAAAGACTATATCCAGGAATTTTGCTCCGACGATGAATGAACAAATTATTATTTTCAAAGACGGAACAGCCTTTTCAACAGTCATCTTTCGTTATCGCCGACGTGACAATTATGACGTCACTATATTAATGACGTCATAATAAAGATTTGGAAGTTATGGACTCATAACTTCCAAGTGAGCTTGGTAAAGTTATATAGTGGGGCTGCAGTGTAAATGTAAATATTATCTGATAACGTTCCATTTTGTTTGCTTGGGCTGTATGTATGCAGCTGTAGAACAAATAGAAATATATAACAGTGATCAATATTAATTTTTAGAAATCAGAAAGCGATGGCAAACGAGACATCATGATTCACAAACAATGTTTATCATTAATAAATCTGTATATCAATTGTCTGCAGTGATGCTCTTGTGGAATATCACAACAATTCTATGTCTGACATATTAAACCGTTCTTATCTTGTGTAAGCTGAATGATGACTCTAATGGGTTTAACACATTTTTTTGTGTCGTTATCATACATCACACGCTTAGGTGAAAGACTGACGTCATCGTGACGTCATTTTATATATATTTCCGGAGTTAAAGTGCTTATTTATACTTTTAGTCACTTAAGGTTTGATTTCAATTTGCGACTTGTGTCTGATTGTACGGGATATAAAACGATACCAGAGATTGGTAAAAAGTCTGAAATATTACTCCATTTGATTGGTCAAACAAAAGCAACAATATATTGGTTAACACGCTGTCATGCCGCTAAGTCGTATGCATCGCACTTAATGCCTAATTGCATGATTGGTAAGAGGCGACTACATTTTGGATCTCATGTGTTCTCTACTTTCTAAAATCTTTCCTCCTCCTAATGTCTCCCCCGACACTGTTGAATTGTTGGCATTTAGTTGAGTGTTCGCCCTTGTACAGAATATTAGAGACTCAGTATTTTGTTCAAGACATACCAAAGTCTATATAAACGAAATGATTCTAGATCTCTACCTGCCGTCCACCATTAAAGTCCTCGGTAAAGATTACTAGTAGTTCTCAAGTTGTAAAGAATAATTAAGTCCGGTTGGCGCGTGTCACGTTACGTATCCATGTGTGGCAATTTACTGTAGTGTGACGTCACTCAATTGCCCATCCGTCGTTAACTGACCTATATATATGATATTGATTGGACGCAAAAGTGATATTAAACAACACCATGGACGATATATAACACATAAGTTAGCTAATAAATAATATAAAACATATAATATCCATAATTTCCAATCATTTCCATTGATACCATGGCTTAACTCGGTATATACAGTCAAAATTCATTATCACGAACTCTGATAACTCGATGTTCTATATAACTCGAGATGAGAATTATGTCATATAGCGAAGAAAACTCGGTTACTCGAATACTCGGAATATCTCGAAGTTTGTCATGACCCAGTGGCCTCGAGATAGCGAGGTTCTACTGAACTATTTATATTACATACATAGACTACCATGCTAATATTAGACCTATGAGAAACACACATTTAGATATTTTAGATTGGAGACAAAAATAAAAATTAATTTCAAGAATGACACAACAACATATTCCATATAACCTACAATTCAGAACACAGAGAATCAAAACCGCTATGTTCCAGTTCCATTGAGGTGCTACAATACAACGTTACAATTTAGAACTACATCAACATTTACAGTTGACCTATCTTCAATAAGAACCTTATGACTTACACTGTAAAAACATTATTTTCCAATGGATGATAATACTTAGACCTTGCAGCAATTTCAACAATAGAATAATTCCCATTTGATGATCGTGTTAATCTTCACCTGACTTTTAAAGATGTTATCAGATCATCATAGAATCATAAGCACACGTTGTGAAGATTTAAAATATGTCTTGTTAACTCGGTACCTACAAAAATCACGTACTTTTCAGATTTAAGTGAACATGATAGATACAAAAAAAAATCATCAACCATGAATCATATCATGCTTTGAAATTTAACCTTTCACTCAAAAGAGGACCATCAACACGATTTTACAATTTTCAAAAAAAAAAAAAAAATACATGGTATGGTAGGAAGATGAATGATCGAGCGAAGAGAGGAATGAGAGAGAAGGGAACAAAGAGATAGATTTGAAGCTATTTAGTTTCTAATAACAGCCAATTTCTTTACAAAGTAAAATATGATTTCACATGGCGATTTTTTTTTTACATATATGATTAATGTAAGCCATTCTGGTATTTTTTTTCTCTGCAGCCCTACCGCCGGAAGTGTACGCTATCTGGGAAGCCTATCCTTGGCGGTTTGGGGAGCCATTTTGTATTTTCAAATCATTTCTACTGGAATCAACGTCGTATGCATCTGTTTTGACAATCACTGGTTTTACAATAGAAAGATACATAGCTATCTGTCATCCAATCACGGGACAGAAGGTCTCGCGACAATCACGTGCCATGAAATGCATATTGTGCATTTGGATCATTTCGGCATTGTCCGCACTTCCATACCCAATCCACACTCGAACGTTTTACTACATGCAGGATCCTCGGACTTCATCGCCGATACAGGACTCTCTACTGTGTAATATCCCGATACAATGGCATCCGAGGATGAAAATCATGTTCCAGGTTTCCACGTTCGCCTTTTTCTTCCTGCCAATGACAGTTATAAGCGTTATGTACATATTGATAGGGATTCGGTTACGGAGAACGGAAATAGATTCGTCCATCAGATATTTTTCAAAAGGTGCAAAGTCTACAGCTACCCGTGCAAGAAAGGCCGTTCTTCGTATGTTGGGTAAGTATAACCATTGTGTGTTATAAGATTTTTTTAACGTCCTATTAACAGGAACGTCCTATTTACAGCCAGGGCAAATTAAGGACGTGCCAGGTTTTGGAGGTAGAGGAAAGCCGGAGTACCGCCTGCCTACGGTCAGTACCAGACAACTGCCCCACATGGTTTCGCAACTCGCAGAGGTGGAGGGACTAGTTGATAAAGTGTCGGTACACCTTAATCACTCGGCTAACGAGGCCCCGTGTTTTATAAGACCATTTGAGACAAATATTCAATATTAATTATTGATTGGCAGAGCACGGTATAAATCACAATGAATAGGGCATATACATTAAAACTAGACGGATTTCATTTTAAATTTAAATGGACAGACTACTTTACATATGGTAAATTGGCAGAATTCATTACAAATGTGTGAAACTAAATACTACGATATAAACATAAATTGATTAAGTATCTTAATCGTCTAAAGTTTGTTTCTATCGGAATATCTAAATATCCTGCTTTGCAACGCAGATGGCTGAGTGCCCTTCATTTCCTGAAAATCATACCATTGGATTTTCAGAGAAAACTTATTTTTCAAGTTGAGTATAAATTATTTGGTGTGAATACTACAGAATATGTCCTGTAAAAATCAAATGTGGCTGATTTCGGCTAGTCGCACTTTTGCACTGCCGCCCCGCCGCTATGGGAAGAGCGACAGTGCGACATGTGACAAAATTACGCGACAGTGTGAAATTATACAATTGTTTACCTTTTTCATGTGAATACGAGGATTTGTCAACCTGAGAAAGGTGATATTTGCCGAGGCCGGCCTCGGTTAATAGCACCTTTCTCAGGTTGACAACTACTCGTATTAACCTGAAAAAAAGTAAATATTTTTTTGTTATAGGACATATTCATCGACACTGTATTACAAATGAAATGAAGCCCTTAATAAACACAGTCTTTTTCCCTGTAGATAATCTTTAAAAGCTTTAACTGCTGATTCAGTCGATCTCTTTGTGTTCTTTGAATCCTTATCATCCAAAATAGTTTTCAACCCTTCTTCAGAAATGAAGCAAAACGTTTTTTTCGTTAGCTAAGTTGTATCTGCTTCTCCGCTGTCTGCCATTTTGTTACAAACCCGAAGACGAATTATCCGCATTTTCATTGGTCAAAAATATGATGCGTCACGGGAAGCCCCCTTGGCTACTTTTAGCCGAGATAACTAGATTCTTATATTAACCGCGCATGAAGACATTCTTTATTTTTAGGTTAATATAAGATTTTGTCAAAACTTCTGAGCGCCCTTTAGACCAATCAGAGACAAGGAAATATCAAAGTCACATAACAGAAAAATATGTCGACCTGTCGCATTTTCGGGGTACTTTTGTCGCTGAGACGTTATCGTTTTTAGCATGTCACATTGTCGTTCTTTGCAAGGTACATGGCACATGTTTGTGCCTGTTACAGCTCTATTATGGTGGCTGATTCCGGTCATACGGTCATATTGGTGCCCAGGCTTTTCGTCTTGCGCACGCAATGAGCGACAATGCGCCATACGGGGAGTGACAATGTGCCATACGGTGAGTTACAATGCGCAATGCGATGAGTGACAGTGCGCCAAGGGAAGAGTGACAATGTTCGCTGCAAATGCAACAGGGAGACTTTTATATGTCACCACCTTGTCGCGTTATTGTGTCGCATGCCGCGTTCCTTTTTTGTCGCATGGCGCGCTATCGCTTTTCACGTGGCACATTGTCGCTCTTTGCGTGCGCTAGGCGAGGAGCGGGGGCGCCAATAGTACAGTGCGACATGGCCGAAATCAGCTAGTGTAGTAGAGATGTCACACACATACAAACATAGAAGTGAAAAAATTATGAAGGTATATAAATTACTCGTATAACGTTAAAATGATCAACTGCAATGAGTTCCGTTATGACACCAACACAGATACTTAATATTACATTTTTCAGTTTCAATAATTTTCATATTTTTTAGTCAAATGTCGGTGAATGAAGCAATTACCTTGGTTTCAGGCATAACGTTCTTCTGTGCCTTACAAATAAATAAAACACACTTAGGTGGCTAGACAAAGCTTCATGTCATGACAGTTGTGTGGCTGCGTTCGTGTTAGGTCTGTGTTTGGTAAACAATGGGCCTTTGGAGTTCGTTGTCCGGGGTGAAAATAATGGATTTGCACTCTCAGCCGAAGGAGCCATCTTATTCAGAAATCTGATAATTACCTTTTCTTAATTAGGTCAGTATTAGCTCAATTTTCGGCAATATGAACAAAAACAAGGCTTTATTTGGCAATAAATCTTAAGATCCAAAATCATTCATATCTATTTTACCTGTTTCTTATTAATATATTTTATAGAACAACCAACACATCTAATGCTCAATGATGTGTTTAAGATTTTTTTTTCTTTTCTTTTCTCTTCAATGCTTCTGTTAGGTACACTATAAAATCGGCACAAACAGGAATATACCAGAGGTTCCAAAAACACACACTCACTACACGCATGCATCTTGCACATCTAGGAGGTCAACTTAAAATGACTATTGATAGCGTTCACCAATTCTCAACCAAACCAAGCCGAACTTCGGCTTTAAGACACCTTTAGTGTTACACAGCAATAAGAACAAACGTTGACACATGAGTAAATAGAGAATACTGCAAGTAAAAGCTAAATGATATATTCAAGAAAAAAGCTTATGAAAAAATTGAACTTCAATTAAACAACACTTTTTCATTTTTATATATTTTTATCAAATTATTTCAAAGATTACCCAGTACTTTTCTAAGTATATCTGTGGTATGACGGTAAACAGCTTTTGTATATCTTTACTGGACAACGATATTTATTAATTTACACTATGTTTCTCACCCCCTTGTTCAAAACACACAAGGAAGTTATCAAATACGGCGCTTATACAGCATAACTACACACGGTATGATGCGTAAGCAAAGAACGAAATTAATTTGGACAAGAATCGTACCTATGTGAACTTGTTATAATGTATCCGTAAATTTATTGCGTTCAGTTATGTGTGTATGAGTCAGCTCTTTGTGTTCCCCAAAATCTTTGATCCTGCTGCCTACGCAGGTAACACAACTTGGCAGAGATTAACGCCTCTTTGCTTGATCTACTTAGACTCCATGCATCTTTGTTCTAAACATACGTATCAAGCGATCTGTTAGGTTCCTTACCATTATCACCATATTGGCACTCTGTCACCAAATTGAGACAGCAGCTGATTTGGAACATTATTTTATTTTAGTATAAAGTTAATACTTCAGCGTCAGCAACATAAAGTGACATTTTCTGGTTATTCTGGCAATGCAAAATAGAAAAAATGGATAAAATGAGGAAAATATATTGTATGAACAAAGACGATATCTTATATTTTCAAAGTAACCTTCAGGAAGTGTTCACTAAATACCTATGCCTTTTGTTTCATTTTTTATAAATAAATGTTTTTATTATTATTATGAAAAATGCTATTTTCTTAAGTTATAATGACACGAAATATTTAAACAATCGAATTTTTCTCGTTGGCACTTGAAATACCTTTGGCAAACCAATTCACGCCAAAGAGAATACCGAAAGGACACACTTTAAAAAAAAAAACATTCAAAACTTTCTCGGACAATATCAACATATATCGCCATTTTGTGTCTAAATATTTGACATTTGTCATAGTTCCTCTACCTACGGTGTTTACCGTTCACAGTTGATTCGATATTCCAGGTTTTACCTATTTTTTATTGGCGGATGTCTTCGATGAAGCAAAAGACGCTTGCCCCTCGTGAGCGTCTGGTCTGTTGTGCCTTGTGCTTTTCCATGAGTTTCCATGCAAATCTGTACTTTGTTCATACTTCACCCTCTATTCATTGACTTTGGATTTGAATTAAGGTTTTCGCTATTATGTCTATTCAGTTTGTTGTTTTTATACGCATTTAGTTTGTTAAGGCAACATTAGCAAATATTAAGCATGATGACAAAACATTACCTGGGTATTTCGAATAGATAGCAGAACTAGCGCTTTCGTATTCACACTTCAAGATTGCATTATGTTAAGAAATAAATGTAAAACTTATTTGTTATTTGTGTATGTCCTAACATTTACAACGACAATTACTATTCAACAAACTTTGTAATCAATAACTTAGCAATATTTCATCCGCTCTTGATGTTCCATCAGATACATTTTTCACAAATTTGAAAACTTAATCAAACCATTTATCATCAAGCAAGCAGCAACAAAATCAATAAAAACTCTTAATGTATTTTCGATACAGTCAGTCATTCGAAAGAAATACATGTTTACACGGTTCTCAAAGGAAGACCGTTAGATATAATTACAATATTTATATATCATGAAAAAATCTTTCTTGCAACTATGGTACTTACGCTACGTTTTATGTTGATTATGTTGACCAAAAACCTCTTAACTGAAGAGCATGATCATTTTTAGTATTTCACACTTATAACGTTGTATTGGAGACTCATTTAAACTTGTTTCTGTTATCAAACATGAGCTCACACCAGAAGTCAATCAATTTAACACTATCTATATCTTTTTTTAATCTGCGAATTTATTCGGTAACACATAGTACATGTTATTTTCTAAAAACGATTTTTTGAATAAAATGTTGTTACTATTCAGCTTATAAACATGTAATTAAAGCTCATATCTTCACACATAGTAAACCGTTAACGCGATTTGAAAATTTGATTTCCCGACATGCAAAGTTAATTGAGCTGAAATAAACAAAAATCATACATGAGTTGGAAACGATATGTAATCTCAATGTAACGTCACATTTTGAAGATGTTTATTGCATGCTTGCTTTTCTTGTGATCTACGTTTCATCCTTTTTGAATAAATGCAAAAATGCATATGGCGAAGGTGTTCTCGAATTATGGGGGCAATCTGAGAGTCTTTTAGTACTATGGAATTAAAATAAGATTGCCGAAACACCACATTCGGTTCCATCCTACTGGCAGCTTGATAATCTTTAATTATCACCATTTTTAGTGTTAAACGTAAAGCATTAAGAACAAGTACAATCTGAATAGACCTTGGTTTGTCTTGATTAGAAGACAGGTCGAAACATCCCTCATTATGCGGAGACTCCACCGAATTGCTCAAAGAGAGGCTAATGAACTAAAAATAATCACGATCCAGTACTGAATCAGGATCAGTTTTTATTCCCTCAATCAGAGCTCCTTTGAATAGATCCTCATTTTTTGTAAGGGTTTCATATATGCGTTTTCTCATATATACAGTAGTAAGTGACAGGTAGAGACCGTTATTTAAACGCTTGAAACACATGTCACGTGATTTGCCTGAAGGTTAGGTTCATTTGCACTAATGATACCATCTAAATGAACCTCCTTCGCCTGTTTATATTCATTTCACCACATTATCTACGTAAATCATCAAAAAACAAATATAATAATGTACAATTATTGGATTTTGTGAACAATTATTGGCTTGAAATTGCAATATTGCTATCGCAATTCCCGAAAGCGTATCCAGAGCAATATGTTATTATAAATATCTCGTTCCTTCAAACCTCTCTCCTGATTGGCTCGGTCATTTTCGTAACAATATGGCGGAAATAACCGAGTGATTCATCAGGGATATTTTTTGTTTTTCGTCCCACACAAGTTTGAAAGAGGCCAGAATTTCTAGTTAATTCAGAATGACCAGTTATACAGGCTATCATTGTTTTGATTATCATATATCTGGATCTTGCATTTATACAATTCAGACAACATAATTTGAAGATTTGATTTCAGTTCTTTCAAAACTTACATAACAGGAGTGACTACCTAATGTGTATGAGGGATATTTACGTGATGTTGATTGCTTGTTTTTCACCTTGCGACGTATCCCGGTCATTACATCTCTTAGGAGATTTTTTTTAAGGATTCCCTTCTGGATACACCATGTCAACCTTCCTAATAGTTTATGACATGATACTGTGTTAGTTGGCTTCTTACAGAAATAGCACTTTTACATCATCGTCTGATTTCATTCCCCGCTGTTATTCAAAGTTTTGGTTTGTTTGTGTTTAACGTCCTATTAACAGCCAGGGTCATTTAAGGACGTGCCAGGTTTTGGAGGTGGAGGAAAGCCGGAGTACCCGGAGAAAAACCACCGGCCTACGGTCAGTACCTGGCAACTGCCCCACGTAGGTTTCGAACTCGCAACCCAGAGGTGGAGGGCTAGTGATAAAGTGTCGGTACACCTTAACCACTCGGCCACCGCAGCCCCGTTATTCAAAGACTTACTCAACATTCGTTATCAGATTCGCCAATGCTTACATTCAGACAGACGAAAGGCCTGCGTTTATCTATATCTAGTTTATATAGACTGAGTCCGCGACCAAAACAAGTACATATGCACCAATACCAGAATTAAGACGAATGGATGGCAAAGGTCGATATAGATATTTGTGCACTGATTTGCCTACCGATTTGCCTACCAGGGCGATTTTTTACAATTAGGGTGTTCTCTTCAGATGAGAGTTTCCGATAATCTATCGAAAACAATATATGTTTTTTTAATATCCTGCGCGTGTTTGTGCTGTCGGATTTGATATATGAATATCACTTTCTCCACCTATTGAAAGATATCTTAAGTGAGAAGATCTGATTGTTGACTCTAAGTCACGGGTATATACTGTTCTTTATGCCAACAGTTGAAGCTGATAGTGCAAGTTTTAAAGAAATGCCAATGGGTATCGTAATATTCAGTTAAAACTGACATTCAATGGGTATCGTAGTATTCTACTGCTTTTTGTATACATTGTACGTTGTTTTCATAGTTTTTGATGATGATGATGATGATGATGATGATGATATGATGATGATGTCATGTTATGACCTTGTTTAGTGTATGACCCATTAACAGTCCACTAGGTTTTTTATATTATGTACCTGAATAGTGTTGAGGAGTTGTTCTGGTTGTAATTCAAGTGTTGTTGACGTCCTGTTTAGGCAACGGTCTTAATAATGTATTCTGGAATTTTAATGAGGTCATTACCTCGCTAAAGGTAATAGCTTTGGAAAATTCCTGCACATTAAATAGAGGCAGTGAGTTCACTTAGGTTCCTTCCTGTTTTCCTGCTTGCATGTGGACTGACAATTTAAAGATAATCCTCAATACCATCGACGGGGCAATTACTGAGAAAGAATGATAGTTAAACGTTGAATGGTTAATGAAAATGTGCAAATCCAGGTTGTTTACAGCTACAAAGAGAAAATTAAATCAAGTTAAGTATTTTCTTGGCATCCTTTTAGAGAATTGGAATTTGTGGAATGGTCGATTTATCCGTGACTTTTAGGAAGCAAATTATATATATTTCTACTGTGTTTTTGAAAGAAAGATTTTTTTTCGGAATATTTCGTCATTAGAATAAAGTATTGCAACATTTCGTTATATATGTTTTTTACAACCTTTTTAAAACCGTAACACAGAAATATGGAATAACAAACATAATGAGCATGATTTTCGCAAGAAGTTTAAATTGATATATACGATCATGGTTATTTCATCCTCAACACAGATTTCGCGAAATGCAGATAAAAAAACACAGTTCGGAATAATCTAACTTGAGAACATGTTATGTTTCCCCTTTTTGTGATATAGTTTGTTTGTTTGTTTGTTTGTTTGTTTGTTTGTTTGTTTTTTGTTTTTTTTTTTTTTTTGTTTAACGTCCTATTAACAGCCAGGGTCATTTATATATAAGGACGTGCCAGGTTTTGGAGGTGGAGGAAAGCCGGAGTACCCGGAGAAAAACCACCGGCCTACGGCCAGTACCTGGCAACTGCCCCACGTAGGTTTCGAACTCGCAACCCAGAGGTGGAGGGCTAGTGTTAAAGTGTCGGGACACCTTAACCACTCGGCCACCGCGGCCCCCTGTGATATAGTTTGATGGGGGATGCAATAATACCCGTTAATATACCCGGATACTTCATTTACAATAATCTGATTCCCATGTCAATGAAGCAGAAGACACTTACCCTATGGGGACACCTTGTCATATTTTCCTCTTATTATTTTAGAAGAATATCCGTGGAAATACATATTTTGTTTATATTTTTCATCGTTTTATCCTTTTTGAGTTCGAATTATGGTTTCATTATCATGTAAGCAGTCCTTGTTTTTTTTTGAGAACATAATGTTTCCTTAATTGACATAAATTAGAATTAGAGTTGTCACTAATTAAATATAAGAGACATTTTTTCCTTCACGATATCCTGGTTTTTACTTTTCAAGGGATGCACTGTTCAAGAATCTATCATTCCCTATTCGTCCTGGTGTTAATGATTTTGAGTTATAACTATGGTTTCGTTAAGACATCGACATTCTTTTAGCTTAAAGACATTCAATTTAAAGTTCGATGAGATTAGAAAACAGTAAAAGGCATTTTGAATGCTGGTACGACCCTTTAAAATTGAACTAGTACTACCTGTATAATGGAATGCTAACGATTGATGTCTACACTGGGTTGGTCTCGCAAACAGTGTTAAGCTTCAGAAATCTAATTTGTCGAGTTGACAAAAATGTCTATTACTTTATTGGTGAATTTTCTCAAGTAGGTTTGGCAGCGGTTTGTTGCCTAAGTGGTATATTTTAACCTAATTTCAACTAGAATTGCTTGTCGAATCAATTCCTTGATAGCCCCGGAAAAGGCATGAAACCTTTGCGCTTTTCTGTATAAATCTGATACGCAGTCTATATTTGGTCAACTACAATGTATAAAAGTCTGGGAGAGTGTATGCATTACACAAGGATATCCTCTGTAGTTAATGGTTCATTTCACGATAAGTATTTCATTGTGTGAAAGTGATAGTATGGTGAAAGTTTTGACGGTACAAATATTTCGATTGTTTAGAGGACGTCTCTCCAACATGGAGTGCTTAGAAGTAAAGGGCCGTATCTCAAATTTATCAATTTTTAGATTTTAATAAATCACAACTACGATTGAGATTTTCTGATAGAATCTGTAAATTATATCAATTGAAATAGTCTAATTCTGTTAAAATACTTTGTGATTTAAAAGAATTCGACAATTTCCATTGATATAAAGTACATATTCTATAAGAAAAGTTCAGTCGGAGTCAAAATCTAAAAATTGATAAATTTGAGATACGGCCCTTTACTTCTAAGCACGCCATGTTGGAGATACTTCCTTGTTCCTCTAAACAATCGATTTATACGTAATGGAAATAGGACATATTACATTTTTGGTTTTATCGTATTTACTGACTGAATACTGTATCTTATTCAACCTTTTTCCAACTTACAGTGAGTGATGGAGTTTGCTAGGATATCAAGCTTCCGCTATGAATGTGTTATGTATTTTCTCAAAATAAATATAATTGATAAATTTTCATTTCTACATTGGTATAATGAAGTCAAATGCGTAACGAATACCTAGCTCAAAACAGGCGTTAGCAAGACGCAAATAGTTGAAACACGTGTTTTACACGGTTGAGATTCCAATATTTCGATTGTCACGCATTACATCATCCGGTCTCTATGACAACAGTTTTCTTGAAGCTAGTGACAATTTCCCGTTTATATTTTTAAGTTATGTACTTTAAACACACAATATCTATAGTTTGTTTATTGGATTATTTTGTTCAACGTCCTATTAACAGCCAGGGTCATTTAAGGACGTGTCTGGTTTTTAAGGTGGAGGAAAGCCGGAGTACCCGGTGAAAAACCACCGGTCAGTACCAGGCAACTGCCCCACGTTGATTTCGAACTCGCAATCCAGAGGTGGAGGGCTAGTGATAAAGTGTCGGGACACCTTAACCACTCCGCCACTATGGCCCCTCAATATCTATAAAAGCATAAACTACGTGAGTTATAAAGGACTGGGATATATGTTTAAAAAGAATTATAAAACCCCGAAGAATAGGACGTTTCTGAAATATGTATACTATTTATACTGTGCATCATACCGCCTGTCTTGAGAAGATACTATACTATTCCTTGCACCAGTTTTGGTGTTTTTGGACAATGTACCTTTACGGTATGCCGTAACAAGTGTCCTGTGCAGTTAATTTCACTGCCCCTATTCTTATTTTGAGAGCATGCATTTATGTAAAGAGTTGAACTAGATTCACATGACAGGTGCCATCAATGGCATGGAAGACGCTTAACCTGTTCGGACATATGGTGCTATTATCATTATATTCTGTTATTAGATCGTCTTTGAATCGATTTGTAATCATGATTTTAATTGGAGTTACCTTTTTTAGGTTATCAATACACTTCTGTGAAAGAGATAATACAGTTATAGATTAAGTTCAAACACATTATTTAAAACAAAATCGAATATAATTTGCAATCTGACAGCCTTGGGTTGACCACTCCTAAAATAAAAATGAGTGCGGAATTCAATGGAATGTTTGTGGCATGTATCCTTAAAGAAAGTCAAGAAATTGGTTAAGATGTTAATATTCAAGTCTTGTCGAAAGCATGTTGGCATGACGCTATTTGTATTGAAGACATTATCTGATTTGGTCCGTCTGATTCAATATGCCTGATATGGCTGCGTTATTGTCAGTGTTCCACAGACATACACGTAATGAACATCAACAGGTCTAGCAGCAGATATGACGAAAAAACATAAAGGTCACACGTCTTGCAAGTGAGGGCCGACACAGGGAGCACATTGGATGTCTGGCAAGTCAGGGCCGCCACATGGAGTGACATTTGACCTCTTGCAAGTGAGGGCCGACACAGGGAGCACATTGAATTTCTGGCAAGTCAGGGCCGCCACATGGAGTGACATTTGACCTCTTGCAAGTCAGGGCCGACACAGGGAGCACATTGGATTTCTTGCAAGTCAGGGCCGCCACATGGAGCACATTTGACCTCTTGCAAGTCAGGGCCGCCACAGGGAGTGACATTTGACCTCTTGCAAGTCAGGGCCGACACAGGGAGCACATTGGATTTCTTGCAAGTCAGGGCTGCCACAGGGAGTGACATTTGACCTCTTGCAAGTCAGGGCTGCCACAGGGGGCAACAATGAACCGATCAAATTGAATTCATTGAACAGGAATATAAGCAAAGCCTCAATTAACATAAATCTAATATGTCTCTTTGATGTAGCTACTCTAAGAAGAAAATCTGTATGAATGTATGACAAAATTGAAGATAAACAGTCATATAACACCGGCATTTCTTACATCTTGTTCACAGGAATATCAAAATGTTGAATTTATTATCATATGCATTTAGCGGAAGCGAAACCTAGCCGGAAATTTCAACCGTCTGTCAAAACTTGTATTTTTTTATTAGTTTTAAATTAACATATTGTACAAATAAAACCTCCTATTTTATGTCTTATCATGGTATTTACATACACATCAAATTTTTATACAATGGTTGAAGGTCATTTTTTGATATTTCTATTGTGTTTTGTTTTAAATTCCTAGTGTGTTATTGTGATATTTCTAGTGTGTTTTGACGTTTCACTAGTTTTGTGTGGATGAGTATCAAAATAACAAATCTATTCGCATATGGTATCAAGGACGTATCTCCAACCATTTAAGTTCTTAGAAGTAAAGGGCCGTATCTCAAATTTATCAATTTTTAGATTTTAATAAAATACAACTACGAGTGAGATTTTCTTATAGAATTTGTACATTATATTAATTGAAATGGTCTAATTCTGTTAAAATACTATGTGATTTAAACGAATTAGACAATTTCCATTGATGTAAAGTACATATTCTATAAGAAATGCTCAGTCGGAAATGTAATTTATCAAAATAAAAAAAATGATGAATTTGGGATACGACCCTTTACTTCTAAGCACTCCATGTTTGAGATGCGTCCCTGTTCCTCTAAACAATCGATATATCTTCCACATGTTTGTTTCATTTTTAAATTTCTACACAGATCGAAAATGAAAACAAAACTGATTAGAATTTTTATTGAATAACGCCTCTATTCTCATATTTTCAGAACATCTCATTTTCAAAGCTTTCACAAAATTGTTTTGATAGAAAATGTCAAATAATCACCACCAACACCACCACCGAAAAAGAAAAAAAGTTTTTTTTTACCCAAAGAAACTACTTCATTGGAAAGTATATCTTAAGGGTTTCGAAAAATCTGGCCGCGTATCAAGAAATTGTTTTAGGCGCTGTCAGCTTTGGCGAATTTGTTACCCTTATGACGGTTGCAGACTCCACATTAACAATGCTAAATTTGTTTGGCAATTTAATTTCTCTCTGAAGAGTTCAAGGTTTGTAACGTCACTTAAGACCATATACACTGTACACTGAAGAAGTATGTAGATTTCTGTATCGATATGCGGATATGTTTTCTATGTAAGTCTCTTTTTATTGCAACGCGGAAGTCCTTGATTGCCAAATGTATTCATCAATCTTTCAGGGTTACTCTATATTGGATTAAACAAAAGGCAGTGAAGGTATGCTTTTTCTCCGAAAGATTAGAGGAAAAGAACTTTTTTTCTAAAAGTTTATTTAGTCTTGTTTGAACAATTTGGCACAGGCATATTGCATTTGGAGATTTATCGTTTTACTTCATGTGCATTTGGCTCGTTCTGTAGTATACGTATGTTCAATTTCGTGCCAATGAATCAAATTCTATGCATTTCTATTCCCTGTTTTCTGTAGAAAAGAAATTTTAATGTGACATTGAAAAAGTGACGGTAAAACCTTAGTATTACTGGTAGATAGGCTGACAGTGTCAACTACACACTTAATTTGAAGTCGATGCGCTGATAAATAGACCGAAGAAAAAATAAATAGACCGAAGTTGAGGACCGTTAGCGGTTTCTTTTCTTGGGTTATAAATTCCCGTTCTAGTTGTCTTAGATACATGAATGCCTACTGGCTGAATCAACTTTAGTATCTTTAATATATTCATATTCAATAAGCACATCACTAGCCTATCACAGTAAACTAATTTTATTTTAATATATGTTATTTGACTCATTTACGGCTTATAGAAACCAATATGTTTGTTTAACTTATTACTTAAGTTTAAGGGATAGGGTTTGTGTTCATAAAACATATTCATAAGGAGTCAGTTGTTCATTTATGAAATAACATAGCTTCCCTTCATGATACAGTTTATACACGATAGAATGACGGCAAATGGATAACCATGACAATTTCATGCGAGACCGAGAAACTGTGAGAGCGACATAAGTTTCATGTTTCTAAACATACTAAAAAATGGCGGCTTCTAAGCGTTACGATTCAAAATAGACCGAAGTTGAAGACCATTAGTAGATTCCTTTCTTGAGTTATAAATTCCCGTTCTAGTTGTCTTACAAACATGAATGCCTACTGGATGAATCAACGGTCCCAAAATTAAAAGTAAGAAAATGACAACAGAACCGCTAGAAATTGTAACGATGATAGAACATAACCGAGTGATTTTAACATTATGCAATTTTAGCCTTTTGGTGAGGTCAGTGCATCATTTTATTAACCCGAGAAATTATCAACCGAAGACAAAGTTATCAATAATAAACAATACATCATATCGATCAATATCACACGTTCAACTTTAAATCTGTATACCCAGGCATTCTCTTTCACACTTGTATTCGTTATATGCCTGACATTTGCTCAGGCTCATTTTGATATTCCTTACTTCCGTTCCATATTTCCACACTTTTCATCCCAGGACCCCGGTCGAGTACTTAAAATAAATGATAGAACAGCTATGTGATGTAGTTTTTTATTCATTGATCAGCACACACTGCATCTATTATTACACCAATGTTTATAGTTGCAATTGACATCTCTGTCCTAATCAAAATCCTTTTAACCAGGAACATCCCAAATATAGACATTTATGTCTAATACACTTCGATTTACATAATTAAAGGAAAGATCATACACAACTGTACAAAGACCTTATCCCGAAACTCTTTGTTTTTATGTGTATGATAGGTTAGGATGCTTAGCTTTATTTAGGCTTATAGTGTCACTTAAGTCTTTCTTACAATTACTTCGATTGTGAGATATATGTGTAATGAGCCATTCTTAGCCAGTGGCATTGAATAATTTACAGTCACGGACCCGAAAACAACGGACTGGTCAATCTAATTTAACAAGGTATTACCAGTGGTCAAGAGCAACCAGAAATACTTCACATTAATTTACTTGGACATTTCGTTGACGACAACAAAGAGATTTATATCAGAAATGTGTGCATGTTTAACCTTGACATGGCAGAAGCGCCGCTATGACCCGGTACAAAACGAGGTCAACAAAATGTTTGTAGCACTATACATTTTATTATAGATGGCGTTGTGGTCAATTTTGTCAGTGATGTATCACAATACACAGAAGAGCGTTTTACCATATATATCAGGTTAGATTAAAAAAAACGTGCATGGCGCCCCGTGTAGCATATTAACCAAATAAAAAGTCCATAACTGTTTTATTATATAATCAAAGTATATATGATGAAATGATAAACGTACTCAACTCGAAGTCCAAAGTCTCAACGTCCTCTGCCACGTTCTTTTCTTTTAAATATTCCTTAAAAATTTTTACAGCCGAGTCTGTCGCTCTTGTTGTGTTTAAGGAATCATTTTCTGTCATTAACTTGTTAATGTTCTCATCGTTTAGAGACGCAAACCGCATTTTTTTAGGACTCGAATCCGGCGAAACAGCAGACGCAGCCATTTCCTATGCGTTGATATGGTATTACGTAACTTCCGATAAGGTATTTCCAGAATCTATTTTTAGCGGAGGTGTTATTAACTGGTTTTTCATAATCTATTTTTAGCGCCGGTGTTATTAACTGGTTTTTTGATATTAACTAGTTTTGCTTTGGAAACCAGTTAATATCGCTATTTATCAAAAGTCACGTGTTCGCGATTTAGCCAATGAGAATATGGATAAATACACATTATATAATAAAAGGAATTGTTAACCTTAGAGGGAGATATTACCTTTATATAATAATCATTACCATTGTCTAGATAATGACATCGTACATGTATGTTGATGATTGATTGACATAACCTCTGTTCTCAAATTTGTTCCAGGCGCGTTTTTTTTTTTTTTCTTCTTTTTTTGTGTGTGTTTTTGTTTTTGGTGTTGTTGTTGTTGTTGGGGGTTTTTTTTGGGGGGGGGGGGGGGGGGGGGGGGGTGTGATTCTTCAGCATCCTTGATTTAGACAACTTTAACTTCTCCATCATGTACCATGTAGGGATGTCGCCAAGAGAGTGCATTACAATTAAAGAACATCAAGATGAAATCTAACATAGTGTCTTTAATATGTTCATATTCAATAAGCACATCACTAGCCTATCACAGTAAAATAATTTTATTTCAATATATGTTTTTTGATCTATTTACGGCTAATAGAAACCAATATGTTTGTAACTTATTACTTAAGTACTTGCATCTGTTCATTTATGAAATAACATTTCTACCACAATACCCTGTGTTATTCAACTCTCAGACCATCAGTTAATCATTACAGCTGTTGATTAACAATCTGTTTATACCACACGTGGTATAAACTCTGTACGCATTTCGATTGGCTAACACGGTGAACTTTGACCCAAGCTGCAATTGTTATTGACGTCATCAATAATCTAATGACGTCACATCACCGGGTCCCGGACGTCACCTGTACACTTTATTTGCATACGCGAAATTATACTTGGCCACGTTTCCCTTTGATTCAAGCCGATATTATTGTGGTAGAAACAGGTCACACGACTCGTGATTGTTGGATATGGAATTTATTTCACACTCGTAAGTTATTTTTTAAAAGTTGCAAAAAACACTCGCTAAAGCTCGTGTCTTTTGTAACTTTTAAAAAATAACTTACTCGTGTGAAATAAATTCCATATCCAACAACCACTCGTTGTGTAACCTCTATTTCTACCACAATACCCTGTGTTATTCAACTCTCAAACCATCAGTTAATCATTACAGCTGTTGATTAACAATCTGTTTATACCACACGTGGTATAAACTCTGTACGCGTTTCGATTGGCTAACACGGTGAACTTTGACCCAAGCTGCATTTGTTATTGACGTCATCAATAATCTAATGACGTCACATCACCGGGTCCCGGACGTCACCGTTACACTTTATTTGCATACGCGAAATTATACTTGGCCACGTTTCCCTTTAATTTAAGCCGATATTATTGTGGTAGAAACAGGTCACACGACTCGTAATTGTTGGATATGGAATTTATTTCACACGAGTAAGTTATTTTTTAAAAGTTGCAAAAAACACTCGCTAAAGCTCGTGTCTTTTGTAACTTTAAAAAAATTACTTACTCGTGTGAAATAAATTCCATATCCAACAACCACTCGTGTAACCTCTATTTCCCTTCAAGATACAGTTTATACACGACAGAATGACGGCAAATGGATAACCATGAAAATTTCATGCGAGACCGAGAAACTGTGAGAGCGACCTAAGTTTCATGTTTCTAAACATACTAAAAAAATGGCAGCTGCTAAGCGTTACGATTCAAAATAGTGCCAACAAATCGGCCTCGACTCTCACCTTTCACAGCAGTTTGAAAACAATGTTTGGTGGGACATTATGGTGATACCTGTTTCAAATAATTCAAACAATAGCACTTGTAAAAACACTGGTCAAAACACTCCGACCAATGATCCTGTACGACAGCGAAAGTAAATAACTGTTGTAAAATGTGTTTTCAAGCCAAATTGCAACTGTGACGTCACAAAATGAACCATCGCTTGTGTTCTATATAATTAACAGACATTGTGATGTTAACATTTCTCCTCGCTGAAAGTTTCTGTTTCTATGTACATACGCTTCATATTTTAAAATGAGAAAATGAAAATGCGATATTCATTAAAAAGTAAATTCTGAAAGTTCGTGCCCTTCACCGACTTCTGGTTTTTGTTTATGTTGTTCAAATTGGCGCCGATCAGAAAAAAAAAATGAAAAATTCAAAACTAGCATTATCAATCTGATATTCTATTATAAACTCTCTATATACCTAATGATTGGAAAAGGTTGCGATTCAACTTCAACAGAATCAGATAACAGACACAGAACTGATGTTATCAGGTTTTTCATTATAACACAAACTTTGAAAGTCGCCTTTACAAATGATATTGTAAGCTTCCGAGACAGTCTACCTTTTGTAACAGGTCCTCCATACGGGCACACTAATTGTTAAGCCAGCTGTAAAGCGAAGCGAACATATGCATAGCACTGTACTAATAAACAAGGAGCAAATCGGAAGTTTATGTCGCTACGTTTAGACATAACAGGAAGCTAAAAGACTTCAAGCAAAAGAATAGAAATAATTAAAATGTGCAAAAAAAATGACGCTTTTCCGAGAGTATTTCCTGAACAACATAGATCACCTTCCATAACAATAAAAAGGATTTTTGTTATAAGACATTGTTACGGAGTGCTAAATCAAGAGACGCATGACAATGTAAAAGACTAGGTATTTGTCAAAACGATAAATTCTGTGCAGAAGACGTAGCGGTACGCAACTCAGCAGTAATGACTTACATGATCTTGCTTGTGTAATATTTCTCTCTAGAACAGAGAAAACAAGGCATCTATATTAACAAAGGTATATATATATACAGTGTACAAAGGAAAAGTTAGGTTTATAATAGAGAATGAAATCAGTGTGGTTATATTTTTTCGGGTGTTTATTTTCGCTTATTAGCGGGACGGTTATGTTATAAAAAAAAACTTTGAAATAATGAGAGTTAGGTATACATACATGTTTCTGAAACATGACATTTGGGGAGACAAACACGAAAATGAAATAATTTCATTTATCTTAATCGTGCTTTAAATTTTAAAATCAGCGTTAAATTGTTTTTAAACTCGTTTGGAGAAAATCCGCGAAAATCTAGACTCGCGTAAAACAACAAGATATACATGAACATGTTTAGTCCTAACAATCGTTTAATGGTAAAATGTACAATGTTAATGTCATTAAAGCGAGATGAATGAAAAACGGGGATTGCAATGATGAGTTGATGATCAACGATATAGGATATAATGACTAATCATTTATGGATCTCAAAACAAAGATATTTCGTTTATAGATTATTTAGTATGTCTTTGTATCATCGATTCGGAAAATTCTTATTCCTTTTTTAGTAAGTATTCTTTAATTGTTCCGGGGTTTTTTTTCGGGTAGCTTTCAGGTGTTGCTGTACTGAGATGTTTACATATTTTATTATATAAAAAATACCCACAACCAGATAGGACGCACAACGCATGCGTGGTGATGAGGTAATTTGTATTGTCGTCTAGATTAATGTAAGCATGATAAAAGCTGCATGCATTGATAACAGCAGGGGTCTATGGCGGGCGTCTAAAGGAGAGAGATGAGTAATGACTATCGTCTCGGTTCCAGTTAAATAAGAGTTGTCACTGTGTGGAGACTTCTCTTATCAGTGTCAGACGAGGATGTCGAACCGAACGCCATTAACGTGTGTTACGTAACGCATACAGACATGCATTCTGACGCATGTCTAATGCGTTTAGAGTCGGAGAGATTCCTTGGGAATACGCTAAAGGATCAGTGTGTTTTCTGAAGCAGTAACTTCGTGTTATGAATGTGAAAATGATGTCATCAAATTTATACACCATGTATAAATATATCAGCACATTCAATTTTATACCATTTATTTACACACAAAATGTGCTGGATGAAATTATCATCGCCATTTTGGAACTATTAACATGCTTGGTTTATTAAAGTCCGGAAACGGACTTGGAGGTCCTCTATCCGTCAGTAAAGTGTTAACAACCATTTATACCAAACATGCTCTCAACAATTTATAGACCTAAGCATGCTCTCAACCACTTTTACACCAAACATGCTCTCAACAATTTTTACACCAAACATGCTCTCAACTATTTTTACACCAAACATGCTCTCAACCACTTCTACACCAAACATGCTCTTAACAATTTTTAGACCAAACATGCTCTCAACCACTTTTACACCAAACATGCTCTCAACCACTTTTACACCAAACATGCCCTCAACCACTTTTACACCAAACATGCTCTCAGCCACTTCTACACCAAACATGCTCTCAGCCATTTTTCATACGAACCATATCCTCAACCATTTTTCATTACACATGTTCTCGACCATTTTTATACCAAACATGCTCTTAATCATTTTTTTATACCAAACTTGCTCTCAACCATTTTTATGAAAACTCAAATATATTTACTCCTGTATGTTGACTCCATGCTATACTCATGTGATTCGTATTTCTGATGTTGCAATATATTTTGTCCATTCTTTACCGTGTTCTATATACAATGTAGTTGCATCGCTCTTGTGTACTAATACTTTTTTCTGATCCAAAGATATTATGATGAAGCATTTCTACAGCTAAAAACGTTTTTAAAGCGAAAGTCTTACTTGTGTTGTAAAAAGTACTATGTACCCACATAAAGTATATAATCAGAATATTGAGAAGCAGCGAAAACTAGAAAACGTCACTTCCGGTTTGATCATTTGCTATCTTCAGTTTGCGATGAAAATATTTGCATACCAAGTGTAAAATGATAATAATTAAAATAAAAAATTAGTAACTTTATACAGTTAGTCTGTTTAAGGACCTTGGCTGTTAATAAGACGCTAAACAAAATAAACTAAACCAAAACTCCATTTGGTATATTGTATCAATCATCATTCATGAGGAAGTATTGAAGCCAAATTCACAGTCACTTTAAAACTCATTGACATTTCTAAAGTTGTGGAATGAACTATGTTCGTCGCCGGTCAATTGGAATAGGTCATTAACACGGATGGACATCCAATTCATAAATATGTCTAAAACGTAGTACAGTATTTCCCCGTTTCGTTAAGAAATGTGATTCCAGCTGGTTGCTGTACGTTGGCTATCCGATAACCTAGAACTTCATTCTTCACGATCAATTCCCTTCTAGTATATCTTAAGTTAAAATTGTCACGCAACCCGCATTTCGCCAGGTCAGTTTTAAGGAAACTGTTTAGTAATATATAAGATGAAAGCATCAAGGGATTTTAAAAAAATGGCTTCATACCAAAATAAACTTCTTCTTGGAAAAATCTATCCAGTTTTTCTTTGAATGAGATATGTTTGGTGGAGTTGAAAGAAATAGCTTGGGCTTATCAATCTTATGACGTAATGTGAATCAGTTTTGGGAGAATAATTAAAATAGATAAAAAAAAATACATCAAAAGGGTTTGACCTTAAAAATATCTACTGCAGATACCTACTTCATTTGTCTCTTCCCAGAATGCATGGCGCAAGCCAATGCAGCTCTGTGCGTAAGTGACCTACAGGTCATTTTTATTCCATATTGTAACCAGATGGAAATTTCAGCCAGGGATACAAATAAAAGTCTAGAGGAGTGTTTCTGTTTTCTAAAATAGCAAATATATTATATTACGTCTGGCATAATAATCGAGGGAGCTCTGACCGATTTTATATTCAGCGGGAAGTATTATAGAAAGGAAAGATTTTATATTCAGCGGGAAGTATTATAGAAAGGAAATGGCGTGCTTTGAACTGTCAACAGGAAAAATTAAAACGTACTTTTTTTGTCTTTTCCTAGAATGCATGGAGCAAGTATGATCACTATTTCTTAAGTTTTGAATACTTAAAACATCCATGATGTGAATACATTATATATAGGGGGAAATGACCAAATCCGTGTTAAACAGATACAAGCTTGGTGTTGTCACATAATGTTACGTATATACGGTGTTTGGTTTTCAAATATCCTGCCATGCCGATGACATGTTTACAGAGTAGTAATAGTTGACCTAACTCTGTCTAGGAAGGTTTGTTTGTTTTTTGTTTAACGTCCTATTAACAGCCAGGGTCATTTAAGGACGTGCCAGGTTTTGGAGGTGGAGGAAAGCCGGAGTACCCGGAGAAAAACCACCGGCTTACGGTCAGTACCTGCATGGCAACTGCCCCACGTAGGTTTCGAACTCGCAACCCAGAGGTGGAGGGCTAGTGTTAAAGTGTCAGGACACCTTAACCACTCGGCCACCGCGGCCCCCTGTCTAGGGGTGATAATTATTAGTGTTAATATCCAGAACAGGTAAAAGACGAATACTATGGAATTAACTACCAAGGGAAACAACCCTGAGCTAAGGAACTCGATAAGGTGATACTTATGTTACATAAAAAAGACAGTAGAGAACATATCGAGCTCGAAAATTGCTGTAAACTTAAACCCTTCCTCGTAAGTAAAACTAGTGAACTGAAAACCATTTTCTTTTAAGGTAATATCGGGGCCTGATTGAAATCGATTTATTTTCCACTGTAAATTCTCACATTTCTACTATATCAGAGGCAAAACGTCGAAAAGAGCATTTTATTCGACACGTTGAAATGTATGTGTTCCATTATTTCTGAAAGTAATTTGTTTGAGATCTTTATATTTGCACGGCATTTGCAATTTAGTAAATTGATTGCTTTTCCTGATATCGTTGTTTGGAGGTGCAGGTAATACGTGATCAGAAACGAAAACTTAATGTATTACTATTCTATTGTTGTAGGTTGGAAATACTCAGATAGTAAAACATATGTAGAACATTTTCCTGAAACGATCTTTAAAATAAATAAGAATGTCTATCAATTTAAAATGTTCATTAAAATAACTGTATCTTGTATAGAGGGGAAGTAATTATTGTGTTTATCGAATGCACCGAGATGTTTTAATACAAGGTTTATTTAAGCATCAAACTGCGTTCCTTTGCTGGTTATGATAGGCCTATTAACGCCCAATGCATTAAACGAAATTAGCATGAACCACAATAGTGGCCGTTCATTAGCCTGTAATCAGAAAAGGAAGGCAGTTTTAAAAATGTATTTACATTTCCACGCCTTGCCACATGCGCAAAAAATGATAACGACCAGAAAATATAATAAAGTGAATCTCCTAAAACCTCCGGAATGTTGCGTTGGTGGAACAACCCGTAGTCAGTGCGTGCTCCCTTTCACACGACGGGAACTTCTTGCGTGCTTTCTCCTTGAACGGTCCCTTTGAAATAAAATCCGTAGAAAACAGCTAGCGAAAAAAACAGATTTTATCCAAGAATCAGTTCAAATTTTTTCTTCGTTTGCACTTTTCTTGTGTACAAGTGTTTTGTAAGGACAAACTCCGAATGATTGTCGTTATTATAAACGTCATTGTTTCTTAATTGCGACACACTGTGGATGCATGTCCGCTTAATTCGAAAACTGAGTTATGCGGTCGTCATGGACAAGATATGCCAGCGACAGGCATGCTTGTTGTTGCTGTTTGATATACCGCTGCTAGATATTGGTTTACATGACGACCTGGATGGATACATGGTATTGTTGGTCAACTATGATGTTTTATCGGGGACTAATAATCTTCAGATACATGCATAGCGTGTTTGTGTGATGAATTATATGAGACGATTTGCCTTCACATTTATTCGATTTTGCCCAAAACGTGATAAGATATACAGTATTAATTTTACGGGTATAAATGAAGCAACTTTTTTTTTATCTTCTCGGTTCAAACAAGGGTCAAGTGTGACTTGCATTGATTGTTAAAATTCATCTCACTTACGTATCCGTACTCTTTTCGATTCTTAGTCATATGTATACAGTGGCACTACAGCGCAGATGTAAACTATAGAAATCTAAAAAGCATATATAATATACGAAGTAAGATGATAAGCTAATTATGTTACATTGACAATTTCTGATTTGATTATGTCAGCAAAAAAATGTGTTAAGAAAGAAAAAAGAAAATGCTTAAAACATAAGATTCTGTGACAACAGCAGCTTTAGACAAAAGTATTACTCATATGTACAATTTAGCAAGGACGACTGTATCTGAACGTTTACCAAGTAATCGGGTTGGGATGTAACATAACAACTGTTAGAGGAAAACAACTGAACACTCATGACATTGTCATTGAAAATTGACTTGGCAATATTGGGCATGAATTAAATTTATTGAAAGGCCATAAACATCAAAGGTCAAAACAGGTGAGAGAGAGAAAGTAAAACCTAACATAGAATTACTTTATATCTTTTGGCCGGAAGCAATAAAGCAACTGTTTATATTAACACTTAGCTAAAAAGTCAAAAACAATTATAGATGAAACATTCGCTTTTAATAAAATAGAATCAGAAAGGTGTATCTCAAGTTTCTTAATTTTTCTCCATATGTCTGTGACAAAAGATCACCAGCCATATTTCACTGCATATATTTCACTGCATGTTTCTAAATATGAACACTTATGAGTGTCTGGGGCACAATTATTAGGAGGGCACAATCTCATAACCTGTTACTCGGAGTTCCACAAATAACATACCTGAACTACCTGTAAAAATTCATGATGATAAAAGATATTTCAGATTTTGTAATATCAGATATCAGTATGTTTTATTCTTTCTGAAGACATTGGCAATATGAAATGTAAAACCCCTGTAAATATCGCAGCACTGGAAGTACATCTGTACCGTACTACACTGCTCTTTCGAAGGTACGGACAATTAATAAACAGTCGCATAGGTAAAGAGTTTTCCAAATTGCATTTTAACATTTTCCCAATAAGTTATGTGTATAAAGTTTGAAAGTAAAACATGCTGCAATTCATTGTGATGCCCTGCCGCCATCTTTGTTGCAGGCATTGAGAAGACAAAATAAGAGTTTGTTCTCTTCAGAGTTTTTTTAACCAAGCGTTGCCAAATCATGTTCAGACCCCAATATTCCAGTATTATGGCAGGATTTTTAGACGTCACGAAAATGCCCTTATACGGCAACCGTGCCTCCTGGGTATTGATGACCATCACGCTGTCTTGTCAATGAATGGATATATCGGACCAAAAACGTGCACAAATATATACTCCAGCTCACTGATAACACGAAAACACACCATTAACGCAGACCATTATTGAAGTAATGGTCTCGAGAGTATCAAACTGTTAATAAAACGCTTGTAAATAACTACAATGGCACCGATTCAAGCGGCAATGTGATAAATGCCAGATTTCTGATTCAAATTAGGAGTTATCTGGATATGTTAAAACCAACGTTCAGTCAGTGTGATTGTTATCGGTCCAATGGGGGAAATTGTATGATTTAGGGAACTATTTTCCTTTCATATAAACAACTTGCTGACTACTAGGAGCATGATGAAAACACTAAAATATATCAATACATCAAATATACAAAAAAAAACTGTAAACATAGCACTGTAGTCATGATGTAAGAGTGTTTATGTACTTGGCTACATTTATAATCTGCTTTAATTGCAATATTGACAGTCTATGAGATAAAAGACATCATTATATCGTACAACAGTCCTGTGATGCATATCTGTCAATGCAAACAATCTTCAACTATTAGTGATCACGAGGTTGTGTCTTTCAAGGTAGCCTTTGTGTAGGTCGATTGGCGTAAACCTGACTTATCAGAAAAGGAGATACCACCAAGCAAAATATTACACTCCACAAAAACCATAAGCACTAATAATGCTGTTACGTATGGTGTGAAAGACAATGCCATCGCTTTTTCAGAAATAAGAAAACAAGAAAATGTCGAAGAATTAACGAATTATTTATGCATTTGGAACCGCGTTAAGGAGGCATGACATCATTTAAAGAGGGATCAATGAAAAATAGTTTGCTTTTGTTGTCATTGCTAAACTGTCCATCTACATCGTACATTGATATAAAATGTAACTGAGCCCACAATCTCAAGTTGAGAGCTGTGGCAATGACACTACAGCAGCAACAAAATTGACATAATGCATAATTTAGTATTTTAATTTTTACTTGAAATGCCAACATTCAAGAGGAAACCTTTTCAATTTTAACGACAGTAAAGATTGTTCATATTCTATTTCAATCGGCTTAGATATACAGTTGTTTAATTTTTCATTTGGTACTTACCCAGGAACGTATAATGGTTCAATGGAGACAGCAAATGTGATAAAAGTATGAAATGAAGTCCAGTTTATTTATCAGGTAAAGCCATTTGAGATCAACCAGTTATGTAATCCAATGCAGTTGAAAGCCGACTGAGTTCGCCATGCATTATATAACATCTGGAAAAGAAGTTGATAACTTTTCATTATTTAATATAATACGTTTGTCTCAATTCTATTTTTTTTTTTTTTTTGTAGTTGCAGTTGTGGTAGCTTTTTTTGTTTGCTGGGCACCGTTCCACGCCCAGAGATTAACCTCTCTGTATATAAAGACTTGGACACCGGAGGATATCGAGATACACAGCAAACTCTTCTACGTGTCAGGTAAGTACACAATGTCGATAAAGGGTCAGGTTAGTACAGGATTATTTATTTGGTTCAGGTTCAGAATAAGAGGTAGAGGTAACGTACGATTTAGCAATGGTGAAGGTGTTTAATACAAAATCATATGTTAAAACTAGATAGGGTATTTGATAATGGGACTGAATTTGTGAGGATTTTTAGCACAGAGTTATTTGTAATGATAATTATCAGACTCCCAAAGACATGTACATGTATATTCATCTGGTTTTCGGGAAAAAATAATGTACCTATATTTGACATAACAGCTCGCGTATGATCTCAGAAAAAAACGGTACCCGAACACCCTTGAATAATAAATAATACACGTCATTTTTCATATTGTTGTCTTAACTAATTTGTTGTGTATTGTTGTGTATTGTGATAGTTGTAAACGGTTGTGAGAGCTGTGTATTGTTGTGAGGTTTGTGTATTGTTGTAAGCGTTATGTGATGTTGTGAGAGTTGGTGTATTATTTTGTATTGTTGTGACAGTTGTGTATTGTTGTATATTGTTGTGAGAGTTGTGCATTGTTGTGAGAGTTGTGTAATGTTGTATATTGTTGTGAGAGTTGTGTATTGCTGTGACAGTTGTGTATTGTTGTGAGAGTTGTGAAATGTTGTATATTGTTGTGAGAGTTGTGTATTGTTGTGACAGTTGTGTATTGTTGTGACAGTTGTGTATTGTTGTGTATTGTTGTGTATTGTTGTGACAGTTGTGTATTGTTGTGTATTGTTGTGACAGTTGTGTATTGTTGTAAGAGTTGTGTATTGTTGTGAGAGTTGTGTATTGTTGTGACAGTTGTGTATTGTTGTGTATTGTTTGACAGTTGTGTATTGTTGTGACAGTTGTGTATTGTTGTGAGAGTTGTGTATTGTTGTGACAGTTGTGTATTGTTGTAAGAGTTGTGTATTGTTGTGACAGTTGTGTATTGTTGTGAGAGTTGTGTATTGTTGTAAGAGTTGTGTATTGTTGTGAGAGTTGTGAGAGTTGTGTATTGTTGTGACAGTTTTGTATTGTTGTGAGAGTTGTGTATCGTTGTGAGAGTTGTGTATTGTTGTGACAGTTTTGTATTGTTGTAAGAGTTGTGTATTGTTGTGAGAGTTGTGTATTGTTGTGAGAGTTGTGTATTGTTGTGAGAGTTGTGAGAGTTGTGTATTGTTGTGACAGTTTTGTATTGTTGTGAGAGTTGTGTATCGTTGTGAGAGTTGTGTATTGTTGTGACAGTTGTGTATTGTTGTGAGAGTTGTGTATCGTTGTGAGGTTTTTTGAGTTTTGTATGTTGAAGTTTGTTTTGTTTGATTGTGTATGTATGTTGAAGTTGGTATTTTGAATTGGTATGTGCAGTTGGTATTTTGTAATGTTGATTTGTTGTGAGTTGTTATTGTTGAAGTTGTATTGTGAGTTGATTGTGTGGTTTTGTAGTTGTGACATTGTATTTGTTGTGAGAGTTGTGTATTGTTGTGACAGTTGTGTATTGTTGTGACAGTTGTGTATTGTTGTGAGAGTTGTGTATTGTGTATTGTTGTGAGAGTTGTGTATTGTTGTGAGAGTTGTGTATTGTTGTGAGAGTTGTGTATTGTTGTGAGAGTTGTGACAGTTTGTATTGTTGTGTATTGTTGTGAGAGTTGTGTATTGTTGTGAGAGTTGTGTATTGTTGTGAGAGTTGTGTATTGTTGTGAGAGTTGTGTATTGTTGTGAGAGTTGTGTATTGTTGTGAGAGTTGTGTATTGTTGTGAGAGTTGTGTATTGTTGTGAGAGTTGTGTATTGTTGTGAGAGTTGTGTATTGTTGTGACAGTTGTGTATTGTTGTGTATTGTTGTGACAGTTGTGTATTGTTGTGAGAGTTGTGTATTGTTGTGACAGTTGTGTATTGTTGTGACAGTTGTGTATTGTTGTGAGAGTTGTGTATTGTTGTGAGAGTTGTGTATTGTTGTGAGAGTTGTGTATTGTTGTGACAGTTGTGTATTGTTGTGAGAGTTGTGTATTGTTGTGACAGTTGTGTATTGTTGTGACAGTTGTGTATTGTTGTGAGAGTTGTGTATTGTTGTGACAGTTTTGTATTGTTGTGTATTGTTGTGAGAGTTGTGTATTGTTGTGACAGTTGTGTATTGTTGTGACAGTTGTGTATTGTTGTGACAGTTGTGTATTGTTGTGACAGTTGTGTATTGTTGTGAGAGTTGTGTATTGTTGTGAGAGTTGTGTATTGTTGTGAGAGTTGTGTATTGTTGTGAGAGTTGTGTATTGTTGTGACAGTTGTGTTTTTTGAAGTTTGTGGAGTTGTGTTTGTTGTGACAGTTGTGTATTTTGTGAGGTTTGTTTGGTTGTGTTTGTTGTGAGGTTGTGTATGTTGTAAGTTTGGTTGGGTTGGAGGGTGTGTATTGTTGTGAAGTTGTTGTTTAGGTTTGTGTGTTGTGGTGAGTTGTGTATTGTTGTGACGTTGTGTTTGTTGTGCATTGTTGTGAGTTTGTTTTTGTGAGGGTTGTTTGTTTGTGATTGTTGTGGACGTTGTGTTTGTTGTAAGTTGTGTTTGTTGTGCTTGTGTTTGTTTGTTTGTTGTGACAGTTGTGTATTGTTGTGAGGTTGTGTTTGTGTGAGTTGTGTATTGTGTGAGAGTTGTGTATGTTGTGAGTTGTGTTGTTGTGACGTTGTGTATTGTTGTGAGTTGTGTATGTTGTGACAGTTTGTATGTTGTGAAGTTTGTATTGTTTGAAGTTTTGTATTGTTGTGAGGGTTGTGTATTGTTGTGACAGTTGTGTATTGTTTGAGTTTGTGACCAGTTGTGTATTGTTGTGAGAGTGTGTATGTTTGTAAGAGTTGTGTATTGTTGTGACAGTTGTTGTATTGTCGTGACAGTGGTATGTTGTGCCAGTGTGTATTGGTGTGACAGTTTTGTATTGTTGTGAGAGAGAGTGAAGTATCGTTGTGAGAGTTGTGTATTGTTGTGAGGGTTTGTGTATGTTGTGACCAGTTGTGTATTGTGTGTGCGTTGTGTATGTTGTGAAGTTGTGTATTTTTGTGCTATTGTTGTGACAGTTGTGTCTTGTTGTGCGAGTTGGTTATTGTTGTGAGGTTGTGTATTGTGTGACAGTTGTGTATTGTTGTGATGGTTGTGTTTGTGTGGGTGTGACAGTTGTGTTTATTGTTGTGAGAGTTGTGTATGTTGTGACACAGTTTTGTTTATTGTTGTGAGGGTTGGTTGTTTATTGTTGTTGACAGTGTGTATTGTTGTGAGAGTTGTGGTTGTGAGAGTTTGTATTGTTGTGAGAGTTTTGTATTGTTGTGAGAGTTGTGTATTGTTGTGACAGTTGTGTATTGTTGTGAGTTGTGTATTGTTGTGACAGTTGTGTATTGTTGTGAGTTGTGTATTGTTGTGACAGTTGTGTATTGTTGTGTATTGTTGTGACTAGTGTCTTGTTGTAGAGTTGTGTATTGTGTGACGAGTTGTGTATTGTGTGACATTTGTGTATTGTTTGTGAAGTTGTGTATTGTTGTGAGTGGTTGTGTATTGTTGTGTGTATGTTGTGACGTTGTGTGTTGTTGTGAAGTTGTGTATTGGTTGTGACAGTTGGTTGTGAATTTGTGTATTGTTGTGACAGTTGTGTTATGTTGTGGACGTTGTGTTTGTTGTAGTGTGTATTGTATTGCAGTTGTGTATTGTTGTGACAGTTGTGTATTGTTGTGAAGAGTTGTGTATTGTTGTGTAGTGTGTATTGTTGGAAGTTTGTTTGTTGTATTGTTTTGTGACAGTTGTTTGATGTTATGCAGTTGTGTATTTTGTAAGAGTTGTGTATTGTTGTGAAGTTGGTTTGTGATATGTGTTTGTATGTTGTAGAAGTTTGGTTGTTGTGATTGTGTATTGTGCAGTTGTGTATTGTTGTTGTGAGAGTTGTGTTTGTTGTGAGAGTTGTGTAATGTGTTGTGAAAGTTGTGTTTGTTGTTTGTCTTGTTGTGACAGTTGTGTATTGTTGTAGAGTTTGTATTGTTGTAGTTGGTTGTTGTGACAGTTGTGTATTGTTGTAAGTTGTGATTGTGTAAGAGTTGTGTATTGTTGTGGAGTTGTGTATTGTTGTGAGAGTTGTGTATTGGTTTGTTGAGAGTTGTGTATTGTTGTGAAGTTGTTATTTGTGCGTACAGTTGTTGTGTATTGTTGTGACAGTTGTGTGTATTGTTGTGAAGTTGTGTATTGTTGTGAAGTGTGTATGTGTTGTGTATTTGAGAGTTGTGTATTGTTGTGAGAGTTTGTTAATGTATGTTGTGATTTTGTATGTTTGTGAGTGTGTTGTGAGTTGTGTGTATGTTGTAGAGTTGGTGTATTGTTGTGAGAGTTTGTGTATTGTTGTGAGAGTTGTGTATTGTTGTGTAGAGTTGTGTTTGTAGTTGTATTGTTGTGACAGTTGTGTATTGTTGTGACAGTTGTGTATTGTTGTGACAGTTGTGTATTGTTGTGACAGTTGTGTATTGTTGTGACAGTTTTAGTGTGATTGTTGTGGAGAGTGTTGTTGGGTTGTGGGGTTTGTGACAGTTGTGTATTGTTGTTGGGTTGATGGTTGGTGAAGTTTGAGTTGGTGTATGTTTGTTTAGAGTGTGTATTGTTGGTGACCAGTTGTCTTGTTGGTGGGTTGAGGGTTTGTTGTGAGAGTTGTGTATTGTTGTGACGAGTTGGTTGTATTGTTGTGAAGTGTGTTGTTGTGAGGTGTGTTTTTTGAGTGTTGTGTTGTTGTGAAGTTTGTTGTATTGTGCTGTATTGTGTGTTGTATTTGTGGTGTTGTGTACTTGTTGTGACAGTTGTGTATTGTGTGACAGTTTGTGTATGTTTTGTGACAGATGTTGTGTATTGTTGTATGTGTGAGTTGTGTATTGTTGTGAGAGTTGTGTATTGTTGTGACAGTTGTTGTACGTTTTGTGTTGTATTGTTGTGACGTGTGTATGTGTTGTTGAGAGGTGTTGTGGTTGTTGTTGTGAAGTTGTGTATTGTTGTGGGTTGTGTATTGTTGTGACAGTTGTGTATTGTTGTGAGAGCTGTGTATTGTTGTGAGAGTTGTGAGAGTTTTGTGTTGTTGTAAGAGTTGTGTATTGTTGTGACAGTTGTGTGTTGTTGTGTATTGTTGTGACAGTTGTGTATTGTTGTGACAGTTGTGTTGTTGTGACAGTTGTGTATTGTTTGTGAAGTTGTGTGTTGGAGTTGTTGTTTGAAGGTTGTGTATTGTTGTGAGAGTTGTGATGTTGTGAGTGTGTTGTGAGAGTTGTGTTTGTTGTGGTGTTTTGTTGTGAAGTTGTGTATTGTTGTGAGTTGTGTATTGTTGTGAGAGTTGTGTATTTGTATTGTGGTTGTGAAGTGTGAGTTGTGATTGTTGTGTATTGTTGTGACAGTTGTGTATTGTTGTGTATTGTTGTGTATTGTTGTGACAGTTGTGTATTGTTGTGTATTGTTGTGTATTGTTGTGACAGTTGTGTATTGTTGTGTATTGTTGTGACAGTTGTGTATTGTTGTGACAGTTGTGTATTGTTGTGACAGTTTGTAGTTGTGGGTTGGTGAAGTTGTTTGTGGAGAGTTGTGTATTGTTGTGTAGTGAGGTGATTGTGTATTGTTGTGACAGTTGTGTATTGTGTGAAGTTGTGTATTGTTGTGAAGTTGGTGTGTGTATTTGTGAGGTTGTATGTTTGACGTTGTGTGTAGTTGTTGTGAGTTGTGTATTGTTGTGGAAGTTTGTATTGTTGTGCAGTAGTTTGTTGTAGTTTGTTTGTTTGACAGTTGTGTTTATTGTTTGTGAAGTTGGTTGTTTGTTTGTAGTTGTATGTTGGACAGTTGTGTATTGTTGTGAGAGTTTGGTATTGTTGTGAGTGTTTGTTTGAAGTGTGTTGTTGTGACGGTTGTGTATTGTTGTGAAGGTTGTTGTACTTGTTGTGGAGTTGTCTTGTTGTGAGTTGTGTATTTGATTGTGTATTGTTGTGACAGTTGTTTGTATGTTGTTGTGAGAGTTGTGTATTGTTGTACTTAGTTGTGTATGTTGTGAAGTTGTTTGTTGTGAAGTTGTTGTCGTTTGTGTTGAAGTTGTGTATTGTTGTGACAGTTGTGTATGTGTTAAGTTGTGGTATTGTTTGCCGTTGTTTGTTGTGACAGTTGTGGTGATGTGTATGTACGTTGTGTATTGTGGGAGTTGTGTATTGTTTGTGAGTTGTGTTTGTTGTGTTGTAGACGTTGTGTGTATTGTTTGGCGTTTGTGTTTGTTGTGAGGTTGTGTTGTTGTGACAGTTGTGATGGTTTGTTTGTTGTAAGAGTTGTGTTTGTTGTGACAGTTGTGTTTGTTGTGTGTGTATGTGACAGTTGTGTGTTGTTGTGTATGTGTGACAGTGTTTGTTGTGAAGTTGTATTGTTGTGATGTTGTTGTAAGTGTTGTGTTTGTGTATGTTGTGCAGTTTGTTGTTAGAGTTGTGTATTTTAGTTGTGCAGTTGTGTTTATTGTTTTGTTGTGACAGTTGTGTTTGTTGTGAGAGTTGTTGTTGTGTCAGAGTTTGTGTATGTTTTGTGTTGTTGTAGAGTTGTGTATTGTTGTGACGTTGTGTGTTGTGTTGTTAGTGTATTGTTGTAATTGTTGTGAGTGTGTTTGATGGTATTGTTGTGATTGTGTGTTGTGTTGGCTTGTGTGTGTGAGTTTGTTGTGAAGTTGTGTAGATTGTTGTAGCTTGTTGTAGAGTTGTTGTTATGTTGTGACAGTTGTTTTGTTTATGTGTTGTTGTGACAGTTGTGTGTTGTTGTGAGACTGTTGTGTTGTTGTGATAGTTGTGAGAGTTGTGTTGGGTGTTGTGAAGCAGTTTGTAATTTGTTTGTGAAGTGTTTTCTTGTATTGTTCGTGAAGTTTGTTGTGATTGTTGTGTAGAGTGTGTTATGGTTGTGTGTATTGTTGTGATTTGGTTAATTGTTTGTGAGAAGTTGTAGTTTTGAGTGTGTTGTTGTGAGAGTTGTGTATATGTTGTGAAGTTGGTGTATTTTTTTTGTATTGTTGTGACAGTTGTGTATTGTTGTGGAGCTGTGACTTGTTGTGGTTGTGATGTTGTGTGTAAGAGTTGTGTATGTTGTTGCTTGTGTATTTTGTGAGTGTGTGTTGTGACAGTTGTGTATGTTGACGTTGTATTGTTTGTTGTGAAAGTGGTTTGTTGTGAAGTTGTGTTTGTTGTGAGGTTGTGTTATTGTTGTGTAAAGTTGTGTATGTTGTGTATTGTTGTGACAGTTGTGTGTTGTATTGTTTGTTGTGAGAGTTTGTAAGTTGTTGTGTGTAGAGTTGTGTATTGTTGTTGTATTGATTTTGTGTATTGTTGTGACAGTGTGATTGTTGTTATGTTTGTTTGTTGACAGTTGGTGTATTGTTGTGAAGTTGTGTATTGTTGTGAGTTTTTTGTAGAGTTATGTGTATTGTTGTGACAGTTGTTATTGTTTAATTGTGTATTTGTTGTTGGACGTTGTGTTTGTTTGTGTTTGTGTTGTGTGGTTGTGGTTAGTTTAGTGTGATTAGTTGTCGTTGTGTTGTGTGAAGTTGTGTATGTTTACGTGTTTGTCTGAAGTGTGTGTTGTTGTGACAGTTGTGTATTTTGTGAGAGTTGTGTATTGTTGTGCAGTTGTGTTGTTGTGAGCGTGTGTGTATTGTTGTTGCGTTTATTGTTGTGTGTGATTGTGTTTGTTGTGATGCAGTTGTGTTTGTTGATGAGTTGTGTGATTGTTGTTGTGACGTTGTGTTTGTTGTAGACGTTGTGTGTTGTTGTGAGAGTTGGTGTTTTTTGTGAGAGTTGTGTTGAAGTTGTGTATTGTTGTGACAGTTGTGTATTGTTGTGAGCAGTTGTGTTGTGTTGTAATGGTTGTGAAGTTGTGTTTGAGTGTTGTTGTGTATTGTTGTGACAGTTGTGTGTTGTTGTGAGAGTTGTGTATTGTTGTGAGAGTTGTGATGAAGTTGGTGTTTTGTGGAAGTTGTGGTATTGTTGTGAATTGAATTGTGTTAGTGTGTATTGTTGTGACAGTTGTGTATGTTGTGACAGTTGTGTAGAGTTGTATTAGTTGTATTGATTGTAGAGTGGTCTGTATGTTGTGACAGTGTGTTGTTGGCAAGTTGTGTGTTGTTGTGAGAGTTGTGTATTGTTGATTGTTGGACAGTTGTGTTGTTGTTGGGTTGTGAAGTTGTTATTGTTGTTGTAAGTTGTGTATTGTTGTGACGTTGTGTATTGTTGTGAGAGTGGTTGTTGTGTAGCTTGTGTGAGAGTTTGTTTTTGTTGTAAGTTGTGTATGCGGTTGTGTATTGTTGTGACAGTTGTGATTGTTGTGAGAGTTGTATGTTGTTGAAGTTGTTGTACATTGTTGTGAGTGGGTTTGTTGTGACGTTGTGTATTGTTGTGAGAGCTGTGATTGTTGTGAGAATTGTGTATTGTTGTGAGAGTTGTGTATTGTTGTGAAGTTGTTGTATTGTTGTGAGGTTTGGTGTATTGTTGTGAGAGTTGTTTGTTGTAGAGTTGTTGTTGTTGAGAGTTGTTATGTTGTGACAGTTGTGTTTGTTTGTTGTGACGTTTGTGTTTGTTGTGAGAGTTGTGTATTTGTTTGTATTTGTTTGTTGAAGTTGTGTATTGTTGTGACAGTTGTGTATTGTTGTGAAGTTGTGTATTGTTGGAAGTTGTGTATGTTTGTTGTGTGACAGTTTGTGTATTGTTGTGACAGTTGTGTATTGTTGTGAGTTGTGTATTGTTGTGTAATGTTGTGACAGTTGTGTATTGTTGTGAGAGTTGTGTATTGTTGTGACAGTTGTGTATTGTTGTGTGTTGTTGTGACAGTTGTGTATTGTTGTGAGAGTTGTGTATTGTTGTGAGAGTTGTGTATTGTTGTGAGGGTTGTGTATTGTTGTGAGAGTTGTGTATTGTTGTGAGGGTTGTGTATTGTTGTGACAGTTGTGTATTGTTGTGAGAGTTGTGTATTGTTGTGACAGTTGTGTATTGTTGTGACAGTTGTGTATTGTTGTGAGAGTTGTGTATTGTTGTGTATTGTTGTGACAGTTGTGTATTGTTGTGAGAGTTGTGTATTGTTGTGAGGGTTGTGTATTGTTGTGAGAGTTGTGTATTGTTGTGACAGTTGTGTATTGTTGTGACAGTTGTGTATTGTTGTGTATTGTTGTGACAGTTGTGTATTGTTGTGTATTGTTGTGACAGTTGTGTATTGTTGTGAGAGTTGTGTATTGTTGTGATAGTTGTGTATTGTTGTGACAGTTGTGTATTGTTGAGAGAGTTGTGTATTATTGTGTCAGTTGTGTATTGTTGTGTATTGTTGTGACAGTTGTATATTGTTGTGACAGTTGTGTATTGTTGTAAGAGTTGTGTATTGTTGTGACAGTTGTGTATTGTTGTGAGAGTTGTGTATTGTTGTGAAGGTTGTGTATTGTTGTGTATTGTTGTGTATTGTTGTGAGAGTTGTGTATTGTTGTGAGAGTTGTGTATTGTTGTGAGAGTTGTGTATTGTTGTGAGAGTTGTGTATTGTTGTAAGAGTTGTGTATTGTTTGTGACAGTTGTGTATTGTTGTAAGAGTTGTGTATTGTTGTGACAGTTGTGTATTGTTGTGAGAGTTGTGTATTGTTGTGACAGTTGTGTATTGTTGTGAGAGTTGTGTATTGTTGTGTATTGTTGTGAGAGTTGTGTATTGTTGTGAGAGTTCTGTATTGTTATGAGAGTTGTGTATTGTTGTGAGAGTTGTGTATTGTTGTGTATTGTTGTGACAGTTGTATATTGTTGTGACAGTTGTGTATTGTTGTGACAGTTGTGTATTGTTGTGACAGTTGTGTATTGTTGTGACAGTTGTGTATTGTTGTAAGAGTTGTGTATTGTTGTGACAGTTGTGTATTGTTGTAAGAGTTGTGTATTGTTGTGACAGTTGTGTATTATTTTGTATTGATGTGAGAGTTGTGTATTGTTGTGAGAGTTGTGTATTGTTGTGAGAGTTGTGTATTGTTGTGAGAGTTGTATATTGTTGTGACAGTTGTGTATTGTTGTGACAGTTGTGTATTGTTGTGACAGTTGTGTATTGTTGTGACAGTTGTGTATTGTTGTGACAGTTGTATATTGTTGTGTATTGTTGTGAGAGTTGTGTATTGTTGTGAGAGTTGTGTATTGTTGTGAGAGTTGTGTATTGTTGTGAGAGTTGTGTATTGTTGTGAGAGTTGTGTATTGTTGTGACAGTTGTGTATTGTTGTGACAGTTGTGTATTGTTGTAAGAGTTGTGTATTGTTGTGAGAGTTGTGTATTGTTGTGACAGTTGTGTATTGTTGTAAGAGTTGTGTATTGTTGTGACAGTTGTAAGAGTTGTGTATTGTTGTAAGAGTTGTATATTGTTGTGAGAGTTGTGTATTGTTGTGACAGTTGTGTATCGTTGTAAGAGTTGTGTATTGTTGTGACAGTTGTGTATTGTTGTGACAGTTGTGTATTGTTGTAAGAGTTGTGTATTGTTGTGACTGTTGTAAGAGTTGTGTATTGTTGTAAGAGTTGTGTATTGTTGTGAGAGTTGTGTATTGTTGTGAGAGTTGTGTATTGTTGTGACAGTTGTATATTGTTGTGACAGTTGTGTATTGTTGTGACAGTTGTGTATTGTTGTGACAGTTGTGTATTGTTGTGACAGTTGTGTATTGTTGTGAGAGTTGTGTATTGTTGTGAGAGTTGTATATTGTTGTGACAGTTGTGTATTGTTGTAAGAGTTGTGTATTGTTGTGACAGTTGTAAGAGTTGTGTATTGTTGTGACAGTTGTGTATTGTTGTTAGAGTTGTGTATTGTTGTGACAGTTGTGTATTGTTGTGAGAGTTGTGTATTGTTGTGTATTGTTGTGTATTGTTGTGACAGTTGTATATTGTTGTGACAGTTGTGTATTGTTGTGACAGTTGTGTATTGTTGTGACAGTTGTGTATTGTTGTGACAGTTGTGTATTGTTGTGTATTGTTGTGACAGTTGTGTATTGTTGTGACAGTTGTGTATTGTTGTGACAGTTGTGTATTGTTGTAACAGTTGTGTATTGTTGTAAGAGTTGTGTATTGTTGTGACAGTTGTGTATTGTTGTAAGAGTTGTGTATTGTTGTAAGAGTTGTGTATTGTTGTGAGAGTTGTGTATTGTTGTGAGAGTTGTGTATTGTTGTGACAGTTGTGTATTGTTGTGACAGTTGTGTATTGTTGTGACAGTTGTGTATTGTTGTGACAGTTGTGTATTGTTGTGACAGTTGTGTATTGTGTATTGTTGTGACAGTTGTATATTGTTGTGTATTGTTGTGAGAGTTGTGTATTGTTGTGAGAGTTGTGTATTGTTGTGTATTGTTGTGACAGTTGTGTATTGTTGTGTATTGTTGTGTATTGTTGTGACAGTTGTGTATTGTTGTGAGAGTTGTGTATTGTTGTGACAGTTGTGTATTGTTGTGTATTGTTGTGAGAGTTGTGTATTGTTGTGTATTGTTGTGAGAGTTGTGTATTGCTGTAAGAGTTGTGTATTGTTGTGTATTGTTGTGTATTGTTGTGACAGTTGTATATTGTTGTGACAGTTGTATATTGTTGTGACAGTTGTGTATTGTTGTGAGAGTTGTGTATTGTTGTGAGAGTTGTGTATTGTTGTGTATTGTTGTGAGAGTTGTGTATTGTTGTGAGAGTTGTGAGAGTTGTGTATTGTTGTGACAGTTGTGTATTGTTGTGTATTGTTGTGTATTGTTGTGAGAGTTGTGTATTGTTGTGACAGTTGTGTATTGTTGTGACAGTTGTGAGAGTTGTGTATTGTTGTGACAGTTGTGACAGTTGTGTATTGTTGTGAGAGTTGTGTATTGTTGTGTATTGTTGTGACAGTTGTGTATTGTTGTGAGAGTTGTGTATTGTTGTGAGAGTTGGTGTATTGTTGTGTATTGTTGTGACAGTTGTGACAGTTGTGTATTGTTGTGACAGTTGTGTATTGTTGTGAGAGTTGTGTGTTGTTGTGAGAGTTGTGTATTGTTGTGACAGTTGTGTATTATTGTGACAGTTGTGTATTGTTGTGACAGTTGTGTATTGTTGTGAGAGTTGTGTATTGTTGTGAGAGTTGTGTATTGTTGTGAGAGTTTGTGTTGTGTATTGTTGTGACAGTTGTGTATTGTTGTGAGAGTTGTGTATTGTTGTGAGAGTTGTGTATTGTTGTGAGAGTTGTGTATTGTTGTGTATTGTTGTGAGAGTTGTGTGTTGTTGTGAGAGTTGTGTATTGTTGTGAGAGTTGTGTATTGTTGTGAGAGTTGTGTATTGTTGTGAGAGTTGTGTATTGTTGTGACAGTTGTGTATTGTTGTGACAGTTGTGTATTGTTGTGAGAGTTGCGTGTTGTTGAGATGGCTTTGTATTTTTGTGTATTGTTGTATATTGTTGTTCGTGTTGTGAGAGCTGTGTATTCTTAAATGACTTCATGTTCACACTTGCCTATCTTCTCTTGCAATCTTGTTACATTGCAATATGACCAAGATAAAGAGATTTTTTCCAACAGTAAACGCCTTTGGGGACATTAATGCCCAAACTTCCCTTCCTTTAACGAGTATCGTAGATATAAAGATTCGTCAAAGTCTGGCCGAAATGGATTTTCAGCTCTTGTCGGTATTATTACCGAACAATCACGTGAGGATTTGATCAGTGATACATACATAATCAATACATAATAGGTATATTAGACAAATCATCCTCCGTCACAGAAATCCATTTGCGATTTTTCTTCTAAAAACAATCCCTTTATTTAATACGTTTGTGTCATAATGGAAAGGGAATGCAGTCGATTAGTTACTTTGTTGTCCCTTTGGATATATGCTGTACCTTGACTTAGCGTCCAGATATTGCTGTAAGTTAAGTAAGTAAGTGGTTGTTGGGTGGCACAGTTGTAACACACTTGCCTTTCACCTACATTATTGAAGGTGACCGGGGTCCGATTCCCCGATCTAACGTGAAAAGATAAGGGGTCACCTGCCCGACCACGTGGGTTTTCCCCCTGGGTACTCCGTTTTCCTCCCACATTAAGAACCCTCGCGCGTTGCCAACCGGGCCAACAAGCGTGATTAATATAAGTTAATATAACTTGCTTCGCAATTGTTGTAAATAAATAAAATTTACAAAATTTACATTAACAAGTAAGTAAGTGACAGTTATTATTGTTAATACTTTAATCTGTCTATACTGTTTGGTTTCTTAACATTTTGGTATGACTAGTACTCATCATTACTTGTTAAAATAAATTATCAAATATGTATGATTTGCTGTTTTTACTACAATATGCCATTGTAATTTATTGATACCGTTTTAAAGTACATTTTTCTCTTTTTTTTTCTATTTACAGGTGTTCTTTATTTCCTGAGCTCAACCGTCAATCCCATACTCTACAATGTCCTATCTAGGAAATTCAGATATGCGTTTAAACGTACGTTTTGCCGTTGCTGTCTCAATCTTGAAGCGTTCCCAACGTTTTATAAATTAAAAGCAATTTTTATTAATAAAAACGAGCAGCAATCAACGACACCCAGTGGAATGAGATATCTGTTTCCACAGAAACCAATTGTATTGGACACATTCTACCAAAAACACAACAGACGTTTATCAAAAACAGAAAATCCATTGAATCAAGGCTCTACCAAAGATACATTGTTAAAAGTTTCTACCGGATGTGGATCAAGTAGCGGAACGCATGCGCACTCAGACGGTCGTCTACATTGTTTGTGTCGTCACAAAAGCTGTTCAAGTCATCGGACGCGACAGAGTATTGAAAGCCAAATGTTCTGTAAACAATTCAGTAACGCTTCATACCAAGATATAGAGACTCTAAAAAGACTTCAGTGTTTTCGGGACGAATGCCATTTGAAGTCATTTGATTCCGTTCCGGAAGTGACGGAGAAAGATGTGAATGTTAATCTCATATAGTTTATAATATGTACAAAATACTTAAAGCCATTTAAATCACATTGCTCAATATATTGAATGATTTGTAGTTATGTAATCCCAAAGTGTAAAAATTCTTAAATTGCATTGCTTTTTCGCAAATGGTGCGTATGCCAAACTCATAAAATAATATATTGCCAATCTGAGATATCTTAAGTGCATAGGAATTGATTTTATGTTGACGGATGGAAAGTAATGGGTTAGTTTAAACATCAATTCGTACACTGAATGTTGAGGAAGCAGGAATTAGCTATCAAGAAATGTAAAATATCCAATAGTATAATATATTGGTATTCTGTAATATATATTGAATATCATTCATTTATATTTACATTTAAACTGCAGCCCCACTATATAACTTTACCAAGCTCACTTGGAAGTTATGAGTCCATAACTTCCAAATATTAATATAGTGACGTCATAATTGTCACGTCGGCGATAACGAAAGATGGCTGTTGAAAAGGCTGTTCCGTCTTTGACGATAATAATTTGTTCATTCATTGTCGGAGCAAATTTCCTGGATAAAGTCTTTAAAAATTGTTGTCAAATGTAAATATAAGCATTGAACTGCTTTCAGTTGGAAGTTATGGGCTGATGAATGCCAACTGGACAAAGGAAATTTCAACATGAAGCGCTAGCGCGCTTCATTAAATTTGCTTTTGTCCAGTTGGCATTCATCAGCCCATAACTTCCAACAGAAAGCAGTTCAATGCTTAAATATTTACATTTACACTGCAGCCCCACTATATAACTTTACCAAGCTCACTTGGAAGTTATGAGTCCATAACTTCCAAATTTTTATTATGACGTCATGCATATAGTGACGTCATAATTGTCACGTCGGCGATAACGAAAGATGGCTGTTGAAAAGGCTGTTCCGTCTTTGACGATAATAATTTGTTCATTCATCGTCGGAGCAAAATTCCTGGATATAGTCCTTAAAAATCGTCAAATGTAAATATAAGCATTGAACTGCTTTTAGTTGGAAGTTATAAGCTGATGAATGCCAACTGGACAAAGGCAAATTCAACATGAAGCGCTAGCGCGCTTCATTAAATTTGCCTTTGTCCAGTTGGCATTCATCAGCCCATAACTTCCAACTGAAAGCAGTCCAATGCTTAAATATCTCCATGAGATTTATTGTTTAGAACTTGTTGATAAAATGCGATACCCATAACCTTACATCTGTCAACATCATAATGGAATTATGCGCTGTTGCCATTTTTTAAATCTCAATCATCCGTCTGAATTTTTGGTATGATTTGTTTCTATATATTTCCATAAATGTAAATTTTTTAAGATACAAGAATGGCTTGAAGGGAGAGGGGCTTTGAAAAGTACAGTTTGCAAGCACGAATGAGCAAAGTGTTATTTAAGGTTAAAAAGATCAAATGTTTAATTGGGCTGCTGAATTGGGATAATCGTTTTATTGATTTATTGATTTATTAATTTCGAATTATTTAAATCATCATACAAAAGATATATTACATGTGTATAAAAGAACTCTATGAAGCTAAATAAGTGTAAGTGAAATGTCACGGCGTTGCTTATATTATTTTACAAAACTATTATCAAATTAAAAGGAACAGTTAAATTTCAACAATTAACTAATAAAAGAAATACGTTGATGCCAAAGACAATATCAATGTCTATTAAACCTGTAAAGTATATTCAATCAAGTCCCGCTGACGATCTAGGACGTTCGAAATAATCTCTTAAATAGGGACCAACCAACCAATTGTTTCCCCATAGACTTTAGTGTTAACGTTTTGGAGTATTTCATTCAAATTCTTGAATTCAATATGACAATTATGGTTTATAACAAAAGTTTAGGGTTTCATATAACACCTAATCAAAAAAGAAAGTTGGGTCCTTCAGCTCAAATTTTCTCCAGGGTAGCCATTTTGAAAATAGGTGAATTTCGCAGTAAAAATTCTCAAAAATCTTAAATGTTTACCTGTTTATTATTATTACGTGAACCTTTTGGGGAAAAAAATCAATCGGACTTACGAAATTTATATCAACATTTCCTAACCTATCAGGTTACATATCTATTTTCTCATTTCATAACATACTGGCCAATCAGTGGCTGCCAGACATTTTATCCTTGGCTCAACTTTCTATACACAGGGGCTGTTTCAAAAATATATTTTTTCAATTGGTTGGTTGTTCCCTTAAAACCTTTCATGTAAATTGATTTCAACAAATAGTGTATAAAAAGGGAAAATTATTATTATCTTTTATACTTTAGCGACTGTGATCATATAAATACTAACAAGTATTGGAAAGGGACTAGCAAATGGCACTATTTCAAAATATTTTCAAATTGGTAACAAAGACAGAAGTGTTGTACTATTCACATCACAATCTACTGAGCTGAACACTATGAATACTATTTGATCTAATTATGACCAAAAACAACTCATTCATTTCAATGAAATATTTAGCCAGCAATTTGGTTGAATACCTTTTCACATATAACTACATGTACTTTAAACTTGTTGATGTTGTTATATTGTTATTTACGTATCTAACAACTAACAATAACTAGTCGTCTATCGCTAAGTAAGTACGAGACTTAATAAATAATCATCTGTTTAGCTGCGGATAAAACTAAGCACATCAATTGATTAAACATTTGAAAGGTGGACAAGAAATAGTGACATATTTGAAATATGCACAAGGAGTTATGACTCATTGAAAAGTGAATACGTTTGAAATAATAAGGGGTGGCACGTTTGGAAGGAAAAAAAACGTTTAAAGGTCTTTGATATTTCTACAAACATGACTTCTACTCAGTCCTAGATCCAACCAATTGCACATCTCTTAAGTGACGCTTTTCAGCTATGGAAATATGTATATCATGTTTTAAATTAAATTAATCTTAAGTGACGTTGTCGTCTATGGAAATAGGAATATCATGTATTGTGTATGATGTATATTTCGACCATTGGTGATATTGTTAAAATTGTTCAAATATTATATTCTTTCTGTATATGCCATCAATTGAGTCCAGTGCAGTGTACAGACATTTTCAAATCGCCAATTGTGATAATATGCTTTGCTTCAAAAGTGATGAAGTGGCTTTCCAATACGTCCAATCATTATTTTTGCAATATTCAGAAATACTCGATTGTTTTGTATATGTATATTTTGTTTGTGCATGTGATGAGCTATATTAAATATGCATTCACCACATTTTAAAAATGTGCAAAAAATCTCGATTTAAGATCAATATTTGGTATGTTTGTTTCCTATTCCGTTTCCCCTTTAATCGTTTTCACAATTTACTACAAACATCATTTCAATATTTTTTTTCCAATTAACGGAAATATAATAATCGTGAAGATTTGCGATATTCAATAAGACCTTGTATAAGAGAATGTATACTTAATAAAGCAAAAACTATGTTCACAATGCCTTTCAATTACACAATATTATTCAAAATTGGAAATAAACACATTCTAGGGTTTCCCAGCTATCACATGCTGAATTCATATAACATTTTACCAAAGAACTTATTACAGAGTATCATCTTTCCGTTTTTTTAAATTCATGAAAATTATAATCAACCTAAATAAATTCAATATTTGTTAATCAGGGACCTATAAACATCATCAGTATGAATATTTAGTGAAAGGCTGCTCATAGCTCAAAATCCATATGACATTCATGGCTCAAATGAGCGTCATTTTATTTAGATCGGCTAAAATTTCATAGTTTTATAAGGGACCAACCAACCAATTGATTTTCCATAGACTTTAGTGTTAACGTTTTGGATTATTTCATTCAAATTCTTGAATTCAATATGACAAGTATGGTTTATAACAAAAGTTTAGGGTCTCATATAACACCTAATCAAAAGAAAAAGTTGGGTCCTTCAGCTCAAATTTTCTCTAGGGTAGCCATTTTGAAAATGGGTGAATTTCGCAGGAAAAATTCTCAAAAATCTGAAATGTTTACCTGTTAATTATTTATACCTTAAATTTTGGGGAAAAAATCAATCAGACTTACGAAATTTAAATAAATATTTCTTATGGAAAGTTACCTATCAGGCTACATATCTATTTTCTTACTTCATAACATACTGGCCAATCAGTGGCTGCCAGACATTTTATCCTTGGCTCAACTTTCTATACATAGGGGATGTTTCAAAAATATATTTTTTCAATTGGTTGGTTGTTCCCTATAAGTATTAACATTGGATTTTATAAAGAAGAAAAACAATGCATTGCTTTCTGACAATCTCCTTCTGGCCAAATTATTTATTCGGAAACAATCATACTTGGACCAAAATATACTCAGACTCCTCGATGAATAAATTTTATGTTATTTTCATTTTTATTTTTATTTATTTCTTTTTTTTTCATGTTAACAACATATAAATTCAAAACAAAATAATTATTTCAAAGGCATACGAAATTAAAAAAAAATGCATCAAAAACAAATAAGATATCCTGTATTATTGATATAACTTTAAAACTTTAAAAGACTTTTACAAATGTTTAGAATTACTTTTGTCATCCAAATTGTCTCTATAACCCTGCAGAACCACGAACACAGCAGTTCGCACCGCTCGAAAAGATTGTACTCAAGACATACAATATAAGCAGATTTCAGCACACATTGATACTTGGATACATTAAAACAAAAAACGAATTGAACTGCTTCCATATAGCTGTTCCGTCGCCCTTCTTGTTATTGTTTTAAGATGACTCAATCCGCATTTGACCTAGATATGTTTGGCGGGTGTAGTCGATTAAATAGAAGACGCTTACTTTTCTGACCACCTGGTCTTATTCTCCCTTTATAAGCGTTCCCTGCATATCTATATTAATGTTTGTATTTTGTCCTTATTTGATAGATTTTGGGTTAGAACTATGGTTTCGTTATTTTTTTCATTTTTTTTTTATTTCGTTATCTTTGTTGATGTTAAAGGACTTGCCAGCAAAAATATAACAATTGTATGTTCATATATTTTATCCAAATATGTTCCGTTCTCATTCGTGGATTATTCCTCCGTTATATCCGGGACTTATTTTCGGAGTGCTTGATGTCAATTGTACAGAATTTATATGAAGTATTAATTTTTCCAACATTTACAATCATAACAAGAGACATTGTAATAACAACAATCGTATTTACTTTTGAGACATTGTTGTTTATTGATATTGCTATGATTCGTCCGTTAACGATAACTCCCCCTGCTCGCTATTGATCTTAAAGGGGTCCAGATGCCCACAATATTCTTCGATATCTTCTCCAATTTCTAAATGCTGCAATTCATTTTTTATTGATATCAAGATACAAAACACAGTTGAATCTCCTATTCTACCGCAGTGAGGTGTCAAATCCAAACATGATTTATATGGATAATGAATGTAATTTCACATTTTTTCGCATTTATAAAGAACAGATTAATATATCAATTTCATTTTATTGTATAGGGTAATTTTTCTTTCTTTCCTTAATATTTTTTGTTTTTTTGGGGTTTTTTTTATAACATAGTAGATTAAAAATTTGTTTGAGATGTAGCCTAGTTAATTTGGCTATAATAGTGGTGATTTACTCAATAGATTAATCTTAATATAAGAACATATAAACACAATTTCGAAATCAAAGCTATGTCCTACCTCAACATCAAACGTAGGTATAAATGTATTGAGCTTAAAAGTAAAATCATTGTGAGTACCGGCGCTTAACGTTCCATTCTTTGATTAGTATAAACTCATATGCATAAATTCCGTAATTCTAAAATCTTAAAAATAACAGCATTTTTATTATATTTTCTTTTATTTTACAGTGAGGAGAAGCATATTTTCATAATATTGGTTCATCAAGTTATATCAACTAGTTTTGTTTTACTCCGAAATTGAAATGTTCGTGTTTACTTCATAATTTACTTAACTATTGTTTTACCTATAAATATTTTTGACATCATTATTGTTTTATCTGTAAATGATTAACGTTATTATTGTTTGACCTGTACACGGTGCTAGTGTTTATAACAATGCGTATATATTGTATATCTGTTTTATTGAATTTAAATTACATAACTTTTAATCCAAGTATATCTATTGATCCTAGAGCTTGGATTTAAGGCATACATAGTTTGCATTATAGTGACAACTTTTTGTCGGAATTAAGGTGTTTTGCTATATGTATATTTCCAACATTCCATGACCTGAAATGGCTGACAAATCTGGAGATTGGATTTGAATAAAGAAAATAACTGGCGTATCATTCACCAAAAATGATAATTTAACTTCTTTAAGGGCATATGCTACCTAACGAGTAATTCCTTCTATGCACATTCGTATTTTCAGAAAAAAATATAGTTTCCTTCCTAAAATTTTAAAGTCTCTGTCTTTTGCCCTTGTAAAATGTCGTTGAAACCAGCTTTCGATTTGTTGCAATTTTAAGTAGTCAAACTTCAAATAGAGTTTTAATCAAAGTTATTTACACAATACATGTACAATATATAAAAAAAATAATTTGACTTTGAAGAATTACTGGATAACGTCATGGATAGGAAAACATTACGTTGTTTATTTTTATATTACAAAGTCGTAGAACAATAATGTCAGATTTAGGCTCATACTGTAAAAAGTAGCATATATACTTAGGGGGAGAAAACTCTGTTAACTTTCACACAAAAAAAAACACTAAAGGTAGCATATATCCTTAAGGGAGATAACTCTATTACACTAAGTACTGTACATTTGGTAAACAGACTATATAAAAAAAACTTGGTTGATATAATATTGTTATGTTACTTGATTATCTAGCATGGTATTAAGACAATTTGTTGTTTTGTCTCGATGACTTTAGCCAGCCTAATATGCATTACGGCACCGTTAATATATCTAGGGGACGCATGTCAGCCATGTATACCACCTATTATGTCGGATAATATAACCTTTCTATTGAAAATGGGTACAGGCTAATAACATGTGATCCGGAAATACCTGCCACGTGTGTGACAAGCAAATCACGTGAAAACTTTTTTTTAAAGATTATACGGTATCGTTAATAAATATACATTGATCACTGTTTCACAACTTTGATTGATCAGGTGATATAACGAAATAATAATTTCATCAGAAGACAATTTAAGGGAATAAATATATTGTTGATGTATGCTTTATTGACTTTGTAGAATAACAAGCGATCTAAGTGATACATCAAAATCTCCGTCTAGAGTTATAATAAGTTATATCATTTTATATAATAATTTTACATGTCATCTAAAGTAGTATTGCAATATACATGTAAAATCTTTTGTTTGGTTAAATATAGTTTACCTTCAAAGTGATCATGTTCTTTTAGTGGAATGGTTATAGAAACCAAAAGAAATATAACATAGTGAAAATAAATTTTGATATTTTTGATGACCTATTGTTTTCTTTTATTTGCTGATGAGATGTGCGACAACGCGGTGGCCGAGTGGTTAAGGTGTCCCGGCACTGTATCACTAGCCCTCCATCTCTGGTCGGCGAGTTCGAAACCCAATAGGGGCCAGGTACTGGCCGTAGGCCGGTGGTTTTTCTCCGGTACTTCGGCTTTCCTCCACCTCCAAAACCTGGCACGTTCTTAAATGACCCTGGCTGTTAATAGGACGTTAAACAAAACAAACAAACAAATGACAATAAAGCATTCACATTACATGTAACTACGAGGAACACTAAAAAAAAGTCCTCACAATAATAAATAAAACAATGACCAGTCAATAAAACAGCCAATGACAGGTATTTTTTTTTGTTTTTTACAAATTTGCATTATTATCAAAATATTAATGAATGGTGTCTGATGTCCTTAAAAGCAATGAAATACAATCATTAAATTTAACAGCATTTATCATTTAAAAAACAAAAATATTGGTCAGTTACAACAAACAACAAAAAACAAGAAATCATTGATCAATAAAAAATAATATTAATTTGATGAATTAATTTGCTTACTAGTATTGATAAGAACAATGCATTTTTCAAAATCCAACTGTTGCTGAAAACATGAGTGACAACGATTTATGATTATTAAGGAGAGACAACTGCCAATTGATTTTTCAACATATTGCGATCGGAACTATGTAACCTGCTCATATATCAGCATGAGGTTTAGAGGTACATTTAGATTACAGATATATCGATTAACGGATGTCACCAATACATAATTTATTATACCTGTTTGGCTTACATAACAATCGCTTTTAGATATAGACAGCCATACATATTTCCGCTTATGATATTTTTTCAAAAGTCGTATAAATACCAATGATTTATCTAAACACCTGCTGATATTTATATACATGTATATCCCCTCGCCAGGAAGTCCGGGAAGGGTTGTATCGTTCCGTTCGTGCGTAATGACACGTGTTCATTTGTCAGGTTCTCTTTTGTTAGCGTTCTAGCGACTTTAACTTTAACCGATTTTTTATTGGTCACGTATGATGATACCTAAAGCAAGTTTGTAGTTCAGGGTGTAAAGGCAAAGGACAGGGCCATTGTTAGTGTTTCTAGAAAGTCTCTGTCAGCGCCTAGTCTAATGACTTCCTTAATCAAACTTCATATATTAGTGAAGCATCAGAAAACTGTGTTTGTGTTTCAGGTTGGCGACGTCAAGTACAAGGTCACCGTTATTATTTATAGTAAAGGAAAAGGAGTATGTTAATTATCCATATTAAGGAGGCATTAATATGACATCGTTTAACATCAAATGACATTAAAACGTTAAATATTATCAAAATCAAAAAAGGAAAATTTGACAAACAGCATCGAGTAAAACTACACTGCGCCTGTCGAAAGTTTCTCGTCGTGTTAAACCTCTAACATTAGTGGAGTACTATGTCTATCAAGATATTTTGAAATAAAATACTTTATAACAGATAGATATGAACGTTAAAAGGACGACATCTTTGTCATTTTTTCTCAATTTTGATCGGATTTACAACTAGATTGATATATATTAGGTGTGTAATAATAGCGATTTAGTCCCAAGCTTCTGAGAGAAAGATTTTTTCAAATCACGTTAAATATTCACGATTTAAAAACAAAACAAACATGTTGCAGTATATGATAATAAATACATTTTTTTTTCAAAATGTCTATGAATGCAACATTGATATCAATTTTGTAAAAAAAAACTTAATAATTTACCCCATTGTATTTATATTCGAAGGTACAGTAAATTAACTGTTAAAATAATGTTCAATAATAAGTTTTTATCAGATGTATGAACACGTATCAATATGGTTTTAACTGTTAACCTATCGATCACCTACCAGATAAAAAGCCCTATAATATATATGATCCTCCGGAAACTAAGCGGGCTTCCTTACGCGAGGGAGCGAGAGTGCGAGGACGGCCGTCAAGGCCTTATCTCGCATTTTCAACTTCATGAAAACGCGAGAATGCGAAAACGCAACGGCGAGGGAGCGAAATCGCGACGGCGAGAGTGTGAGATTAACCTCCTGTTTTTTTCCGTCGCGTTTTCGCATTCTCGCGTTTTCGCTCTTTTGCATTCTCGCGTTTTTGCTCCCTCGCCGTCGCTTTTACGCCGTTACTTTATTGTATTTCTGCCACAAAGACTACAAACAAGATTTTTTTCTTTTTAATTATTTATTTACTTTTTGAAGTATTCAAAGTATGAGTTTGGTACGGAGTACAGATGTTCATGAACCAGCCCTTCACTGTTAAAATGGATCTCTTGCATGCCTTCGTAGATTTTATTTTTAACGCCAGTGGTTATTCAATTAAGATGACACTGATATATATATAACAATAACTGTTCGTTCTATTTTTGTCATTTTGTATTATATCACACTGTCGACATAGCGACGCTTTGTGAAAATGTGACGAACCTAACTTGACCTAGATTTGTATGGAGGGTTTATGTGATGGGGCAGAAGAAACTTTCCCTCCAGGAACATATGTTCTGATCCCCCTTGTACTACGTCAAGGGTTTCCACTCGAACCCCCCGTTTTCCCGACTTTTAGTTGGAATTGCGGTATCGTTATGATGTCAATATTCTGCAACAGAAATGACATTTGCTGAATTATCCAGTGGCAAAGGGGAGGTAAACAGTGTTATTCCTTGACATAAAAATTATAACGTGACGTGGTTACTGACCGAAGGAGCTGGGCAATCTCAACTTTTAAACGCAATCTAATTTTGAGCATTTTACAAACAAGGTTATTTGTAGTTTTCCAGATATTTTGCTAGACACCATCACCCCTCTTCACGTTAAATTGATAGCACAAGACATAGCGGTAATCGTGAGACATATTGGAGATCGGGTTGTTGCGAAGAAGATGATGTCCTATATGTGAGCAGCAGACTTGAAGAAATTGTATTTCAACGAAAATTAATTAGTTATATCTGTAAAATGTTACTTTAAATGAATGCTTAATGTGCTCGGCGTGTCAAATGTTACTTTAAATGAATGATTGATGTGCTCTGCGTGATGCAAACATAGTGTACATACTCATGTCTATAGCTGATTTCTGCGAATGGAGCAACTTTATGAAATATTGCCCCGCACAATGGAACCATTTTAAAGTATATCAACCTTCTGTAATTGATTGTGATTATACTATCACAAAATCAGTGGAGTGATATATCAGTTTAATTGCAATATATCGCTACCTTTCTCAAAACATCATTGATAAACTTAAATTTAGTGAATTGATATATTTTTCGCCGTTGACCAACGGTAGCATTTATTTAAATGTACCAATGTTTTAATGTAAAATGTTATTTCTTTAAATATATTATATTAACTGATTTCAATCACGCTTGCTGGTACAGCTGGAAGCGCTTTTTTTTTACCAAATTTTTCCAAATTATGAAACCCAGAGGTGATACCTGTTCAAAATACCCCTTACACTCCAGCAATAGTAAGTTCTATTCAATAAGTAGTTAGATGAAATCTATGTTCTTATCCAGCTAAACGTTGTATGCACCTCATGGACAGAACACAGGAGAGTACCCCTTCGTATTTTTTTCTGAAAAGTTGGTGGTATGTGATAAAAGTGTCTGTATATCGTCAGCATATTCTTCTTAACTCGTAAATACAACGGTGTTTCACTGGTGATCTCGCATTACATGGCAATACAGAATACCAATTAGTGGTATATATGATGGTGAAGTAAGCAACACAGCATTCAAAATAATTAAACGCATCTCGTTCATGTGGTAACTGTTCTAATTTTCCCTTTCTAATATTTCTCAAATTTCTTGTCAGTATTTTTAATTGTTTTGAATTTGCTTCATTAACCTGAATACATAACAAAGCCTGTTAATGAAATGCATGAAAACGTAAGTTCCATTTCATTTCCGCTTGTTTAACTGCTGGGTAATCATAAACGTATTATGCCAACATATTTGTAAATCATTCTATGTTGTACTCTGATATTGTAAATTCGATAAAATCGATGAAGGTGTATCAGTGCTCGCCTCGCAAGCTTAATATTTGTACTACTGAGTCCCAATAGATGACAAAATGGTTTAAGGAATTCTTCATTCCTACGTTGCAGATCTACAGTTTTTGCTTCTATGAAGACATTGAGAATTCCCTTGGCTTCTATCATAGAACTTAGCTTCACATAAACGTCTTCTTTCAAAAACTTTTCTGCATGAAATTTAATGAAAAGAAATGCTCTGACTGCAATATATCTAGGGATCAATTCCAAGAAGCAAGGTTTGATTTCACAAGTAATGGCGGTTGCAATCTCCGATAAGATAACGCCTTGTGTAGTCTTGAAGACGATATATCTACGATAACTGCCTACTCTTTCATTGATTTCAACGAGTTTTTGGCCGGAAATACGTCATCTTAAATTCTGAGTTGAAAACACCATTGAGTAACCCGACTTCACCAAAGCATTAATGAGCAGCTGTCTTCAGATCATATTCATACATATGCTGGTACATGCAAATGTATTAGCGAGATAGAGGCCAATGTCGGCGACGAAAGCAGCCATAAGTTCGCCATCATCTGTCACTCCATCACCTTCGTAGGATGAACCTTCGAGTTACTCCATCAGAACTATTGACTTTCCAAAGATTTTATCAAAGCTGGACGATCCAAAGCTGTGCGGTGAAACGCAGTCACAAAACGTACGCTAACCCATATAATAACAGTATTAGCACCTTTTTGGATTCTACATAATATTTGAGCGTTTAACATCCATAGAAAGAAATGTATTCCTTGATTTCGTGAAAGTAGGCGTAGCTGATCTTAACTTTTGCGTATGCCCCGCACAAATCGTCGGCTACACGTACTCGCCCGGATGACCAGGATAGTCATGCCTGCCATATTTTTCTCTGACCTGTTCAGAGTATAAAGCACACTCTGTTTCTGCTGTCGTGAATTGCCTGTATCGCATGTGATATGCTTGCCTGCCGTTTTTAAAGCCCCCTTTATGCTTGAACTACTTACGTCATCCTGACTTCCTTTTGAGTTAAATCTCACAAGAATGGCATGTGATATATGTTGGTGCTTTGAAGGGTTTTTTTTTAAACTTTATTGAAAGAAATATTCTTAAAACTGCTAACAACAATGTTAAAAGGTCATGGGAACTGAACATATATACATTCAGTCAATGTCATATTTAAGAATTATTTCACGAATGACAGCTGAAAAATATAATTTTTCTTAATCGCTATACGTGATAAGACTTTTAATGCCGTACTGATGACTGCTAACAAAACTTATGGATGAGTGACCAGCGAGTAAATAACTTTCGTGCATTTATCTGGTCGGTAAATACCTCATAGACATAATACCGACATGGATGAATGATTCTTAAATGTCCTATGATTAAACTACTGAAATGAATTACTGATATGATAATGCTGATACAGCGCATACAGATACCTTGAGTCTTCTTAAAAGTAGGGACTGGTTGGTATATGCGTGTTATTCGAAATTTTCCTAAAACGAATGTCTCCATGATGATGTCCGCACTTTCAGGTTCTCGTTTACCAATAATGTAAAAAAAAAAAGAAGAAAAAAACGGAATACGGACCAATCTGTTTCTGAAGATGTGCTAAGTCCGTTGTGATTTTGTCTTATCTGTTTTTTTGTTTCACCTCTAGACTTTTTGCTCCTTGTGTCACAGGCGAGTTCTAGAATGAAACAGTATATACTCCACTATTCGCCATATCTTGAATGCTTTTGTTACTAAATACATATCCAACGATGCTTTTCACGTGTGTATATCTAATGCTCAATTCTTTAAAAATGCTCGGTAGCCATTTTTGCCAGAGAGCTTGAAGTCCTCGGTGTTTTCGAGGTTAGACGTTTCTCTACATGCCGGATGTTATCTATTTTTATAAACATAGGTAACTGTGAAAAATAAGCATACGTATTTAATATTCTTTTCACATCATCCAATATCCAAAAATTAATGAAGTCGATTAAAATAAACGATTAATGAACCTTCGTTTAGACCCATTATATTTCAGTGTACAAACTTGCTGAGTTTTATATCCATTAAATGTATATACTGTCTTAATCGGGTACGTAGCATCAAAACCTGTTTATATATGTTTATACATGAAAATCTTTAAATACTCTTCATGGTTGAGATATCCTAAAGGTAGGTTTTTGAAGTTGTTAAGTTGCCATAGCTAACCCACTAATCCACGCCCTACTGCTGGCTTCACTAACATACACAAACAATAAGCTCATTGTGTTGATGAAATGCACATCTGTGTTTATAACTCGTCGTTTATCGATCGGAAAAGATATTTCCGAGTTGATTGTGATGTATATTCATAGTAACAATACACGTGCCACAGTTTTTATAACAAACACGCAGTGATCGTATAGTAGTACATGTATTTTCTGTTAATTATGTTTTACTTGTCCCTTTGCTTCTTCTTCTGCTTCTGCGTCAACGTCATGTATCTAATTATTTCCGCCCCGCGCGCCTGATTATCTCGTGTCCTTCTGCTAAGGCCAGCTATTTATTTGATCTAGTAACCTCTCTTTCAACTTATACCCTATTGCATAAGGGCCAAACAATGCTAGATAGCACACCCTGTGACTTAATCTTAACCTGCGATAACATTGCCCTATATCAGAACGTGAACATACAGGTTTCTTATGAACTTATTTTTAAAGCTAAACAACCGCAATTATTACTTACAGGTCAAATAAGCAATTACAAGTCCATGACTTCGTTTCAAAAGCTCGGACTTGTTTTGAATAAATCTACATGAGAGTTGCTGTACTTGGTACTTTCAAAATTACTTGAAAAATTTCAATATAACATTGTGGACTTAACTTTTTAGCAATACTGTAGAAAACGTCTCATTTAAATGAATTGTAAATTGAGAAGTAAAAGTCATGTCTTAATACTGTATGTTGAATCGTCTAATTAGGATGTAATTATAAATGTGATGAATTGTCTTGTTCTTTATATATAGAAAATGCAACAATTGTAATTTTGAAAGTAACATTTACACAAGCGCTGGTGTTTCACATAGGTCAGTTTACACCTGACGTTGACCTATTTGCACCTGTAAATTTACATATCGCTAAATAGGACAGCGGTAGATTGACACGAATGATAATCAACAAAGCATGCAAGGTCAGCCGAGTACCTTTCTTTTCATTTTAATCGACGCGGTCTCTCCTGGTCAAACCCGTTATCCCTGACACAGGTGTACAGATTGTCTCAGATAGGTAAGGTGTTTGTGCAATTAAAAGAAATAAGATGCTTTGTTAATATATGTAATGTAAACACACGGGTGCATTTTGACCATGTTGTACAACAAAACATTGATCTGCATCTCGTATCAAGATATGTTAAAAAAATTCAAACACGTTTTATTTATTTAGCTGTCTCGTGCATGAATTTTATAAACCTCAATAAAATATATATAAGAATTCATTTCATCTATAAATCTGTCTGCCATTATCGCATCAGATTTTTTCAGGCAAATACTTAACACCCTAGTATATATTTTATATTCTTATGCACATAACTAACTGTTAAGGATAAGAATACGTATTTCATGTTCTTTTCGATATCATAAATGTTTATGAAATATTGATGATTTATTATTTGAATGTGATATTCAGTCATGCGAATAACTCTTAACTGTACACAATCTTATGCCATACAGCGAATTTATTTATATTCAATCAACAATCTTTATTGAGTTTTAAAACCTGTTTAAACTTGAACATGTTTAAATATACATCAAGGTTGAGTTAACATAAAGGTTGTTTATTGAAGTTTAGTTGTCATATCCCATAACTTTCCCCATTAACCCCGCCACATACTGCCTTTACTAACATGCATGCTGTCAACAATAAAAATAAACTAGTAACGCCATGTGTTGATGAAATGTAGGGAAAAGATCATATATGACAGCTGTATTTACACCCGGTCGTTAATCGATCGGAAAAGGTTTTTTTCTGAATTGATTATGATCGTCTAATACAACTTTGACCATTCCCATGCAATCATCATTTCAAACACGTTTCCACTTTATATGGCAGCTGGAGTTATAACAGGGCACTGACAAAAGCGATACGAAGAAGTCGTAACCAACACGAAAATGGCAACACATGAGGAGGTTTTTACCTACCCTGATCAAGTCAGAGAAAAGTTGGCAGGCAAGACTGTCCTTGTCATCGGTACAAGTAGAAGTGGTGCACGGTCGGTGTGGGATATTTTTGCAAACGCAAAAATCAAGGTAATTTTGTTACGAATATAAAACTGTGATTGATCATTCGAAGACCTATAAAAAGCACTACTGATACAAATTGTCAGATATAAAGAGTAAGTAAAGTAAGTACAATAATAACTAAAATATTTAATTAACTATCTACAACTACCGATGACAGATTAAACAGTAAATGTTCTCCTGTTTCTTTTATCATTTCATTGTTTGCTGCATATGAATACAATTGATAACTAATGCGAACACTTCTGATTAGTAAAGGACATATAAATATCAACATACACATACAAGTTCGGACATAATCTCTAAGTTTACATGAAATATTTAATTAACAATATCTTTTCTCTGATGTGTCACTCGATCGTTATACATCGCCTGCGTCCAGTATTGTCGGTACATGGCAGCTGTTGGTATACACAAAGCCCCTTTGGTGATGAAGACGTTATGATTAATCCAACTGACAACCAAATCTGAGTCAATTTAAATCCTAGTCTATAGCCCTGACGAATACTTACACCCAACAAAATACATAAGCAGCAGGTTTCAGAATATACTCGCTTAACTATAAACATTTTCGTTGGCTATTAAAGTTTGGTGGTTCATAGATTAACATATTTCACTGCGAGTGTTGGATTTTATCCGAGGACTTTATGTGACGTAACTTTGCTCCCTTAATTGGACAGATAACCAGAGAAGCGTCCGCTTTACACATGTCACTGAAACGTCCCGAATGAAAAACCCCTACATATACACATACAGTTGGGAGCAAACTAAACTTGGTAGTCTAGTGCACTTCAGTGCACTACAAAAGTTAACTCCAGTTAACATCGTAGTGCACCTGAGTTAACATCGTAGTGCACATGAGTTCACATCGTAGTGCACTGGATTTAACATCGTAGTGCACTAGAGTTAACACTGTAGTGCACTGGAGTGAACATCGTAGTGCACTAGAGTCAATACATACAAAGTATTTGATATACAATGCATAATCTCTTGAACATATGTTTCATTAAAAAAAAAATTCAAAAATATATATACAGGGACTAGTCTATGTATATTGTGTGTGTTCATGATGGTTTGTACATTTTACTTTTATTTCAGATATGTTTATTACATGTATATAAGTATAATACATGTCACGTATTGGTAAATAGAATATACACAAAAACTGACAAAATACATTTATCATATTACATTAATTCACAATAAGCAATATTGATTCTGCCTTCATTGAAACATATATTATACATGCAACATAAATGTTATAGTTTGTATACCGTCAGGTATATATAGCCTTTCCAAACCAGGTAAATCACACAAAATGGGATTATGCTTATTATTGAAAGGTGTGAAAACACAGCCCAGGAATCTGACACAAGGAGTCCAGCTGTTCTGGGCATGGCATATATGCTAAGTATTGTATAGTAAATGTATTTTTTGTAATTCCACAAGTAATAGACTTAATAATAAAATCAAATTTAATTATTTTATTTAATGACTATCAGATTTGATTGGTCTTCTACCAGATCTGCTGTTTGGTTGTACCCTGTGATAACTATATATCTGGTCTGGTTAGTGTTTCTCTATTTCACACCTTGACCAGCCGTGGTCACACCTGAGTGACCAACAGGTAAATGCTGAGTTAAATTGTCATATGGAAACTTTTTGCATTTCTCCTATCCTATAATATGCCTTAGGGCAGTGGCTGTATGCCTCTGACCAATTATTCACTGATCAAATATAACGAATAGCATTCAGTATCACTGATTCAAACCAATATCTAATTAATGAATTAGTCTTTCGTATATATACTATAGTAGTCAGATATTTATAATACTATTTGGTATACTTAAGTCTTTGATATAGTATACGTAATACACATGCGTATAATTTAAACTTACTGTTCAATCCAACAATTTTCCCTTCCACTTCCTCTCCGTCCCATATGCATTTCACAACTTCCTCTAATTTTGTTGTCCCGGTCATAATTTTGGTGGTAGGGATAATCCCACAAGTTTGATCCAAAAACACCATTGCTGCATACCGAGGCACTTTGGCTGTAAAATAAATCTGGTACTGTTTTCACGTTTTCCAAACACTAATCCTTATTAGCAAAATCACAAAATATATCTAAATTGTGAATTAAAAAAAAAAAAAAAAACATTAGCTAAAGATACGTGTACATGAAATTGTAAAATCTTTGTTAAGAGTTAACATTTATATCTCTTACTCAGTTTCAATTATCTTTTAAAAAATATGTTGATATAATTATCAAAGTATATGAATCCATAAGTTTATATACTTACAAATCATAGATTGTTGTCTGGCAGTCATTTTATTTCAGGAAAAAATGGTCCACACTCGTTGACAAAATGGAGATTACTTATATAATTTATATTTAATTAGGTACGCCTTAATTAATTAATCATTTATATATCATGAATATAGCTATAATTATAACATGGTATGTGAAGCTTTCAGGAAAATATATAAATTTGTTCGCTTATTTAATATAAAACAATTGATTAACATAAGTTGAGGGGAAGCTACATACTTTTACACACAATGAATTATATAGTGCCACTAAATCCTAATAAATTCTTAACTGCAAGAGACTGATACCAGTCCAGGGCCCTTGGGGCCCCTAGACCACTGCCATTCATACCTGTTACATGTACATATTAATTACCCTGTGTGGTGTGGGTCACACCTGATCAGGCCGGTTTCCCCAATTAACTCCAAGGGGGTCCATTTATAGCAGGCATTCATGATACCGATACCTTATCTAACTATAGGTATCCTCTCATAATATGTAAGTTAATAATTGATCAGATGAATGTACCTGCAGTCAGGTTTCATTAATACATCATTTACAAACAGGAAATAAATATAAAATCAAACCACTAAAATGTCTGAAGATGGAACTTAAATATTTCATATTGTTTTAGCATAGTATTAAAAATACACATTTCCTGCATCTGGCATATGGATTGAATTCCTCTGGCCTTTATACGTTACGACTGACATTTTGACAGAATATATTATATTATATTATATTAAGTCTAAATAAGAACTCTCTCTGTCAACAAGACTAAATTAGTACTGAGTCAAAAGGTTTAATCGTAGTGCACTGGAGTTAACATTGTAGTGCACTGGAGTTAACATTGTAGTGCACTGGAGTTAACATCGTAGTGAACTCAAGTGCACTACAATGTTTAGTCTAGTGCACTACGTTGTTCACTACGTGTGCACTACAAAGCGCACTTGGTACCAAGTTTAGTTTGCTCCCAACTGTACTAACCAGCCAAAACACATATTTAATGAAAATCATAATCCTGTAAATTAAAGTTGTATTAATATGTTTTCTAGATCCATGAATCTAAATTCGTTCTATAGAATCATTGTATAGGCCTAAAAGGTAAACTATCTATCATTGAGCTTTACTCGTTTTGAAATATCCATCCATATCATGATAATCATGTACTCCATATTCAAATGTATCATTTAAATACGGCATAAAACAATAAAAAGTAATGATTTTGCGGGCTAAATTTGCATCGAAAATAGAATCAAGTGCCATTAGAATGTAATAATATCTTATGTTGTTACAACCTACATGTGTATGTTGTTTTTGTGTATACCTATGTCTTATATAATCTGAAATGAATGAAAACTAATTTTCAAATAAAAAGAAAAACTGTATCCGTATGTATTCGTGTCTGAATTATTTTAGTCGATGGATAACATTCTGCAACTAACTGTTATTGAGAAACAAATGTTCATACACCAGCCGGTGAAAAATTCAGAAAAAAACAGACAAACATGTAACAATGTTTTAATTCATCTTGATACCAAATGACGTGATCAACGGGATCAAAAAATGTTTTTAAAAAGAGTTAATCCGATTTCATTTTGTATCTTACAGATCATTACTGTGGCGCACAAGACATCACATTACGGACAGAGCAAAGTTGATCAAACTGTCTACTATGACTATTACACAGACCAGTCCGATATTGAGAATCACGCAACCAACATCATCCAACTTCTTGGAGATCGAGTTGGTGATATTGACGGATGTTTTACCTTCACGGAACCGGATACACCAATAACAGCTGCCATATGTCAGAAACTAGGACTCCGAGGATGTCATCCGGACGCGGCCATGACAGTTCGGAGCAAGCAAAACACATACGAAGCCTTGAGATCCAAACCAGGCAACAATATATACAAGACAGAAAAATATTCACCTGCTTCTTATCGCATCAGAAATGAGTGGGATATCAAAGAGGCCAAGAAGATAGCGTATCCAGCCATTCTTAAACCAGAGCATGATGCAGGTTCCTGGGGAGTTGTGAAGGTGATTTCTGAAGACGACTGTATTCTGCAGTTTAATAGAATACAGAACGACTTTGGAAAATCTTCCCATGGCGAAACGTTTGGAAAGTCAATGGTTCTGATGGAACTTCTAGAGGGTCTTTCCTATAATGTTGACCTGGTCATATATGGAGGAGAGCTCATGGCAGCCTTTATTACTGACATCGGTCTCTACGTCCCTGACATGTTTAATGATACCACTACCTGCCAACCTACCAACTTGTCTGCGGAAATGAAAGATCAGCTAATGACCGCTGCCCATCAGTGCTGTTGTAAAGTCGGGTTACTCAATGGAGTTTTCAACACAGAATTTAAGATGACAGATTCCGGTCTTAAGCTCATTGAAATCAATGGAAGAACAGGTTGTTATCGTAGATGCATTGTCTACAAGACTACACATGGCGTTCTCCTTTGGGAGATCGCAGCCGCCATTGCTTGTGGAATCAAGCCTTATTTTCCAGAAGTACCTGCTAGATGTTTTGCTGTCGGGGCCTACCTTTTCTTTAAATTCCACGGGCAACAGTTTCTCAAAGAAGGCGTCAATGATAAGCTGATATCTATGGCTGAAGCAAATAGCATCATCCTGAATTTGCGAACCGAAACAGTAACCATGGAATGTGAGAGCGAATACCAAAAACCTTTCTGTCATCTAGTTGCTCTCAGCAATACCAGTATAAAGCATGCGAGACAATCGCTGGTACAACTTTGTCAGGACCTGGGATTTTCCAGCACCGATTATGACATTGAGCGATTCACAAGTGTGTGGGCGTAATATCTATAACGGAAACTATTTAGGAAATACGAGAGTTTTATTTATTCATTTTTATGTGATACATTGTATTTCATGCATCTTAATAAATATGCTTTAAATATAACCTTAATCATTTAGCATATGTATTTAATCTACAGTATTTAACTGAAAAATGTATGTTCTGTTCAAGGGGAAACGATTCTCAAATACAGAAATTTAGAAAATACTTTTCGTTGTCATTATCATAATCACATCGTACCGATATCTACCCTGTCGCCATATGTAGTCTTGTAGACTTTTCTTGTAATATTCAAGAAAAAAGAAAGTTCTCGAACATTTAGTTAAGTCAGCATCTCTGCTGAATCACTGTAGTAGGAGAAATAAAACTCCACCTCCTTAATAGCATGTATGTATTTAATCTACAGTTTTCACGTGAAAAATGTATGTTCTGTTCAAAGGGAAACGACTCTCAAATACAGGAATTTAGAAAATACTTGTACATGTCTTGTTTTCATTGTCATTATCATAATCATATCCTACCGATATCTACGCTGTCGCCCTATGTAGTCTTGAATATTTTTCTTGTAATATTCAAAATGAAAGAAAGTTTCATATGCTTATTGTCAGACATTCTCTTCTGGTGTATGCTGGACTTGTAATGTGGCACATAACTGTAATTATACAATATGTTATTAATGATGTGTGCAACATCTGTTTCGCATCCAAATAAGTGCTCGTGTTTGATATTCAAAGCATCTGGAAAATTGGATATTACTATCTTAGGAAAGGTATTTCCGTCTCCCAAATATCATGTCCCCAACTGATAGGATATTGACTAAAACCAAGTTATATTATGTTCTCGAAGATTAAGTTACGTCAGCATCTCTGCTGAATCACTGTATAAGAAGAAATAAAACTCCGCCTCCTAATTGCCATGCCCCTCCCCCATTGATGCAATGTTTGATTAAAACCCAGTAAGTTTACGTTCTCGAGCATTTAGTTACGTCGGTCCACTCTGCTGAAGCACTGTAGCAGGATAATGAAACCAAAATATTGGTTAAGTTTAGTACACACTGATTTCCATAACACCAATTACGTATTAAGACAGTTTACAGAAACCTGTGTTGTATATGTGGTGAATATAATCATGCCATCTTAAAACATTGTACACATAAGATATAAGCACGGTGAAGCCAAACATGTGATATTCCTTATCATAAAGCTGTGTAGTTCTTCTGTGATTCGTCAGTGATGCTAGGCTCCTTAAATGCTGAAACAGGATTATCCTTAAAATACGGTCGAAAGAGAATTCAAAAATCTAAAATAGTGGTAAGAAAGCCACATGATGCAGTACATTTAATTATTTTCAATTCTTAACGTAAAAAGAACGTCAAACAGATGGGCTATTCCGAAAAATGTCGCCATTCAAATTAAATAAGTTATGGCGTAAAGATAACGGCAAACCTTGGAAACATGATGATTATATGTGACTAGGGAGGGACTAAATTTTGGGTGGGGGAACTATTAACAGAGGACTAGAAAAAAGGAGTATCATACATATCGTCTGGTGATGATAATATATAGGCTAAAGAGTATGGACGGCCAAATGGGTTGAATTACTTAAATTGTAATCATGTTGTTACAACTGCGAAATTGTAAACTGAGCATTACAATTTGATATTTAACATTCTAGAATTGTAATTCTGTTGTTTCAATTTTTAAAAAATGTGGATTACTAAACTGCTTTTCTATATTTGACAATGTTTAAATGTGCATTCAACCTGCCAAGATTACAATTATAAAATATATATTTTTCGTTCAGGGTACACTTTAAGTAATACGTTATGTAATGTTGTGAATACCTCCAAGTAGTGGTAAGTGTGGATTCACAAGTGATTATAATTGGTGTGAAAATTAGAGCGGTGTCGAAAGTAAAGGAGATTGAAAGTTGTGATATATTTGGTGAATATACTCAACACGTATGTTTATTGTATAATTGTGTAGGTACATTTGTATGATGTATGTATGTGTGCATGTATTGTGTATGTATGTGTGATATGGGTCAATCAAGTGCGATTACAGGTTGTGAGTCAGTAATGGTAAGTGTGGATTTCCACGCTAGACCATAACACGACTGGCTCACAGCTGGTGATCATGATTGACCTATCCAACTATCATGAAGTGTATGTGTATATGTATGTATGTATGTACATGTGTGGTATGTATGTAGTTATGTATGTGTGATATGGGTCAATCAAGTGTGATTACAGGTTGTGGGTCAGTAATGGTAAGTGTGGATTTCCACGCTAGACCATAACAAGACTGACTCACAGCTGGTGATCATGATTGAAGTATTCAAATATCATACGGTGTATGTATGTATGTATGTATGTATGTATGTATGTATGTATGTATATGCGAAATCAATGTGCGAGATGCAATCAAGTGAGTGACGTAATAATTAAATATGTATATATGGTGAGTGAAATTATTTAGGAAATAATGAATCCAGTGTATGAATATGTGTAATACAATGAAAGAAAATAAAGGAATGAAATGTGTAAATGAATGTAAGGTGATGAATGAGAGCCCTCTTGTATGAGGATATATTTGTCAGGATACTGAATCCAGGGCCTCAACCCTGGCAGCAGTCCAAATTTTTAAATGTTCTGGGGCATTAAAATTTCTTGTACCTTAACAAAAAAAAAAAAAAAAAAAAACCATGGATTGCCCTCAACCAAAGTCTGTATTTGTATAATATGCGATAGTGACATCATGGTATTTAATAGATATGTTTTTATATGCGATATTTGCATCATAATATTTGATAGATATGCCTTGATATGCGGTAGTTACACGAGTATTAACACAGTAGTTGTTTTCAGTATAGCCTGAGGTTAAATCTTTTCTTTCGCTATCACACAAGGAAGAATGTTGGCATAAATAACTAAAAGGCTAAATTAATAATACAAAAGAAAAACCTGCAGAAAGCAGCCAAATGTGAAAACCCGGTGATCCGGAAATGTCCCTGCTCCACACGTGGTACTCGTCACGACCACTATCGTCGTATTATGTAAATGATGATGAATTAGCAGCCATTTAATTATTACGCATGTGTAGTGTCTTCTGTTTTCTTTCCCTACGAAATCTAGACTTCCATAATGAACGTGAATATATACAGAAACTTCTTACTTTATATTAACTACATTAACATGTTTTATTTTCACACCTTCTGTCGCATAATCACTTCCATGTTTTAGAAAGGAAAGCAGCTGTATGATGTAATTTTGTCTAAAGTTCGGTATGTACTAAATAAACATTTAAATGTTAACTGAATATTCCATTTAACAAGAAGAAGACATTTATAATAATTTGATCGCACCTATATAACCTGTTTGTATATCATTTGTGGTAAATCATTGTTTTCTTGAATTTTGTATTCATTCATGCAATGCAATCATTTGTACGTTTTATTGATAATGAAATTCAGTAAGAGTGTCCATCTTGAATTCTGGATGAATAAAGTGCAATATGAAAATTAAAAAAAAAAAAAAAAAAAAAAAATTACAATTATGATGTTGCAAATAAAATGTTAATTGTTGGTTCTTTTCAATATTTCAATGTATATTAAACAATTACTGTATGAAATTACAATCATACGAAAGGACAATGTAAGGAGCATTCACATTGTACATATTTTATTAGGTTGTAAGCAACTTTACAATTCAAAGGTGAACATAAATAACTTCTCTGCAGCAATATATTTCAATGAAGATGAACCCTTGGATTTAGATAGTATCAATGGATACAACAGCTACTAACTGATGACTATATTCTATGATGTAGCAGTATCGACCACTGTATGTACTGTAAAATCTTGTCAATATGAAAAATGTGTGTACTGTATATAACTTATATTTCGTATGGTATTTATTTTCGAGGTAATACACCAGGGGAGTATATCGCGAATTCAAATCCTTCGCGATTTTTTTGTATGAATTTCCTCTGGATGGTGACCAACCAATCGGTTAGTGTACCGATATAGGGGTCTTGTAGAGCCCATGACTCTACTAGTTCATCATTTGCAAACTTATAGTCATTTCAAGATCAGCGTTCGAGAAATCATATATTTGCGAATATGTCTGAAGAGGTAATTTCGCGAAATAAAGTATTCGTGAAATCGAAGTTATTTACAGCATATACTTGAAAATATTACTGTCAATATTTTCATTTTGTTGAGGACAGCATAACTATTGTAAATGCTGTATGGTCATAAAAAACACGATGCATGTATATTCCTATAAATAGACGGAATGAAATGAAGATTCCATTGTATAAATGCAGAAGTTAAAATTTATACATTTCTATAATGCAGTAGTGTTACACGTGATAGAAAACAATACGTCAATCAGACAATTTCCAAATTCATCTTTAAAGTCATAATAGTCTTACAGTGAGGAGACTATCTTTTATTGAAATGGAAATTCGAACGAATTCCGATACGATACGAACCTAAAGCCTGATGTGTTTAACTATATATTTACCTATTACCTTATGATATTAACAATATATGCATAGAGGTTACACAACGAGTGGTTGTTGGACATCCATATCCAAAATTCACAAGTTGTGTGACCTGTTTCTACCACAATGATATCGGCTTGAATCAAAGGGGAGCGTGACCAAGTCTAATTTCGCGTATGCAAATAAGGTGTACAAGTGACGGCGTGGACCCGGTGATGTGACGTCATTCGATTATTGATGACGTTAACAACAATTGAAGTTCGGGTCAAAGGTCACCGTGTCAACCAATCCAAATGCTTTTAGGGTTTATTCCACGTGTGGCATAAACTGAATATTATTTAACAGTTATAATGATTTTTTCATGCCTTGGGAGTTGAATAACACCCACCTATTGTGGAAGAATGTGTTTTATTATGTATTTCCTCTTCTACTGTATAAAATTAACAATATATAATTTCCTTTTGAAGTTTGCATAGACTATACTGATAATGTAACGGTATTAATGTGATTACCGACATTTTTTTATGTGGCAATCACTGTATAATAACACGTGCAGATTTGAACACCATTATGCCCACATACTTGTGAATCGTTCTATGTCATACACTGTCTGGTCAAACCCGAGATCTCGATAAAGGTGTATCAGCGATTGTCTCGCATGCTTTATACTCGTATTGCTGAGAGCAACTAGATGGCAGAACGTTTCCAGGAATTCTTCATCCTCGCATTCAAGGTTTACTGTTTCAACTCGCATTTCAAGAAGAATGTCCTTGGCTGCAACCAATGACTCCAACTTGTGAGTAACATCTTCTTTCAGAAACCTTTTTCCATGGAATTTACTGAATAGGAAATGTTCCGACAGCAAAGCATCTGGCGGGCACATCTGGAATGCAAGGTTTTATTCCACAAGCAATGGCGGCTGCAATCTCCCATAAGATAACGCCCTGTGTAGTCTTGTAGACAATGCATCTACGATAACTGCCCACTCTTCCATTGATTTCAACGAGCTTTGGACCGGATTCGGTCATTTTAAACTCTGAGTTGAAAACCCCATTTAGTAATCCCGCTTTACAACAGCATTGATGTGCAGCTGTCTTTAGCTGATCTTGAAGCACTTTAGATAGACTGGAAGGTGTGCATATGGCTGTACATGCAAATGAATTAGGGAGATAGAGACCAATATCAGCGACAAAGGCAACAATAAGCTCGCCATCATATATCACCACATCAACTTCGTAGGAAAGACCTTCGAGTAGTTCCATCAGAACCATTGACTTTCCAAATGTACCGCCATAGTTAGACGCTCCGAAATTATTTTGTATTCTGTTGTATTGCAAAATGCAATCGTCTTCAGACATGACCTTCACAACCCCCCAGGACCCTACGTCATGTTCAGGCTTAAGGATGGCAGGATACTTAATCTGCTTGGCTTTTTTGATATCGTCCTCATTTAGAATGCGGTAAGAAGAGGGTGAATACTTCTCCGCGTGGTATAGGGTATTTCTTGTTTTTGATCTCAAGGCTTCATAAGTGTTCTGCTTACTCCTAATTGTCAGGGCAGCGTCCGGATGAAATCCTCTCAGCTCAAGCTTCTTACATATAACCGCTGTTATTGGTGTATCCGGCTCCGTGAAGGTAAAACATCCGTCAATATCTCTAACTCGATCTCCAAGAAGTTGGATGATGTTGGTTGCGTGATTCTCAATATCCGACTGATCGGTGTAATAATCATAGTAAATAAATGTGTCTACTTTACTTGCTCCGTAATTTGAAGACTCGTGTGCCACCAAAATGACCTGTTGGAAGTAGAATGAAAAACATAAATTATTTTCTTTTTTCATAATAAATATATTGAGGTTTATTTTCAGAAAAAAAAATCCGGAGAAAGGTGAAGCATTTTGAGACTTGCTCCAAGTATTAATTCATATCAAATTATTTCGATATAGAAGTGTAGGCGACTGTAGAATTTCATCTGATATAAAAGTACCGTACTTTATGGGATAATGATCAGTTTGAATTATAAATATACGGACAAGATACATTCTTTTCATTAACCCTGTGCTGTGTCTGCGTGTTTGTTTCCAATTATGTTGTTATGACCGGGTTCAAATTACGCTTTACACAACAATGGCACGATGGACGCACATCGTATAGTGGGAATGAATTATAACCTACAAAAGAAGATTTCAAGGGTTTTCACACATCAATGCAAAAGTTACCTCTGGATGAAAATGACTTTTTCATTGGGTTTTGAATATATATGGTACATTAAGTTTTCGTTTACTGAATTTACAGCTCATAGTTTATTTAGATAAAAGAATTGCTTCAATGCTGGTAGGACATACATGTTTGTGCTCAGGGGACCGGGTATTGGGAGTACATATTCAAGATCGGGGAACCTGATTAGAGCTTAGCGATCCGTGGTTAGTCACAATATTTGCTTTGACGTGTTGTCACTCAACTTATCCAGTCAGTGTGTTTGCTATATTTTGATATTTCATATCTTAACAATACATTTAGCTTCTATCATTTTGCTTTAAAACTTGTCTTAATAAATGTTTTGCTTACGTTTAATTTTCCAGATTCTTCATTTGGCACGTCATTTGGTGGGGAAAAAAAACAGTAATATATCTTTCAGACAATTTACGTGAACACTAAATTATTCATTGCGTATATCTCTGTCTTCGCTATGTCTAATGAGTTCGTGTTATTTTGAGTAATTATGACTTTTTGCTTGAGATATTTAATCTGAAGGAATTTATAATTCCATGTGTAGATTGTTTATACATAATCTTCACTTACCTTGATACCTGCGTTTCTTAAAATATCCCACACCTTTCGTGCGCCGGGTTTACTTGACCCAATTACCAGGATTGTTTTGCCTGCAAGCTTTTCTCTGACCTGGTCAGGGTAAGCAACACTTTCCTTTCCAGCCATTATAAATTGAAACTGTTGTGCTGCAATCAAACCAACTATGTGCGTAGGATTACCGTAGGGACTGACTAGCGCCGTATATGAACCTTCCGCGTGATATAGATCCGAGACATCTTGTCAAAATTACCATGAAAACTTTTTCAGAGTCTCACCGATATCGTCATTGAAATATTTACTTTAAGTTACTCATCCGTAGCAGGCATTTTTTCAACCGAAAACGACATAACGTGAAATTATATTTCATACTTTATCTTATATATTGGATAAGTTACATTTAACACATACTATTTTCAGTCAGTTTAGTGAGTTACAAGCCACATGTGTAGACAAACAGTGTGTTGTGTATATGGTTTGAGTATTAACATGCTGTGTAATGACGATATGGCTTTGTGTCTTTAGTAACAAAGTACTAAATATAACTAGGAAATAGTCGAACAGAGAGAGTGGGGAGCCGGAATTGACCAATCAGTGTGAATGAATGGAGGATCTGTGAGGAACGGCTGTTAGCTAATGAGAGTGCATGCTGTGTGTATGTAAGTGACTATAGCTAAGGAAAGCGAGAGATTACAATACATTTGGGGATTTACTTTAGTGATGTTTATAGAATATTCTAATGGGATTTTAACTTTTACCTAAGTAGGCAATATATTTCATCGGTACAGGTGTAATCTATAGAATAGTGTTACGCACTATAGTGAGCGCTGAGTGTTTAATTCGGAGTGGGATTTATGTTTCTCCTGACGTCATGTGAATAAATGTTGAATATATTTAACATGTTGAGCCAGTTCGACATACGGTACTGGACATTGATAATTTGCATGTTGAGTCAGCTCGACATTCAACATTCAGAATTCAAGTGTTGAGCTAGCTCGACGTTCAACATACAACATTCAGAATTTGAATATTGAACCAGCTCGGAATTCAACATTCTGTATTAAGAATTTAAATGTTGAGCAAGGTCGACATTCAGCATTTAGAATTTTTATGCAAATCTAGCTCAGCATTCAGCATTCAGATGTTTAATGCTAAACATTCAGAACTTGAGTGTTGAGCAAGCTGGACATACGATATTCAAAACACATAATTTGAATAATGAACAAGCTCGACATACTGCCGTTGAAGTCTATCTGTGGACGACCAAAGTACTTTACTACCTGGACAAGTGTTGGTTGTATTGAATGTTAAGACACAATCAGTAATCCGCATCTTTCTCGTGCTACAAGGGCGGTGGTTGGCTGTACATATTTCGAATGTGCAACTTTTTTTTCGAACCTGAAAGAAGCTTTCTAGCTACCAGTCAACCTTCGGTATACACAATTTACACGGATATCGTAATTTTAGCAAATACTGCAAGTTTGAATTCTCCCTACGTCGGGAACCCCTGTACACACGTGCACAACAAGTCAGTGTCCTTGAAACCCGCCTACTTTCAGCGAACTGGGAATAAAACAAGGAATACACGTTTTAATATCGGAAGCTGCAATTTATTTGTATTTGATAATGTACTATTGATACTGTTCGCATTAAGAATTTGCATGTAGAGCCAACTTCACACAGCTCACTAAGCGATGATTTGCCAAATCCCTGCTCTATCGTGCATAATATACCAACATCGGTGATAACAAAGCCTTTGTGTGTACGACTCTATCCGTGCCTGAGGGTAATATTGACTGCAAATCAATAATTATTCAGGCTATTTGTGGAATTTAGAAGAAATTAGACTACTTGTACAGCTTATCGCTAATTAACAAAACAAATGTACTAAGTATAATTTATTTATCCTCTCGCCAGGGAAGAGAAGGCGATCGATTTCCTGTGATGGCACACTATGTTTGTAGATGTATACATGTGTTTATGTCCATAACACGTATTGTTGTGAGCGCCTCTGCCATTGCTGTATTTTGTGTGAGCATGAGCTTATATATATTAGAAAATGTCTTACATATTTACATAAAGCGATGTATTTTATCCTATGCTGACGATTCACTACTTTTCCCAGACAGTCTACATTATATTATTAAATGTCGTTGAACTTCAACTACAAATAAATACATTCTGTGAATATTGTAAACAGGTGGACATCAAATGTTATAGAATAATCAAATAAATGTAAGATATTATGTAAAGGACAGCTAGGTAACAAATCTTATTTATTTCTAATTAAAGAATGAGTAAGTGAACAATTTTATCTATTTGCGATATTCATTTGCAATGGTTTATTCATCCTCGGTACCTGGTGAAAATCGCACAATCGCTCATTTACCCCTCGGTACTTCTGCTGCATCTCCTATGTTTGCAATAGATAGTCAAGGAATTTGCGAACCAATGAAAAGGCGCATAAGTCAGCGGAGCTCTTCAGTGAGCGAAACCAAAATAATGCATGCCATGCCAACAGGAAAGATGGCTGCGCCCATCAAAATATGCTGTCTGTGTTCAAGCGATGTAACTGACGAAAAGATACAATATATAAATGCTACGATATCAATCCGTGACGTTATCAAGAAATTGGACTACAAATAATCCGTTTATCACACACACATATATATTATATCACAAGATGATAAACCCATATTGTGGTATGTTTGTGGAGTTTACTGAAATAGTTGGTACAGGAGCGTACATATATTTGTTACCTATTGAACAATCATCAAAATAAATACAACAATTAAAAGCAACAAGATATACGTGCTTCGCAACATCTCCCGGTATTCAATTATAGTATGTTTAATCCTCGATTGGTATTTTTGTGAACTCCAGCGGTTTGCGCTACGTAGACTATCCAATACAATGGTTTTATGGTAAAAATGTACATGCCCACTGTGATTATAGTAGTGGTTGTATATTTGAATATACAAGTACATTATAAAATGAATAAGTTGTTTACAATGTATGTATTTTTCTTTTTGATTGGCTATTGAAAATTGATCTGTATCAGAAAATCAAAATTATGTATTTTCTTCGAAATTATTTTATTTTTAATTCAAGGACAAAATTATATTTTCGAAATTGACATTACTTTATCATATAAATACACGATATACTGTATAGCTGGTAATTTTCGCCCCAGGTTATTTTCGCCCTTGAGCAACACAAAACATATTCGCCCCGTTTTAAATTCGCCGTAAATGGTTTTCAAAAAAATATCATTTTCCTCGTTTTTAAAATCGATAAATTCCATTCGGAACTCTCAATACAATTGCACTCGGACCACTCAGGACTTATCGAGTTCCCAAATTGTCTTACCGGCATGAGCTGTGAAAGGTAATCAGGTGTGAAACAAAGAATGTTTACCTGTCCCTAGATTTTCTTTTAGTCCATGCTCATTCAAGAAGTATCGGGTATGCATGGGTGATTTTAAGCAAACATGATCAATTGTAAGATTACCGCTCCGTGACTAATGACTGACCAGTACACATGAATGGATTAGCCACCATTAAGCGACGACAAACTCATAAAATTAGTCTTTTCCATGGCAGGAATTTGATGCCACTTTGTATTTCATTTTTTTCATTACTGGACTTCATAATTTAAAAAAAAATGACTGAATTTTTTTAATAACTTAGTATGTATCGTATTTAGTGCTTAGCCTAGTACGTGCTTTTACGGTTACAAGGAGGAGGGTATGTTTGTGATCTGACTACACTTGGCCCATGTACTATGATTTATAAATCCTTCAATTCAGCTTGAAATTTTCGCCTTCATCTTAAATTCGCCCTATTTTCAAAGGGCGAAAGTAGCGAAAATTAAACGGGGGCGAAAATTACCAGGTATACAGTAATGATATTATTAATGATCGGAAACAGATATCGGCATTTATTACTGATTTTTTACAAGTATCCTTTTGAATTCCAAAGTGGATGTTTATCTAAACGAAATAATGTAAACGGCACCGGGTTCATTTACGGCACATATATATCAGTTTCATTCGTTGTTGAATTAATGATAACTTAAGGGAGTTATTATTTATCGACATAAAAACATCCCACTCCTTAAGCGGACACCTCGCTGCTTCAATTAGCACCAAATGTTACACCCGGCCACAAGCTAAGGAGGTCACCGCATACAAACAGTATATACATATGTAGTTCGACTGCAGAAATAAACATTTTCAAAATGGCTACACAACAGGTTACTTCATACCCCGACCAAGTCAGAGAAAAGCTGACCGGAAAGACTATCCTGGTCATTGGGACGAGTGATTGTGGGTCGCGATTTGTGTGGGACATTTTCACAAACGCAAACATCAAGGTGAGTTTTGAAAACGCAATATTGAGGTTTTCGGTTTAGTTTGACTAGTGTTTATAGTGCTTGCAATAAATTCAGGTTATTTAGGGCATATCGGGTAGACATGGTCGATTAAGGGTTTTAACATAATCAAATATTTATCTGTTAAAATCTTGGATTTAATCGGATTCGTTCGACAAAAAGTCAGTATAGAGATGGACAGTTTTTCCCTGTGGGTATGCCAATAGTCTGTCGAAGATCTGGTTCCCAATCGCAGCAAAGATAGTGTTGACCGAAAATGCCATCATTCGCACGAGTTCACCTTGGTCTTCTTCGTGCGTTTATCAAAATTACGCTCCAGTATAGCTTACACCATACATAGGTAACGCAATTCGCTTTCCTTAGAAAATGCCTACTACCTAGAGAGCTAATGTCCCAGTCTGAAATAGTTCAAAGGAAATTCAGCTTCTTCTTGGACTTCTTCACCAAAAATGAATATCGCATTATTTATATCGAAAATATTTCGCAAAAGCTAGCATAATTTCAATTTTCATCCCTCAGGTGATTCTTGTGGCGCATGACGCTTTAAATAAAGAAGCGGACAAAGTGGATACAGTTATTTGGTATGACTATCATACAGACCACTCAGACATCGAGGAACATGCAAGAAACATCATCCAGCTTCTTGGTGATCGAGTTAGAGATATTGACGGATGTTTTACCTTCACTGAGGAGGATACACCAATAACAGCTGATATATGTAAGAAGCTTGGACTCAGAGGATTTCACCAGGATGCGGCCTTGACAGTTAGGAGTAAGCAAAAAACCTACGAAGTCCTTAAATCCAAAACCACTAATACAAGATACCAGACAGAAAAATATTCGCCATTTTCATATCGTATTCGAACTGATGCTGATATCAAAGAGGCAAAGAAGATAAGATACCCTGCAATTCTAAAACCGGAGCATGATGCAGGTTCCTGGGGAGTTGTGAAGGTGATGTCGGAAGACGATTGTATTCAACAGTACAACAGAATACAGAAGAGCTTCGGAGCCTCCTACTTTGGAGGAACGTTCGGAAAGTCAATGGTTCTGATGGAACTTCTAGAAGGTTTGTCCTACAATGTTGACCTGGCGATTTATGATGGAGAGCTTATGGCCGCCTTTATTACTGATATTGGTCTCTACATACCTAACAGGTATATCGATACCACTACCTGCCAGCCTACCAATCTGTCTGCAGAACTCAAGGATCAGCTTATAACCGCTGCTCATCAATGCTGTTGTAAAGTCGGGTTACTCAATGGAGTTTTCAACGCAGAATTGAAGATGACAGAATCAGGTCCGAAAATAATAGAAATCAACGGTAGAATAGGCTGTTATCGTAGATGCATTGTCTATAAGTCTACACATGGTGTTTACTTATGGGAGATCGCAGCCGCCATCGCTTGTGGCATCAAACCTTCCTTTCCAGATGGATCCAGCAGATGTTTTGCTGTTGGAACCTACCTTTTCAGTAAATTTCACGGAAAACAGTTTATGAAAAAAGAAGTCAATCGAAAATTGACGTCTTTGGCTGAGGAAAAGGTCATCCTTCTCGAAATGCGTTATGAGACCGTAGACCTGCAGAATAACGATAAGGAATTCCTCGACACGTTCTGCCATCTCGTTGCACTCAGTAGTACAAGTATAAAGGATGCGAGACAAACACTGATACATCTTTATCGAGATCTCGGGTTTACACAGACAGAGTATGACATCGAAAGATTCACAAGTGTGTGGGCTTAAAATTATCTTACAGATCAACAATATTATTGAATCTGGGCTGCTGCTTCAGTAATACTTTAGTCGCCGTAAATGTAATCAGTTAAAAGGCTTTTATTCAAGACGTTATCTCAGTCCTCTGACACCTATAACCGCTTACCCGTGCATCCAAAGGATACCATAAAGCTTTATTAAATAGGCATACGCTCTGGTAAACACCTTCCAGTGATCGCTGATGATGTGAACGGTAATTTATGCATAAGACTGGCAATGACTCGGGGCCAATCTTCTGCTTGCACGTCACGACAAACTTTGCTATATTACATTGGATAACCATGTCATTTTCTACCGAGTTTTGAATATCAAATCACGATGTGTTTACAATATAATGTTACTAAATTCCCTTTCTCTTTGAACTTATCTGTAAACGGAAACTTTTAAGAATCGAGAAGTCCCCAATAGATTCAACTCTATCAAGTGTCTCAGTGTTATCAGCTGCTTTTATTATGAAATTTTATTCAAGAATATATTTCACTTTTACAAGTGTTACTAATGTTGTCTATTTAAAATGTACAGTTACAAATAAAATCGTAATCAGACATGGCGTGTGTTAATATTGCATTCGTTTCGTCATGTTTAACTCAAGGTTACCAGGTATTCTGCATAATTGATTCCATTGCCTCATCAAGAGGGAGAGCACAGAAACTCTGGCTTACTAGTCTTGCGCTAAAGCGATCGAGCTGAAAGAAGTCAGCTCTAGCCGAGAGGTACAATACAGCTAGTATTTTACCATGGTTACATCTTCAATAAATTATGGCTTTTCTATATTTGAAGAAAAAGAAATTTCATATTTACACCTTTTTAAATGGGAAGTCCCAGCATTATACAACGACTGCGGACGGCGGCGGATAATTAAGCATTGACGTCAATTTTTTTTAGTTTCCTCGGGGAATGAAAACAACTTTATTTGCAAACTGTATGAATCCGCGTAGCGGATTCTTACAGAAGTTTGCAAACAATTTTTTTTCATACCCCTATGAAACTAAAAAATAATTGACATCAACGCTTATAATTAATTTTTGAAAATAATTTTCTAATTTAAAACATGTTTTATGTACAATTTTACTGGTTTTATATGGGACTATTTTTCTCAAATCAATACGCAACGTTAATTGTCGTATTGTGACGTCACATTTTTCGCACCATTCTCGAAAAAAAATTCATTTAAGCATTGATGTCATTTTTTTTTTTTGCTCAGAATTTCTTTCATAGAAGAATGAAAATAATTTTTCGACCAATCACATTGGAGTATTTACCATGAGAACAAAGAAAAATTAATTATAGTGGTATGAACAAAAAATCTCAACCAATCAGAAAGCCATATTCTGCGTACAAACAATGGAAAATTAATTATAACACGATGAATGAATAATACATCATTATCAACCAAATTACCTGAAGATTTTTAGTATACATCCAATATGTCTACCATATGTTTTGATTAAAGATTAAGCTACTTGTTTAAATTAGTAAACTGTTAAGATATGGTATTTACATTCGTTAAATAATAGCTTTATAGACAGACACGCAATCGTGTTATAAACTAGAATAATGAAACGCAATTTCGTATTTTCTAATATGACATTTAGACATTTGGTCTAAATTTAATTAAATTTCATACTGAGCTAACTCCGTACACTGTGAAAAAGTTCTTTAGTTAAAATTCAGTCGACCGTGACCCCGCTCAACGCTGCATGCTTTCATCGGGGGTTTTTTTCAGGAAAGCGTTCATCTGGAATACTCTTGCAATATATGTACTGGTAAATCATCACAAATCGAACATTGGATCAGTACAGATCAGTTACATATTTCTATTCGAAGCTATTGCAAAGCGAAATGCCGCGTTTAAGTGAAGTCGATGGTGTGAAACGTTAAAAGATTTTGAAAGGACATTGTAAAGATGTTATTTGGACAACAGATTTCCGAAATCAGTACAAAGTCGGGTTCTGGCCTCTATACAAGTTTTCATTTCAACCAAAAATCAATGTATTCACAATAACAATTTCTTATGTATGGTGAGTCATCCGCTGTGTATCGCCTGCGTCCGGCTTTGCTGCTGCGAATATGATCGACAAGTCAGTGACCAACTGACAAGAGGTCAATAGTACTCCTGGTCTATAGCCGTGACGGATACTCACATCTATCAAAGTCATCAAAATATACTAACAGCTGTAACTATAAAAATGTGGATATAGAATGACGCTTATTTATTGATGTTAGATGTATGTGGCACAGATAACAAGTTGTTAATGTTGTGGGTCAAATATATATAAACCTCTCACGGAAAATGAAAAATCCATTTTGGAAAGAAGTATTTTTAACATATGTGGAGTATATTGGAAACATCGAGATTAAGACGTATGGTCTAATGTAAATGCCAGCTTGGTATAACACCAGTGAATAATACCCCAGGTTTTTTTTTTTATCGAACTTGGTCTGACAAAGGAGGAAGTTATCTGTCAGACTCGACTTGTATAAATGATAACTGTTTGTATTCTCATGAAGATTTTTTCAGAATATATGATTTTCCCCCACCTCATACACCTTTTTACGGGTTAAGACGAGCTATTAGAAACTAATGGTCTGAGTTTAGTCAAAACTACACCATCATCGACTCTGTACATCCTTTTATTCAAATTTATTTGGAATCTATTATAAAAATTAAGAAATGCTGTAGATATATGTACGACATTTTTATTTCTAGACTCATGTTTAAGTACATTGAAAAATGGTCCAATTGTTAGAAACTAGTGAAATTGAACTAAAACAATTACAAATAACAGTGTTAAAAGCAACAAATGATGTCTAGCTTAGATGTCTCCAGTACAGGCTTGTCATACTATTGACAACAAATGCCTATCTTACTAAAATAAATATATCTGATGATCCTACTTGTACCTCTGGTAAAGAAGTAGTTGTAACAACACTTCTATATATGCTTTATGATTGTGAACACGTCGAGAGGCCGTGGATGTAACTTGGAAATTGGATATTTGAAAAACTCTATATATTTAAATCTGTCAAAAAAGCAAATACTATTTGACAAAAAATAGTTAAACAATATAATATACATAACCGTATTATACTCATTGTTAAACAATATATCTATAAACAGGGTGTTAAAGAGGGACAACTAATATTTGAAAGTGTAAAACGTGTGGACTATTGCAATGTGGAAAAATATACTTCGAAACGACACTTCACTAACGCACGCCACTGTATAAAACTAGAACATCAAATGTATGTTATGCCACAATGCATGTAAACATTATGACAACCAATTCTTAAATGACAGTGCACTATAATGTGAAGAACTGGGCAGTTTGATGAATTAGAAAGATAGGAGTGGCCGGGTGTTTGGGTAACACATTGTAAGCAGATCAAGACATGCCTAGGGATTCGGTTTCCTACAACTGCCCTCGCGCGATTTCATTCGCGATTTCATTCGCGATTTCATCCGCGATTTCATCCGGCCCTGCACAAATGATTAATCAATGAAGCTGAAATATACAGTGTTTAGCAGTTGATTTCCAGGATTTAAGCCCGAGGATGTATTGTCAAGAAGGACGAACTGGCTGTTACAATGAGTGTATAAATTGCGAAATTACTATGTTAATATACTACCTGCATGTGTATGCCTTTGTAGAAATCACTGAATTTTTAACTGTGGATTTTGCGGAATAAAAACACCACTAATCAAACTTTTTAAATTGTACTTCATCAACAGGTTGAAACATCCATAAAGTTTCATTTGCATTATTACAGTTCAAATCATTTCTGTAATTTTTTTCGATTTGTCACTTTATTAAAAACAATATGGCAAATTTGCATAACGATGCTATGCCCATACACTTGTGAATCGCTCAATGTCATAATCGGCTCTAGAAAATCCGAGGTCCTGACAAATCTGCACGAGTGTTTGTCTCGCTTGCTTTATACTCGTCTTGTTGAGAGCTACTATATGACAGAATGGTATTGGGAATTCTTCCAGACAGCCAAGGTCTACAGTTTCGGTTCTCATGTCCAGAAGTATGTCGTTTGCTTCAGCCAATGACCTTAACTTAAAATTGACACTTTCCTTGAGAAATTGCTCCCCGTGGAATTTAATAAAAAGGTAGGCCCCGACAGCAAAACATCTAGCAGGTACTTCTGGAAAATAAGGCTTGATTCCACAAGCAATGGCGGCTGCGATCTCCCAAAGGAGAACGCCATGTGTATTCTTGTAGACGATACATCTACGATAACAGCCTGTTCTTCCATTGATTTCAATGACTTTAAACCCGCATTTTGTCATCTTAAACTCTGTGTTGAAAACTCCATTGAGTAACCCGACTTTACAACAGCATTGATGGGCAGCGGTAATTAGCTGATCTCTGAGTTCCTCAGACAAGTTGGTAGGTTGGCAGGTAGTGGTATCATTAAACATGTCAGGGACGTAGAGACCGATGTCAGTAATAAAAGCGGCCATGAGCTCTCCTCCATATATCACCAGGTCAACATTGTAGGAAAGGCCTTCCAAGAATTCCATTAAAACCATTGACTTTCCAAACGATCCACCATAGTTTGATGTTCCAAAGCTGTTCTGGATTCTGTTATACTGCTGCATACAGTCTTCCTCGGATATCACCTCCACAACTCCCCAGGAACTAGCGTCATTCTCAGGCTTAAGAATGGCAGGGTATTTTATCTGCTTGGCCTCTTTGATATCCTCCTCCTTTTGAATGCGGTAGGAAATAGGCGAATACTTTGACGTCTGATATATGTTGGTACTTGTTTCTGATCTAAGGGCTTCGTAGGTGTTTTGCTTGCTCCTAACTGTCACGGCTGCGTGGGGATGAAATCCTCTGAGTCCAAGTTTCTGACATATGGCAGCTGTCATTGGTGTATCCGGTTCCGTGAAGGTAAAACATCCGTCAATATCACCAACTCGATCGCCAAGAAGTTGGACGATGTTACTTGCGTGTTTCTCGATATCTAACCGGTCTGTGACATAATCATAGCAGATAAATTTATCCACTGTGCTTGCCCCACAATTTGTTGTTTCGTGTGACACTATGGTGATCTGTAAGATGAAAAATGAAATGAGGTTAAATCTTATTGAAAACATTATTCATTTCTTTAAGGATATGTTTTTAAGTAGTGTACAGCTTTTTTTATTTAAAACATCACGGAAGAATATTAAATGATCACTTACCTGGATTTTTAAATTTGAGAAGATGTCCCACACATGTCTGTGACCACATTTACTTGCACCAATTATCAGTATGCTCTTTCCGGCCAGTTTTTCTCTTACTTGGTCAGGATACATAGCATACTCCTGTGCAGCCATTTCTTACACGTACAGGTCAACAAGTATATTTGCCTTCCTAAATCAATCCTCAACGGAGTCAAGTTAAATTCAAAATGTACCAGAAAAGGGTGTTCCTGTCCGTGAAATAGATTGCTCGCTTACAGAATTGAAGTTCGTCATAAACCTGTTTCGATGATGGTTTGCTATTTGAATAAGAAGGAATGCTATAAATCTTGTTATCGTAAGATGTATATTTTAGTGCTGTCACGCTTGATAAGTAGTGAAGAAGACTCCGAGTGTCTCCATTGGGGAATAATGAACAATGACACGGCTTGTATGAACCTCCCCATGCGTGAAATTTATAGAGGATGTTGAATATACATGTACTAATTAAGGTGTATGTGACTTTTAACGCGAAATGCATAGCTATACATGATGCTATCCGTATCCTGACATTGCTTTTGTCGAGGGACGTACAATAGACTGCTTGCTCAATAAATATGTATATCTCATTGGCAACTCGGCTGGATAAAATTCATAAAATTATATTTACATTCCTAATGTGGTTTGCTGATATGAACATACCAAGTGAAAACAACAAACATATGACCATGAATACACTATGAAAACCGTATGAAAACATTGTCTCTCGTGCAAATCACCTGATTAATCGGGTCATATTAATACGCCATCAAAAAAATAGTCCGCCTTTCAATTATGAAAATATTGTGTTTTTGTTGCAATTTGTTCACATAGAATAAATATGATTTGAATTGAATGATTGTATTTAATATTATTTTTACTTTAATACTTCTTTCTTTTTTGTTTTATACAAAATTAAACAAAAAAGACCGGAAAATGCGGAACGACATTAAAACAATAGCGTGGTGCATAGGCGGGATCTCCCGGCTGTTCTAATAATTTGGCGTTTCGTCGTATACATGACAAATTTTTCTTTTTAATAAAATTTCTCGTTTTCTCGATATAAATTTTTTAAATCAAGGTTATGTAAATATATGAATTGAATAGATTTTTTAATTTTCATTGCGGCTATGAATACCAGTAGCTACTACATATCCTCCGATAAATCCTACCGCGCGCCACGGGATATGTAGCTAGCTACTGGTATTCATAGCCGCAATGAACATTAAAAAAATCTATTCAATCCATATATAAAGTTCGTTCGTCTTTTTGATAACAAAATATAAAAGAAGGACCTGTCAAGCATGAAAAATAATTAAAATATCAGGGACCAGGATTTACTTAGCATATCTTCCATGCTTGACAGCATAATCGATAGAGTACTCGGAGGATGTCTTTGTACTCAAAATCCCGCTGTAATAACGTGAGCGATTGGTATAAACGATACGTGTACCAATGTTTTTGTCGGCTATCTGTAGATTTTGTTGTGACTTACACGCAAAACGTTAGGCTCGCATTCAAAGTGATACGGTTCTCCATGCACACCTTATGTAAAAGTCTAGAACAAGGTCTGGGAACAATGTAGTCTTCGGAACTCCCTTGACGTCTTGCTTGTGTTTATACATGATAATGTGGTTTAAATGATTAGATGGTCTTTGTATAGATAGCGCTTTGTACATGACCTCCGAGAGGCCATGACTTCGGAGAGGCCACATAGGGGCTAAATATTTTGAAGGATCTCGGACATATCTTTTACGTGGTCTAGCCAAAGGGTTGAAGTATCTAAATAGATCATAGAATGATTGCGTTTGTATAGTCCAATATCCTTTCCTTATTGTGTGAAAAAACTACGTTGGTATCATCTGGCAAATGTATGTGATAAGATCCTCGATAAAAATACATTTTAAAATATATTTCAATTGATCATAAGGATAATATCGGAAGTTTTTTCGTCCCTTTTACTTGGGAATTAAATCAAAATAACGTGCTGAGTCATGAATACGTCACCATTATGATGTAGTTATAGAAATGTGCTCACCTGTTGTTAACACCTGCCAATCACATATCTATTTATATATTTATATATATATACCTATCTCGCAGTGACCCCCTAAGACCCCTTTGTTTTTTAACCTGGGGCAGAATGTTGTTACAGAAGGAGTTTAGCCTATGGTCAATTCTTACTAATCTACCTGTATCTGACATCTTACATGTAGGGCTTTTAGAACAAGACGCCTGCTGTTTTCTTTAGATTTCAATATGCATTTTTCGTGTATATTTCGGCGTTAATTACATTACATGTAGGTACAAACACTCATATAATCATCGTTCGGACATAGCTTTCATCAATAGAAATTGTGTGTTTCTAATGTCTGAACGAAGAATACCCCTTAAAGTGTTATTAAAATTTCTTAAATCATAAATATATTTCAGATTTAGGCACGTTATTTGTATTGTTTATAGTTATAGATTTATAATATTTACGTATTGGTTAGATGGTTGTACTTTGTCTTCCCGTAAAATACCATTTGTATACGTTCTAACTCAGGTAAAAAAACAAAGACTAATAAACGATTGCTGCTTTTAAACGAATCTAGATTTGAAAGCATTCTATGGTCAACTTATATCCGTCAATCAGTTGAATTTACTGTTGTATGTACATGTACGTCGAAAACTGTCTTCGGGCTGAAAAATGGTTATAGTATATATAAGTAAACATTGACTTAATAATCATATTATATCAAATAAATGACAATACGCTTTTGAAAGTACGACGAAAACAAACACAGTCATTATATTTTCTATAGAAACTTTTGCTAATTGAAAGTACGCTCGTTAAAAAAAACATCAACAAAAATACAAATTGCATATCTCAACAATCAGTGCTCGAGTTATTCTCAAACAAGCATGCTGGGTATTTCTAAAGCAATATATATCCCGTACCGGTCCCCGCTAAAAATAGCAAGTGACCTTGACCTTGATCCAAAAACCTTGAAACTCGATCTGTATTTGTAGCTGTTTATTATGAACTGCGAGCAGTTCATAATCAATTTGTCTCAAGACCTATTGAGGTTTATACCCCCATACACCTCAACATAACTTTATTCAATCCTTATATTTATATATTTATTTTTTTGATAGTTTTGTACAATATTTTGTCCTTGACAAATAGGGACTTGTGCAAGTCTATCACAGAACTTATCGAAATGTACGTCATCACTCTCGTCTACATATGGTCATTACTTTCAGGATTTCTTTCGTGAACAAACGAATTAAAACAAATATTAGTTTTAATGGAATTTATTTCATATAAATATGATCACTTTTGAAAAGGAATTTAAAAATATACTCCAAGCTCGACAAATGTATTCCTACGCCGGACTTGATATAGTTCATTGAAAAATGACTTGAGCTAACTGTGGTAGGTTCATTGAGTCTGAATTAAGTGGAAATATAAATATTACCCTATGAACGTGCATGTTTATTGAAGTCTTAAGACTGTAACACATCAATGTTATCTCAAAATTCTGTGTCGTTCAATCCATGTTGATGCTGACAAGGTTCACGATCGAGGAAAATACTTTTGTTGACCTTGCAACAGAGGGCGCTTTGCTTATGGAAACTCTTAGCGGTCTACATGAGAGAATGTTACATATAAATGGATATATCTGAATGCATATCGCTTTTTTATTGTCAATGCCCTGGACTAGCTGTACGAAACTACCCCTAATCATATTTGGTGTGATATTTCCTTATTTCTTTCTGTTAAACATCCTACTTCTTCCATATCTTTCTGATCATATTCTTAAATGTCTTGTTTAGCTTGTCTTAGGTTGTTCTTAATCTGAGTTTGTTTTTTCTTTAAGATGAATAGGTTATTGTTTCCCCTTGATTTCCATTAATAACTTTTCAAGAAAAAGCTTATCATTAATTACATACTCTATGTATCAGGAATGTAGTGTGAAAGTTGTACCCTGGAAGACAATATTGAGTTTTTATAGCCAAAACAGTCTTAACAAGTTTTTAACTGTCTTCGTGTTATTATAAAGATGTGTTAAATTTCCAAAGCCCTTTCTCCCGTCTGAATTAAATTTTAAGTTCACTGTTGAAAATTTATGGTCTGGTATACATTCTGATTTTATGGTCTGGTATACATTCTGATTTTATAGATGAACTGTTGACGCTAAATAATAGATTGCCTGATACTAGAAAAAATATAATCTAGTCTGTTTAGATAAGAGCTTCTTCCTCCAAGTATACCTTCTACTATCAGAATGTTGCTCCCTATAAATATGATTTTCAATAATTTACAAAACATCTCTCGGGCTATGTGATTATTGAAGGATTTATAGCTACTATCATTATCTAACTCGGGGTGTAAGACTAGATTGAAATCTCCACATCTATTTGTTTTAATTCCCAAACCAAACACTTCAATAGTGTCAGTTATGAGTCATAAAATTTTCGAGTATCAGAGTAAAATCAAATACCTTCTAATACAATATCTAGAGCCAGAAAATTCCCTGTCGTGTTTTTCTTTTCTCTGTTTACCTTAGTTTCTAAATTGTTCTTAATCAATATCGTTACTCCTCTAGAGTTAGATTTGAAGGAGTTAAAGTAACAATCGAAACCCCATTGGTTTCTGACAAAGTTTTGGTTTTCCTCCGTTAAGTGCGTGTTTTCAGGCAGGAGATACTATTATCCTTATATTTCAAGTAAGAAAAAACTACTTTTCTCTATCTCCAAAACATATGCTTTCCATCATGTTACGTTGAACTTACGGAACTCCTCGGGTGTGCTTCACATATTGCGCAGTTACATTCGAGGAGTTCCGAGTGAAACCGAAAGTGGTATAGAAAGTTAGAAACTCATCTGTGATTTCCCGGATAAAGCATAAACTAAATAGGGAAGTGTAAATATACCCGTCTGAAGTAATCTCTACTACTATCGATATACAGTGTATTTTACACATTAAAAGTAACACACTAAACAAAAAGGTTTATAAAAATATGATCAGAAAAAAAAATATAAAATAAAAAAACAACAACAACAAAATGTAATAGAAAGAGCAAAAGTCCAGCCAGGTTGCATGCTATGCAAAAAGAGAACGTCACTTACCAGATTATAAGAAATTTTCCACTGCATACCTTTTCAAAACGAAAAATCACTGACACACAGGAAAACACTAATCAAAGATATTATCTACACATTCGAGTAAAAATGATATGATTACACTGGTCCGATCGGTAAACCAGAGAAATGCCATCTTTTCTGTTACTTATATGTACACAAGTCCACTACCGATCACAGTTTTATATCTAGTTAATGGAATCTATCGGCGAAGATTAACCGTTCTGAGGTTGTTGTCATTTGACAAGAATTAATTTGTCAGAGCAATTTCATATCCTGTCTGTGTTGTTTTTTTTTTGTTTTTTTTTTGTTTGTTTTTTTTTTTTTTTTTGTCAGTATCACGTTTAATTTTCCATCCAAGCTGTACAAATGTTTAACACTTTTCAGTATATACGGCTCCTTCTGTACTTCTTGGTGTCCTCGAACCCAACCTAGTCCTTTCCCCCTTAGTTTCCTTCTATTGCTCAGTATCGCGGCTTTTTTTCCTCCTGAGGTTAGTCTGTATTTGATCGTCCTTGGTCTGTCTATATTAAGTCTTCTAGGCCTATGATGAGCAATGTCTATGTCAATAGGTTCGATGTCCTCATCCAGGAAATCTCGCACGAAAGAAACAATTTATTTCACACATTCTTCTCTTTCATTTCTGTCCTCCAAACCTACTGTGCGTACCAAGTTCTTTTTCTTGCTGTTCTGATCTCAGTCATGCTGTTTTGAAGTCTGGTGTTGACTTTCTCTGACTAACGAATATGATTTGATAGATGGTGTACTTTTTCCTACAGGATATCATTCTCTATCTCAGGGTCAAATATTTCCTCTTCTAATTGGTCAGCAGGGAGCCGAATATCATCTCTGTAATCCTCTCTCAGCCTCACTACTTTTTTGTTCGTTATTTTGTCCATATCCGACTTAGTTGCAAGTGCAGATAGTATGTCGAACAACACATCGACCCGGTCCTTTTCTGAAGATTAACTGGGAACATCAAATGATCTTGTTTTCGTATCAGACTATCCACCCTCGGTCCCGATCCCGGCATGATCACAGATAAAGATATAATATGAGAGTACAACACAGTAAAAATACCTGTACATGTAGAGCATACACACACAAGTGCGTGTTAGTAGTTGTCACTACCGTGGCCAGTCCATTGTCTTAAATGTTGATGTCTAAGACAACATTTACTTCATAACTTTTCATAGAATACCTGCAAAAATATATTTCTTTGACCTCCCAGAATGCCACATACCAAACATCAAAACTGTGCTTTCCGGAAAAGTTTTTAAAATCGAAGAATTTGCGGAGTCCAAAAACAGTCCGACTGACCAGGTCCTGGTGAGCTTGACAATATCAAGCCCACACACTTGTGAATCTTTCTACATCATACTCTGTCTCTGTAAACCCGAGATCTCGATAAAGGTGTATCAGTTTTTGTCTCGCATGCTGTATACTTGTACTGCTGATTCCCACCAGGTGACAGAAATCCATGGGGAATTCGTCATTATTGCCTTGGTGTTCTTCTATCTCAGATATAAACTCCAGAAGGATGTCCTTTGCCTCAGTCAAAGACATTAACTTTCGCTTTACATCTTCTTTCAGAAACTGTTTTCCGTGAAATTTACTAAAAAGGAATGTTCCGACAGCAAAACATCTGGCGGGCACATCTGGAATGCAAGGCTTGATTCCACAAGCAATGGCGGCTGCGAGCTCATATAGGATAACGCCGTATATCGTCTGGTAGACAATGCATCTACGATAACAGCCTATTCTGCCATTGATTTCGACGAGTTTTGGACCAGATTCTGTCATCTTAAACTCTGTGTTGAAAACCCCATTGAGTAACCCGACTTTACAACAGCATTGATGTGCAGCTGTCTTTAGCTGATCTTGAAGCTCTTTAGATCGACTGGAAGGAATGCATGTGGCGGTACAGGCAAATGACTTAGGGAGATATAAACCAATATCAGTGACGAAGCCAGCAATTAGCTTGCCATCATATATCACCACATCAACTTCGTAGGAAAGACCTTCAAGTAGTTCCATCAGAACCATTGACGTTCCAAACTTTTCGCCAAATGACGCTTCTCCAAAACGTCTCTTGATCGTATTGTACTGCTGAATACAATCGTCTTTAGACGTCACTTTCACGACTCCCCATGACCCAGTGTCATGCTCTGGTTTGAGAATCGCAGGGTACACTATATTTTTAGCCCGTTCGATATCCTCCTCATTTCGAATGCGATAGGAAATGGGTGAATATTTTCCGTGTTGTATTCAGTATTACTTGGTTTTGATCTTAGGGCTTCATAGGTGTTTTGCTTGCTCCTTGCTGTAACTGCCGCGTCGAAATGGAAACCTCTGAGCCCAAGCTTATTGCATATGGCAGCTGTGATCGGTGTATCAGTCTCTGTGAATGTAAAACATCCGTCAATATCTCTAATTCGATCGCCAAGAAGCTCGATGATGTTTCTCGCATTTTTCTCGATATCTGACTGATTAGTGAAGTAGTCGTACCAAATGAAGGTATCCACTTTGCTTTCCCCGTAATTGTTGACTAAATGTGTCACCAAGACAATCTGCAGTATGAAAATTTAAATCAAATATTATTTTGAGAAATACTTTTCCGGATAAATTATGCATCATGTTTGAATAAAAAGTCAAGGGGAAACATGGAAAACCAGCTGAAATTATTTTAATCTTTTTGATAACCATGCCGTCGTGTTATGATGAGAGAGTTTGTTTGTTTGTTTGTTTGTTTGTTTTTTTTGTTTTTTTTTGCGGGGTTGTAATTATCGCCTAATGAACCTCCAATGACATTTTGAGGCGAGGTCTCTTTTAAGTAGTTGATGACTTCCTCTGATACCCGTATGCTGCCATCCAGAGCAATTACGGTGAAGTGTATTGCTCAAGGACACAATCGAGGCAGCACAGATCGATCCGTTTCTCAGCTTCCCGAGAAACACTAACCGACACAGGTAGAGAGCGTCAAACCACGCATCTGGGATCGTCACCTGAGGTTACGTGACCAGTTTTCTAACCGACTTAGCGGTCCCTTTTCTGATGGAACAGCGTTACCGGTACATGAATATGATGCGTATTTTCCTCGACATACGGCCAAGACACGGATGAAATATAGACTGACATATCTTAAGAATTATGGAATGTCAGCCTGACGTTTGTGACAATATCTTAAACCAGAATACATACACATATAAAAATATACCCTTCTATAATCCGGCTAGATTTTTTTTATATTATGCCCACATATTTAAGTACTCCTGCAAAGTCTCCCGATATGCAATATGTTTTTATTTTCTTTAAATAGTGAAAATTTTATACTACATTTGTACACTATAAAAGACCATTAATCAAGAATACCACAACATGTTAACCATCAGCCATTTACCTCGATATATATTACAAGGTAAACTACCATGGACAACTTGCAAAGAACTATATAGCTACCTGATGATTCTAATTTTTCAAATTGTTATTTTCCAGATTCAGATGCTAGTAGCATTGCTGCCTCTACTTAACATGACCCGGCAGATTTGATATTCAAGAAATCGTTCGAAATTTCTCAATCACCGTGATTGGTATCAACAGACTGACGGAATCAAAAGAAACAACATGGGGATTCCAGAGATGTAGGTTGATGAAGAAACTGGTGATTTTATGGTTGAGGTTAAATAATAATAATATATAAATAAATAAAAGGGGTAGCTTTAGAGACGAATTCATCAACGTTCGATGCGTATAATGAAAAGTTTAACTCGCCTTGATATTCGCATCTGCGAAAATGTCCCACACTTTTCGTGCACCGTAGCCACTTGTCCCGATAACAAGGATTGTCTTGCCAGCAAGCTTTTCTCTGATCTGGTCAGGGTATGTAGCAACTTCCTGAACAGCCATATTGAAAACGAACCTGTTTTACTGCAATCGAAAAAAAAATCATATACGTAGCATAGTAATGGTAATGCATCACATTCCGTAACTATATCAATACAAAAATCGCCACATATACTCAAATGTATATACAGAATTGTAGGTAAAAATTCAAATAATTAATTAAGTCTGTTGATGAATTATATTCATTTTTTACAGTTATTCCTAGCTGAATATGATAGTTGTGTATAAAGCTATCATATCCAGCTAGTATTAACAATACTTGTGAAAAAAATACTTTTATACACTATGTATTTTGAATATTTTTCGATATTTCACTAGTATACATTGCTGGAATTTTCGCATTTGACACTTTTCAAATACACAGTTTAACATACAGGGTGACTGGTTCATATATGGATTGAATAGATTTTTTAAAATTTTCATTGTGGCTATGAATACCAGTAGCTAGCTACATATCCCGTGGCGCGCGGTAGCGCGCCTCGGAGGATATGTAGCTAGCTACTGGTATTCATAGCCGCAATTAAAATTTAAAAAATCTATTCAATTCATATATTTACATAACCTTGATTTTAAAAATTTATATCGAGAAAACGAGAAATTTTATTAAAAAGAAAAATTTGTCATGTATACGACGAAACGCCAAATTATTAGAACAGCCGGGAGATCCCGCCTATGCACCACGCCATTGTTTTAATGTCGTTCCGCATTTTCCGGTCTTTTTTGTTTAATTTTGTATAAAACAAAAAGGAAGAAGTATTAAAGTAAAAATAATATTAAATACAATCATTTAATTCAAATCATATTTATTTTATCTCGTACCAACGTTATCGATCCAAGGGAAGCTACTCTTCCTGTCTTACTGTCGATGGCGTATTAATATGACCCGATTAATCAGGTGATTTGCACGAGAGACAATGTTTTCATACGGTTTTCATAGTATATTCATGGTCATATGTTTGTTGTTTTCACTTGGTATGTTCAGTATCAGCAAACCACATTAGGAATGTAAACATATAGGTATGGTTAGAAAAATCAGCACATAATTTCTTCGTCCTTTTTGGTTATGGTGTTGACATATAGGCTAGATGCCCAGGTGTGCCCTGTGACAGGTTGTTTAATTGGCTCCTAACATAGTAACCTAGGGACTAACTTGGTAATATATGGCCCTGACATAGCAATCTTAGGGCTCTAACTTCGTAACCTAGGGCCCTAATATAGTAACCTATGGCCCTAACATAGTAACCTAGGGCCTTTACATAGTAACCTTGGTCCCTAACATAGTAACCTAGGGCCCTAACATAGTAACCTAGGGCCCTAACATAGTAACCTAGGGCCATAACATAGTAACCTAGGGCCCTAACATAGTAACCTAGGGCCCTAACATAGTAACCTAGGGCCATAACATAGTAACCTAGGGCCCTAACATAGTAACCTAGGGCCCTAACATAGTAACCTAGGGCCTAACATAGTAACCTAGGGCCCTAACATAGTAACCTAGGCCCCTTACATAGTAACCTAGGGCCCTAATATAGTAACCTTGGTCCCTAACATAGTAGCCTAGGGCCCTAACATATTATCTAGGCCCCTTACATAGTAACCTAGGACCCTAACATACCTATCTGAGGGCCCTAATATAGTAACCTAGGGCCCTAACATAGTAACCTAGGGCCCAAACATACCTATCTGAGGGCACTAACATAGTAACCTAGGGCCCTAATATAGTAACCTAGGGCCCTAACATAGTAACCTAGGGCCCTAACATACCTATCTGAGGGCCCTAATATAGTAACCTAGGGCCCTAACATAGTAACCTAGGGCCCTAACATAGTAACCTAGGGCCCTGACATAGTAGCCTAGGGCCCTAACATAGTAACCTAGGGCCCAAACATACCTATCTGAGGGCACTAACATAGTAACCTAGGGCCCTAACATAGTAACCTAGGGCCCTAACATAGTAACCTAGGGCCCTAATATAGTAGCCTAGGGCCCTAACATAGTAACCTAGGACCCTAACATAGTAACCTAGGGCCCTAATATAGTAATCTGGGGCCCTAACACAGTAACCTAGGGCCCTTACATAGTAACCTAGGGCCCTTACATAGTAACCTAGGGCCATAACATAGTAACCTAGGGCCCTAAGATAGTAATCTAGGTCCCTAACTTAGTAACCTAGGGCCCTAACATAGTAACCTAGGGCCCTAACTTAGTAACCTAGGGCTCTAACATAGAAACCTAGGGCCCTAATATAGTAACCTAGGGCCCTTACATAGTAACCTAGGGCTCTAACATAGTAACCTAGGCCCCTTACATAGTAACCTAGGGCCCTAACATAGCTATCTTAGGGCCCTAACATAGTAACCTGGGTCCCTACGATAGAAATCTAAGTCCCAAACTTAGTAACCTACGGCCCTAACATAGCTATCTGAGGCCCCTAACATAGTAACCTAGGGCCCTAACATAGAAACCTAGGGCCCTAACATAGTAACCTAACACCCTAACATAGTAACCTAGGGCCCTAATATAGTAACCTAGGGCCCTAACATAGTAACCAAGGGCCCTAACATAGTAATCTAGGGTCCTAACCTAGTAATCTAGGGCCCTAATATAGTAACCTAGGGCCCTAACATAGTAACCAAGGGCCCTAAAATACCTATCTTAGAGCTCTAACATAGTAACCTAGGGCCCTAACATAGTAACCTAGGGCCCTAACATAGTAACCTAGGACCCTAACATAGTAACATAGGGCCCTAACATAGTAACCTAGGGCCCTAACATACCTATCTGAGGGCACTAACATAGTAACCTAGGGCCCTAACATAGTAACCTAGGGCCCTAACATAGTAACCTAGGGCCCCAACTTATTAACCTAGGGCTCTAACATAGTAACCTAGGGCCCTTACATAGTAACCTAGGGCCCTTACATAGTAACCTAGGGCCCTAACATAGTAACCTAGGGCCCTAACATAGTAACCTAGGTCCCTAAGATAGCAATCTAGGTCCCTAATTTAGTAACATACGGCCCTAACATAGCTATCTGAGGCCCCTAACATAGTAACCCAGGGCCCTTACATAGTAACCTAGGGCCCTAACATAGCCATCTTAGAGCTCTACAATGTAATGTGATAGCCTAGAGCCCTAACACATACTAACCTAGGATCTTAACATAGCTGTCTTAGGGCCCCGAATTAGTAATCTAGGACCAACATAGCTGTCTTAGGGTCATGACTTAGTCATCTAGGACCAACATAGCTGTCTTAGGGCCCCGACTTAGTCATCTAGGACCAACATAGCTGTCTTAGGGTCATGACTTAGTCATCTAGGACCAACATAGCTGTCTTAGGGCCCTGACTTAGTCATCTAGGACCAGCATAGCTGTCTTAGGGCCATGACTTAGTAATCTAGGACCAGCATAGCTGTCTTAGGGCCATGACTTAGTAATCTAGGACCAGCATAGCTGTCTTAGGGCCATGACTTAGTAATCTAGGACCAAAGACTTAAAAGTCTAGTAAAACCCCTATATCTCCTCATAAATAAAACAGTTGAGACAGGCAGTATACCAAATAAATGGAAAATGGCTAATGTGAGTGCTATATATAAAGGATCTGGGAAACAAAATGACACATCTAAGTATCGACCTATATCAGTAACGTCCTGTTTTAGCAAAATAATGGAAAAGGCTATCTTTAAATACCTTTATAATTATGATAAGGATCATAACAGTATATCTAAACATCAATCTGGATTGATGCCTGGTGATTCGACTACTAATCAACTTTTATCTATCTATCATACAATAACTAGTAATTTGGACTCTAGAAAAGAAGTTAGATTCATATTCTGTGATATAAGCAAAGCTTTCGACCGTGTCTGGCATAAGGGGCTACTTCATAAATCAGAATGTTATGGCATAACTGGAAATCTTCTTAATTGGTTTAATAGCTATCTAACTAATAGAAACCAAAGAGTTATAACAGAAGGTCACTTTTCTTCATTCAAAAATGTCGATGCTGGGTTCCCCAAGGGTCTGTACTGGGGCCTTTTCTTTTTCTTCTATATATTAATGACCTACCAGATGCCTTAACAAATCAAGTAAAACTTTTCGCTGATGATACATCCCTATATGCTGTAATTGATGATAACCAAGCAGAGATAGCTGGTACCCTGAACACAGATCTAGAAAATATTAGTTTTTGGGCCAATAAATGGGATGTCAAATTCAACCCTAATAAAACACAGTCTGCTCTTTTCTCCAGGAAAAAAAACACAATTATTCCCCAGTTATTTTTCCTGGACACAACAATAGATAACTCACACACTCATAAGCAATTAGGTCTAACATTTAATTCAGATGGTTCTTGGTCTGGACATATACAAAATCTCTTTGAAAAATCCTACAAACGATTGAACATTCTAAAAAGTTTAAAATACAAATTAAATAGAGAAACATTAATAACTATGTACGTAGCATTTATAAGACCAATGCTAGAATATTCATCTGTAGTTTGGGATAATTGCAATAATACATGTAAACAATTGATAGAATCAATACAGTTAGAAGCTACACGTATTATCACTGGACTTAAGAAAGGAACTCCACATAATATATTATACAGAGAACTTGGACTGGAAACTCTAGAAAGTCGTCGAAAAAACATAAACTTATACTAATGTACCATATCTTACATAATAATGCACCCCAATACCTAATTGATATAGTCACTCAATACTTAAATGACAATGAAGACACAGTACATCATCTCCGTAGGCAACGATTATTCAATCAGCCACTATGTAGATCAGAAAATTATTATAACAGCTTTTTCCCAACAATGCTACGTGAATTTAATTCCATTGACACTAAAATTCTAAATTCACCATCCCTAGGTGTTTTTAAGAAACTTATCACTCCCGTCAATTTAGACCAAGGTCTAATCCGTACAACGGACATTTTTAAAAATAAAGGTAATAGAAAAGAAAATATTATATTATGTCAACTTAGAAACAATGCAAGTAATTTAAATTTTGACCGTTTTAATGATCATCTCATAGATTCACCATTGTGCAGATGTAATCAAGGGGATGAAATTTCATACCATTACTTTTTCTAATGCTGCTTATATGAACAGCAAAGGCAAGAGTTGAAACAAAATATCAATAACCAGCATCATCTAACCACTATAATATTAACACATGGAAATTACTTGTTGTCTGATGAAATTAACATCAACATTCTGAATGCCGTTCAAAAATACATTAAAGATAGTAAGAGATTTGATTAAACTCAAAATTAACCATACTTATTCAAATGTTATTTTCTAGACCCAGACTCACTCAATTAGTTTTTGATTATTATTTTACCTGTATTTACATATATTCTATATTGTTCATATTCTTGATATAAGAATGTGGTGAACCTGCGACCTGCTTCAAAAGTCAGCTGATCCCTGAATATCTCTGATTGATTTACTTAATTCAAAACTAGTATATTCAACTAGAATCTTTTTATTCAAATGTATAATTACACAGTTTGTTATATCTAACATATGAAAGCTTTGCTTGGATGCAGGGGCATTCAGTCTGAATCTAGCACACTAAGATGGATGGCTACAGAAGGAGGAGTAAAACATTTTATGCCTGAACATCTATACTGCTGCTGGATTTAAGGCTGGGTGCCAATCCTGTATCTAAGCAATAGCTATTAACTGAGAACAAAATCTTTTGATAACTCTGTAACATGATCATAATTTGACAAAGGATATACTAGAACCTTATTACCTCCCTTTTCCACTAATTGTTAGTTCTTTTTATAATTACCTCCCTTTGACCATATATAAAAATCAATATTTTCATAAAAAAAATTCATCTCCATAGATATTTCATCTCCATTGACTTAATTTATATACATATTTCTTATACTTTTTCACTTTCAATTGTTTTAGTTTAATTCTACTATTGTTCTGTTTGTATTGGGGAAGACTTATATAGGCCAAGCCTGCTGTCTAACCCATTTGTATAAATGTTATACATTAAAATATGTTGAAATGACTTAGTCATCTAGGACCAACATAACTGTCTTAGGGCCCCGACTTAGTCATCTGGGACCAACATAGCTGTCTTAGGGTCATGACTTAGTCATCTAGGACCAACATAGCTGTCTAAGGGCCCCGACTTAGCCATCATGGACCAACATAGCTGTCTTTGGGCCCCGACTTAGTCATCTGGGACCAACATAGCTGTCTTAGGGTCATGACTTAGTCATCTAGGACCAACATAACTGTCTTATGGCCCCGACTTAGTCATCTAGGACCAACATAGCTGTCTTAGAGCCCCGACTTAGTAATCTAGGACCAACATAGCTGTTTTAGGGTCATGACTTAGTCATCTAGGACCAACATAGCTGTTTTAGGGTCATGACTTAGTCATCTAGGACCAACATAGCTGTCTTAGGGCCATGACTTAGTCATCTAGGACCAACATAGCTGTTTTAGGGTCATGACTTAGTCATCTAGGACCAACATAGCTGTCTTATTGCCCCGACTTAGTAATCTTGGACCAACATAGCTGTCATAGGGCCATGACTTTGTCATCTAGGACCAACAAATCTGTCTTAGGGCCATGACTTAGTCATCTAGGACCAACATAGCTGTCTTAGGGCCCTGACTTAGTCATCTAGGACCAACATAGCTGTCTTAGGGCCATGACTTAGTCATCTAGGACCAACACAGCTGTCTTAGGGCCCCGACTTAGTCATCTAGGGCCAACATAGCTGTCTTAGGTCCATGACTTAGTCATCTAGGACCAACATAGCTCTCTTAGGGCCATGACTTAGTCATCTAGGGCCAACATAGCTGTCTTAGGGCGATGACTTAGTCATCTAGGACCAACATATCTGTCTTAGGGCCTGACTTAGTAATCTAGGACCAACATATCTGTCTTAGGGCCATGACTTATTAATCTAGGACCAACATAGCTGTCTTAGGGCCATGACTTAGTCATCTAGGACCAACATATCTGTCTTAGGGCCCCGACTTAGTCATCTAGGACCAACATAGCTGTCTTAGGGCCATGACTTAGTCATCTAGGGCCAACATAGCTGTCTTAGGGCGATGACTTAGTCATCTAGGACCAACATAGCTGTCTAAGGGCCATGACTTAGTCATCTGGGGCCAACATAGCTGTATTAGGGCCATGACTTAGTCATCTAGGACCAACATAGCTGTTTTAGGGCCATGACTTAGTCATCTAGGACCAACATAGCTGTCTTAGGGCCCCGACTTAGTAATCTAGGACCAACATAGCTGTCATAAGGCCCCGACTTATTAATCTAGGACCAACATCGCTGTCTTAGGGCCATGACTTAGTCATCTAGGACCAACATAGCTGTGTAAGGGCCATGACTTAGTCATCTAGGACCAACATAGCTGTGTAAGGGCCATGACTTAGTCATCTAGGGCCAACATAGCTGTCTTAGGGCCATGACTTATTCATCTAGGACCAACATAGCTGTCTTAGGGTCATGACTTAGTCATCTAGGACCAACATAGCTGTTTTAGAGCCATGACTTAGTCATCTAGGACCACCATAGCTGTCTTAGGGCCCCGACTTAGTCATCTAGGGCCAACATAGCTGTCTTAGGGCCATGACTTAGTCATCTAGGACCAACATAGCTGTCTTAGGGCCATGACTTAGTAATCTAGGACCAACATAGCTGTTTTAGGGCCATGACTTAGTCATCTAGGACCAACATAGCTGTCTTAGGGCCCCGAATTAGTCATCTAGGACCAACATAGCTGTTTTAGGGCCCTGACTTAGTCATCTAGGACCAACATAGCTGTCTTAGGGCCATGACTTAGTCATCTAGGACCAGCATAGCTGTTTTAGGGCCCTGACTTAGTCATCTAGGACCAGCATAGCTGTTTTAGGGCCCTGACTTAGTCATCTAGGACCAACATAGCTGTCTTAGGGCCCCGAATTAGTCATCTAGGACCAACATAGCTGTCTTAGGCCCCTGACTTAGTCATCTAGGACCAACATAGCTGTTTTAGGGCCCTGACTTAGTCATCTAGGACCAACATAGCTGTCTTAGGGCCATGGCTTAGTCATCTAGGACCAGCATAGCTGTTTTAGGGCCCCGACTTAGTCATCTAGGACCAACATAGCTGTTTTAGGGCCCTGACTTAGTCATCTAGGACCAACATAGCTGTCTTAGGGCCCCGAATTAGTCATCTAGGACCAACATAGCTGTTTTAGGGCCCCGACTTAGTCATCTAGGACCAACATAGCTGTTTTAGGGCCCTGACTTAGTCATCTAGGACCAACATAGCTGTCTTAGGGCCCCGAATTAGTCATCTAGGACCAGCATAGCTGTTTTAGGGCCCCGACTTAGTCATCTAGGACCAACATAGCTGTTTTAGGGCCCTGACTTAGTGACATAGGGACCTAACATAGCTAGGGAGAGTCTATGCAATATATGTTAGGGCCCTGACTTAGTTATCCAGAGCCCAAGATAGCTGTCTAAGGGTCCTAAAGTAGCTTTATTAGGGCCCTTAAGTAGATATGTTACGACCCTAGGTTACTAAATTAGGACCATATGATAGCTATTTTAGGGCCCTGGGTTACTATGTTAAGGGCTTTTAGATAGCTATGTCAGGGTCCTAAATTACTAAGATATAGGGCTTTTTGATAGCTATGTTAGGGCCCTATGTTACTATGTTAAGGCCTTAGGTTACTATGTTAGGGCCCTAGGTTACTAAGTTATAGGGTCCTAAGATAGCTATGTTAGGGTCCTAGGTTACTAAGTTATAGGGCTTTAAGATAGCTATGTTAGGGCCCTATGTTACTATGTTAAGGCCTTAGGTTACTATGTTAGGGCCCTAGGTTACTAAGTTATAGGGTTCTAACATACCTATCTTAGGGCCCTAACATAGTAACCTAGGGCCCTAACATACCTATCTTAGGGCCCTAACATAGTAACCTAGAGCCCTAACTTAGTAACCTAGGGTCCAAACAGAGCTATCTTAGGGCCCTAACATAGTAACCTAGGGCCCTAACATAGTAACCTAGGGCCCAAACATGGTAACCTAGGGCCCTGACATAGTAACCTAGGGCCCTAACATAGTAACTTAGAGCTCTAACATAGTAACCTAGGTCCCTAACGTAGTAACCTAGGGCCCTAACATAGTAACCCTAACATAGTAACCTAGGGCCCTAACATAGTAACCCTAACATAGTAACCTAGGGCCCTAACATAGTAACCTAGGGCCCTAACCTAGTAACCTAGGGCTCTAACCTAGTAACGAAGGGCCCTAACATAGTAACCTAGGGCCCTTACATAGTAACCTAGGGCCCCAACATAGTAACCTAGGGCCCTAACATAGTAACCTTGGGCCCTAACATAGTAACCTAGGCCCCTAACATAGTAACCTAGGGCCCTAACATAGTAACCTTGGGCCCTAACATAGTAACCTAGGCCCCTAACATAGTAACCTAGGGCCCTAACATAGTAACCTAGGGCCCTAACATACCTATCTTAGGGCCCTAACATAGTAACCTAGGGCCCTAACATACCTATCTTAGGGCCCTAACATAGTAACCTAGGGCCCTAACTTAGTAACCTAGGGTCCAAACAGAGCTATCTAAGGGCCCTAACATAGTAACCTAGGGCCCTAACATAGTAACCTAGGGCCCTAACATAGTAACCTAGGGCCCTGACATAGTAACCTAGGGCCCTAACATAGTAACTTAGAGCTTTAACATAGTAACCTAGGTCCCTAACATAGTAACCTAGGGCCCTAACATAGTAACCCTAACATAGTAACCTAGGGCCCTAACATAGTAACCCTAAGATAGTAACCTAGGGCCCTAACCTAGTAACGAAGGGCACTAACATAGTAACCTAGGGCCCTTACATAGTAACCTAGGGCCCCAACATAGTAACCTAGGGCCCTAACATAGTAACCTTGGGCCCTAACATAGTAACCTAGGCCCCTAACATAGTAACCTAGGGCCCTAACATAGTAACCTAGGCCCCTAACATAGTAACCTAGGGCCCTAACATAGTAACCTAGGGCCCTAACATAGTAACCTAGAGCCCTAACATAGTAACCTAGGGCCCTAACTTAGTAACCTAGGGCCCTAACATAGTAACCTAGGGCCCTAACATACCTATCTTAGAGCTCTAACATAGTAACCTAGGGCCCTAACATAGTAACCTAGGGCCCTAACATAGCCATCCTAGAGCTCTACAATGTAATGTGGTAGCTTAGAGCCCTAACACATACTAACCTAGGATCTTAACATAGCTGTCTTAGGGCCCCGACTTAGTAATGTAGGACCAACATAGCTGTCTTAGGGCCATGACTTAGTCATCTAGGACCAACATAGCTGTTTTAGGGCCCCGACTTAGTCATCTAGGACCAACATAGCTGTCTTAGGGCCATGACTTAGTCATCTAGGACCAACATAGCTGTCTTAGGGCCATGACTTAGTCATCTAGGACCAACATAGCTGTCTTAGGGCCCCGACTTAGTCATCTAGGACCAACATAGCTGTCTTAGGGCCTGACTTAGTCATCTAGGACCAACACAGCTGTCTTAGGGCCTGACTTAGTCATCTAGGACCAACATAGCTGTCTTAGGGCCATGACTTAATTCATCTAGGGCCAACATAACTGTTTTAGAGCCATGACTTAGTAATCTAGGACCAACATAGCTGTCTTAGGGCCCCGACTTAGTAATCTAGGACCAACATAGCTGTCTTAGGGCCATGACTTATTCATCTAGGACCAACATAGCTGTTTTAGGGCCCTGACTTAGTGACATAGGGACCTAACATAGCTAGGGAGAGTCTATGCAATATATGTTAGGGCCCTGACTTAGTTATCCAGAGCCCAAGATAGCTGTCTAAGGGTCCTAAAGTAGCTTTATTAGGGCCCTTAAGTAGATATGTTACGACCCTAGGTTACTAAATTAGGACCATATGATAGCTATTTTAGGGCCCTGGGTTACTATGTTAAGGGCTTTTAGATAGCTATGTTAGGGTCCTAAATTACTCAGTTACAGGGCTTTAAGATAGCTATGTTAGGGTCCTAAATTACTCAGATATAGGGCTTTTAGATAGCTATGTTAGGGCCCTATGTTACTATGTTAAGGCCTTAGGTTACTATGTTAGGGCCCTAGGTTACTAAGTTATAGAGTCCTAAGATAGCTATGTTAGGATCCTAGGTTACTAAGTTATAGGGCTTTGAGATAGCTATGTTAGGGCCCTATATTACTATGTTAAGGCCTAAGGTTGCAATGTTAGGGCCCTAGGTTACTAAGTTATAGGGTTCTAAAATAGCTATGTTAGGGCCCTAGCTTACTAAGTTATATGGATTTAAGATAGCTATGTTAGGGCCCTAGGTTACTAAGTTATAGGGCTTTAAGATAGCTATGTTAGGGCCCTTGGTTACTAAGTTAGGGCCCTAGGTTACTAAGTTATAGGGCTTTAAGATATACAAGTTAACAGCCATACGATAGAAAACATCTGTATGGCCTTCCACCATCGCCTAGTTTTTGCTTCTTCACCTGTTGACCTGCCATGATATCGGAATATCTGAACATTTCTTTATTAGTCTATTAGCGAAAGCCAAGAATTAGTCGATTAGGCTAGGACCTTTGTTTAACAAAGGCCTAAGATTATATGTCTTTATTAATACACAAATCTACAGCTTTTTCGATTTAGAAGTCATTTTTAAGCAAAGCAAATCAAATGTATAAGATTTTGAACAATTTACCCGGCTATCGCTCACGTAGTACTGTGAGTAGCTATTTAAAAACAGCCACTATAGTTTTCACCTCCAAAGATGGCGGACCGAATATGTATTACGGATGTGACGTAATTCATGTGCGGACCTTACACGAGATCAAAAGACATTTAAATGTCTTTGTTGAGGAAGACCAAATTATTGATTCATAAAATGAATATAAAGGACAATATTTGGACAATGCAGCACAGCCAGAGTTTTCTAAGGGTTGGATTTAAAACATTCTAAAAATAGAAACATAATAGTTTGGAGATATATTTCCATTGAAAGTGGTTACCTCTTTAAATATAGCACAATTACGAAATGTATATTACCATTAAGTTTATTGAATTCATTATTCAAATAAATGACCATTTGATGTTATATTTACATTTGCTCCGCATTTCCTCATTGACACAATACTAAGAGGCAGTTGCCACCATACGCCTATAACTATGGGGCGCCGTTTTACTATTTATTCCCATTTGGTGATATCACCTATTCGAATATGTGATATCACCTATTCGAATATGTGATATCACCTATTCGAATATGTGATATCACCTATTCGAATATGTGATATCACCTATTCAATCAGTGATATCACCTATTCGAATAGGTGATATCACCAATTCATTTTTCAAATAAGTGATATCACCTATTCGAATAGGTGATATCACTTAATGAAACGAATAGGTGATATCACTTATTCGAATAGGTGATATCACTCATTCGAATAGGTGATATCACCAATTGGAATAGGTGATATCACTTAAAAATATTCTTAAGTGATATCACCTATTCGAATAGGTGATATCACTTATAAAATTCTTAAGTGATATCACCTATTCGAATAAGTGATATCACCTATTCCAATTGGTGATATCACCTATTCGAATGAGTGATATCACTATGGGGCGCCGTTTTACTATTTATTCCCATTTGGTGATATCACCTATGCAATCAGTGATATCACCTATTCTAATAGGTGATATCACCAATTCATTTTTCAAATAAGTGATATCACCCATTCGAATTGGTGATATCACCTATTCGTTTCATTAAGTGATATCACCTATTCGAATTGGTGATATCACCTATTCGTTTCATTAAGTGATATCACCTGTTCGAATGAGTGATATCACTTATTCGAATGGGTGATATCACTCAATGAAACGAATAGGTGATATCACTTATTCGAATAGGTGATATCATTCATTCGAATAGGTGATATCACCTATTCGAATAGGTGATATCACTTAAAAAAGTTCTTAAGTGATATCACCTATTCGAATAGGTGATATCACTCATTTGAATAGGTGATATCACCAAATGTGAATAAATAGTAAAACGGCGCCCCATATATAACACCCAGTGGGTCATGTGACATTAAAAGAGGCGGGCTTTTTTTTTGTGTTGATTTAGTTTTTTTCAAAGTTGACGAAAATGGTAAGACAATGTAAATATAAGTATTTAACAGTGGTTTTAATGTTGTTATAGTCGATATGGCAGCAAGATGTATGGTGAACAAATGTAGCATGGAAACCCTAACGCGTTCCCATGCCATTTGCCCACCATACATATTGCTGCCATATCGACTATAACAACATTAAAATCACTGTTCATTGCTTAAATGTGTATGTCTACATATGTTTTGTTTGCATGTGTGGCATTTGCAGTGTGGCCCATACCAGCTGTTATCATGTTGTCAGTGATTTGAATGGTGTGCGTTAAATTGTTATTCTGTTCAGTGGTCTGGAAGGGCATTTCAGATTTGAGGTGCTCCTGACCGAAAAGGATATCATGCTTGCGTATTTGGTTTTCCACTCCATTCAACACTACTATACAACTACGCAGAGGACAATACTGTAAGTAATTATAAGGTACACATAGTAAAAACAGCACTACAAACAGACAGCAACTGACTTATTCACTAGTTCGCGCAGATAACCAGACAAATTCCAAGCGATGGCAGTAGGTAACAAAACACAACAACAAAACATTACATTACTGATAGGAAATAACATTATAGAAAGCGAACCAAAAAAACAAAAACAAAAAAAAAATTTAAAAAAAGAATTAAAAAAAAAAAAAACGAACCAGAAGTGAAACTTTTAGAGGTCATATTAGATTTCAAGTTAAATTTCCATACACATGTAGCAATATCTGTAAACAAAAAAAACCCATCAAGACAACTTAACACACTAAAACGGATTGGCAAACACCTAAACAGACTAGGCAAACTCACAATATATCACTCTTTTATCATTTAAAATATCAATTTATGTCCATTCACAGGGCACTTCTGCGGAGCAACCAAAACACACTGAAAAAAATGGGGGAAATTCAGGAAAGAGCGCTGAGATTCATATACGAAACACAAGAAGATAACAAAAATTACTAGTCCGATCAAAATGTCCATCACTCAGAATTAGGAAACTCAGAAGTCTTGCAATAGAAGACTTCAAAATCACAAACAAACACCAACATACTTACATGACTTCATCAATATCACAGAAAAAAACATACACATTCAGATATCACAACACCATACGCAGATATACCACAAGTTAGGGTGACGTCATTTATGAAGATGTTTAATTATAGAATGGGCCTAAAATAGAACCTTTTTGAACTCCTTTGCATATGTTCTGAAATTTACTTGTGGACGTACATGTACCTACATACAGCTAAACGTTTTGTTGTCTGTTTTTTTTTTTTTTTTTAGATTGTTGGATAAGAGATCTGTGGAAAGTCAATAATGTTTTAGTTTTAGAAGAAGATTGCGTTGTGTGGCAGAAGAATTTCTTTAACATAGTTATGCTTTCCGAGTATCTTGTCTCTGGCACGAATTTATGTTTTTTGATGTTGTCAATGTTATGTAAATTTGTATATTGTGTATGTGTAGGATACTGATGTGACGGGAGACTCAAAGTTAATAAAGAGCTTGAACTTGCAGACAATCAAAAGCCTTTGAGAGATCCATAAGTATGCATACTTATTCCGGTCGAGTGCCATTTTCCTGTCCTCGATGTCCTTGAATGCTGTCTGACATCAATATCCAGCTCTGAAAGCAGAGGTATGGATTAAAGACACCAGCAAAGAAGTCACTGAGTGGGAATGTATGGTTCTCCCAAAGACCTTGGAAAGTGCTGGGAGTATATACTTACCGGTCTGTAGTGTCCCTTGTCAAATGTACTGTCCTTTTTGTGTATGGGTCTGACTTGTGCTGTTTTCAGTTCTGGGACAACATGTAATAGTCCATACGACACTTCCATTGCTGTTCTACTGATATCGTAATCATCATCGATTTTTTTTTACATTCATTGACTCATCGATAACCTTTGGTGTTAAATTTCAACCGAAAATCATATCTCTTATTACATACAAATCAGGTGTTATCAAATACATTCTGTATAAGTGATAATTAGTCTCATGTGTCGGCCCGTAACATTTGGTGCAGTATAAAGCGGCGATGTGTCCATTTACAAAGCAGTATGTTGAAAATATCATAAAATATCAGTAATATACCTCATATAGTCGAATTTATTATGAATTTACACGTATTTTAACTTTGCATCATACTATACATGTACAAAAATGTGTTTCTGATCCTTCCCGATGCAGTCTTTTTTTATATGTACCTATTTCCTCCTCCCTCCTGCCTCTCTCTCCGTCTCTCTTTCTCACTTATTATATTTTCGTTTCTATATCAATTTTTTGAATATTTGTATATGCCATCATGTGACTATGTTATTGTTTATTATTTTGTTATTATTATGGGAGAAGCCGTTTATAAGTTGGTAAAACTTGCTGACTAATCCCTTTGTCATTATTTTATGTCAATAAAATATGTTTAAACTAAACTAAAAATGCGCTGTAAAGGAATATAGAGCTACATATACTTGACGCTGTTTACGAATATCTTTAATGAAAAAGAACAATGTTTAAATTGTTTTGTGTGCTTAATTGTAATTATCAACTTTTTAATTCAATTTATAGATTTTGCAATCAAAGATGTACTTGTAACAATATGTCCCGCACCTATTGTTTTTTTAGCTATGCATTTGAGATAAAATCTTATTACATTTTACCAGTGAAATATCGAAAATTATTCATTTTAATAAAAGGGTTATTTTGCACTAGTGATTAGTGGAAAATATCACCTTGATCAATCAAAACACTGCTTACAAAGTACATGTTCAATGAGGGAATCAAAAGCTGACCCGTACATTTTGCTATAAAATGATGATGATGATGGTGGTGATGGTGGTGGTGGTGGTGGTAGTGGTGGTGATGGTGGTGATGGTGGTGGTGATGGTGATGGTGATGATGATGGTGATGGTGGTGGTGGTGGTGGTAGTGATGATGATGATGATGATGATGATGGTGATGGTGGTGGTGGTGGTGATGATGATGGTGGTGGTGGTGGTGGTGGTGGTGGAGGAGGAGGAGGAGGACTGGTTGTGGTGTATAGAGTTTATATTTTGAAGGAGTTTGCATTAGATAAATATAACTTTTTTTTTCATTGTTGCAATGAAATCATACTGCCAATAGACGGATTTCTAAATTCTAAAAACTTTATTGATTTAATCATTGAAGCTCATCGATAAACAGTTAGTTGATGATGTTAACCTGTATACAATAAATCAAAACTTGCTCAAATTACTTTTTGAATTCATTCAAACTCAATTGATATCCATTTTGTGTGTGTGTTTTTTTTTGTTTTTTTTTTTTTTTCATGTCGTAAGATTAAATTTCTTTTTCCTTGTTTTTGTTTAGATCTTTTTAAAATACGTTTACACACTTTCAATCGACTTCATTTGATGTGAGAAAATTTATTATCTGTGTCGTAAACGTAGATATAACATTATTGATGTCCGTATTTGTAAAACACTCGTTTTGCATAAATTGGTTAAATTAGTATTTCGAAGAAACTTGTATTTATAGCAATAACAGTTCAGTTTGTTTGTTTTCGACTGGTATTGCAATTAACTGAAGACCCTTGTTCTATTGTAGTATACATACTAAGTAGCAAGTACAGTTGTACTGTTAACCATGGCGACCATATTGGATTTATGACCTGACCGAAAATATAGCAACACTTGGTCACGACCATCTCATGATTATTTCAGGCAAAACTGAGCCGAATCCCACAGGTATAATTTGGGAAATTTAAAATAGGTGTCGTTCAGGAAAACAATGTTTGCACAATCATGTTACAAAAATGCCCACCATGCCTATTATATCAAAGATTTTACGAGGCCGAAAAATGACAACACGTTTTTTTTGCTCCATTTCCTTAACATTCCTGCCTATTTTCAGCTCAATTGTACCAGTGAAACTGGAAAAGATGTTTAACATATGTTTTCTAAATTGGTGGCATGGCGGCCATCTTGAATTTCAGACCGATTCGAAAAAATAACAACACTTAGTCAGGACCGTCTTGGGATAAATTTAAGGTACTGAGTTAGAGATGAATTCCACTAGAGAAGTTTATAATGTGGAACTGGAAAAGAAGTTGAAAATGTGTTTTCCAACATGGCTGCCATGTCAGCCATATTGGATTTCAGACCGATTAAAAAAATAACAACACTTGGTCAGGACCATCTCCAGATCATTTCAGGTAAGTTAGAGATGAATCCCACTGCTGGAGTTTATAATATGACAAGTTTGCGGACTGCGGGCGGTACAAGGCGGTGACGACGGACAAAGCACGATTGAATACACCAGAGAGTCAACCAGTGCAGTGGGTGTGGGCAGACAGGATATTGATGGGCCCAGAAAGTGATTCTTTTATAGAGAGGTACCCTTAGATCAACCCCGAAAGAGGTATGGTCGTTTTCTGCTTATTCTGACCTAGGCCACGTACATCGATAGTCTGGGCTAAAATACAGGCAAAATATCACGTGACTCCAGTGATTCCCTCAGTACCAAAATAGATCGTCATGGTCCATTGGCGCGCTGTGTGTTGTGAACGGATTATGTAGTCAATCAATACCATATCATGCATATGAAATAAAGTTAAATTGACATGTTAAATAGGAATTGTATACCACTCATCCATGTATGCCTGTTGTCAACTCTGCAGTTCATTTAGATTTTACTTTGAATGATACGGAGCAGGTTATGATTTCACTCTTTTTTTATCCAAGTAAAAATTTGTATCTCACCATTTCTATCTGTATACTAAATACTTCATATCAAATATGCATTTAATGTTGAAAATATCTTTCAAATACGACAAAGAAAATTTAAAGGTATCATTCTTAGAAACATAACAAAATATTAATACTGTAAGATACATCTTAGTGATTTGAACTCCCAACCTTCGGGTTGATAATCGATCGCTCGTCCATTTGAGCTATACGGAATGTCAGGAATGTGAAGTTTATGTTATTATTTAGAGTCAGTCTAGTTAATGCTAAAATTTAAATGTTTTATCAACTACGTTTTTTCAATTTTTCTATACCGGCGCATCGGAGGACCACTTTTTAAGAATAGGATTTTAGGTCGTCTTTTGGTACATAGAATACAATTAGACATTGTAAAAGTTGGTCTTCCGATGCGCTCTATGTCAAAAATGGATGTGAATGCGGGAAAATCCCCCTCGACAGTTGCAAATAGCCCGATGATGCAACTTTACGGTCATTTTATGAAATATCCATTGCAATGAACAAACAGATTTTTCGCAAATAAGAATCTTTATATGTTATAGATGTATGGCTTGTATTCAAAAACTCAGTTTGTAACATTATTTTTTTGATTTTGAAAACGGTCACCGTTAGGTCGAAACAGGCCAATATGCGCCATACCTCTTTGTTGAGATTACTAAATGTTCAAGGATGAAATTTTCACAGACGAGTGGGTCACTCTCAGTGAGACCATCATCTCATTCTCCAACATCTTTTTATTTCCTGTTGTAACCCGGGACCGTTTTAATTGTGTTTCTTATCCTTTTTAGTACATTATCGTGTTGATGTAAATTAACAGTAGAGGGGGAGCTGGGGTACCTAAACAAAACTTAGTTTTTTATGACCAACTTCGATAATATACTCTGAGTATACATTATGTATTTTAGAACTTTTTAAGTGTACATATAATTTTGTGATTATTAAGTGTGTGTGCAACCGGAACGAAGTCGCGAAAGACAATCATTAGCTGTGGGAAAACGTCAAGATACATCAAAGAAGTCAAATAAGACTGATATCGATGTCTTCCAGTGATTCCAGTGAACACTTGGTTTGGTTTGGTTTAATTTGTTTAACGTCCTATTAACAGCCAGGGCCATTTAAGGATGTGCCAGGTTTGGAGGTGGAGGAAAGCCGGAGTACCCGGAGAAAAACCACCGGCCTACGGTCAGTACCAGGCAACTGCCCCACGTTGGTTTCGAACTCGCAACCCAGAGGTGGAGGGCTAATAAAGTGTCGGGACACCTTAACCACTCGGCCACCGCTAAGTATCTGTAATGATATCGCATGTTATCCATTTGGTATACTACTGCAGTCATTACTACGACCCATCACATGTGTGTAGTTGTGCTACGTCATGGCTCGTGTGTGAGCCTCGTTTTGAATAAAAACAGATGTTCACAGTCCACCATCATTCAAGTGTTCCTAACAGTATCGTTTGAATTCCAACACTATTTCAAATATATTAAAGAACAACAAGATCAGTCTATGTAAAATATTCTTTATATTTTATTGAGCCAATTTAAATTCATAACAGAAATAATGTTATAGTGCTTTAAGAAACCCAAAATCAAGAAGGCAACCAATCTTAAAGGAACTCCTGCCACAGGTCTGACATAGACACATTTCTAACGCCCCACATTTGAATAACTCTGAAATTCATAAACGAATCCATACTCGCTTGCAAAGGAGATGGCGTTTCCTTGGTATTCAGTTGAAAACATTGGTATAATTCAATAACACAATTTTTTAACCATCTCCTGTTCATTACATGTTGAACAAATGTGTCTGGCGAGTCGTGATACAACTCTATAATCAAAATGTCAAGAAATGAAATAATCTCAGACTTAGATTTCATGACTAGCAGTAATAACATTGAAAAAAAAAAACAAAAAAAAACTGACAATATCATACCACTTCACCCTCTCAAGATAATTCTTGTCTCATCTTTCACACAATACCTCATTGTCTTTTTACCCTATCGCTAGTTTGATATCCACGTGCCTATTATGTCTATATAAAAAAAAAAAATAATAATTTGAACTTGTAACAAGAGGCCAATGCGCCTGATCGGTCACCTGAGTTCTGATACATGTACTGACAGATGATTTTGCTTTTCAATTAAGATTGAACATTTGGATGCATGTGACCTTGAAAGTAGGCCAAGGAATTTTAATAAACCTGTTATTCCTTCATCCCAGAATGCTACTGGCCTAAAATCATGACCCTAGACCTAAACTGCAAAGGGCAATAACCATTACAATCAGATCAGTCCCAATGAGGAAATTTTTAAAGATAATTGGTATGAATCTCACACCATACCAAATTTAATAAAAATCCATTCATATTTTTACCGAAGTTATGTTTAAAAGGTTCAATGGTAGTTATACTACAAAGTGCAAAGGGCTAAAACTCTGCAAGTTACATTGTATCAGTTCCATTGTGAACTCATCTGACATCTAAATGATATACTGAATTTCATCAAAATCCATTTATATTTAATCAAGTTTTTGTAGCATGCTCACAAGGACCAATGATAATAAAACTGGAAAGGGCCATAACTCTGTAAGTTACAATTGAATCGCCCCAATTAGCAAACTCATCCGAGATCTTATTGATATAAGGCTGCATACAAAGTTTCATGAGAATGTTTATATTTCAAGTCATCATGTTCACAAGAAATATTTCACATATTTCTAAGGCCAAACAATTTAAACAAAGACTCATTTCAAGAACAAAGTGAAATATTTAAAACTGAATTTCATCAAGCCTAAATATTCATATCTTCAAGCTGTGATATTTTGAGAATCATTTATCAATTTGCAATACTTTGTATTATATATATTATTGCCATAAAAGTATAATCAAATCATCGCAATCCTATCATATTCAACCCCAGCTACAAGTGGCTACGCTCTCTGGATTAATTTACCGGACAAATGATTACTGATGGACTTTCCCTGAACCTGGATTTTTCTCGTAAAACATGTATTTCAAAGAAAATAATAACCTAATTCATAACCCATACCCTTACAACCTTTGTTAAAAGGAATATGAATCATTCAAAATTATAAACGATGATAAAAAATCTAAGGAAGATGATTGGCCAAAAAAATCACTATAAAGATTAATAGTCCCCTTTATGGTAAGGCTGTTGACACGATGAAAAATAACCTTTCTGATATTAACCGATAACAAAGACATAATTTTCAAAATACTTTCAAATTTATAAGATGATGAGGTTCAACTGCACAGATTCATCAAATTAATTGTTCGGATATGGATGATTTCCAAATCTGTGTGACGAAAAATACTCCATAATCTCAAAAATAAATATATTTGCAAGATCATCTATCTCGACACTCACACAGACATCAATAATTTTGATAACACAGAAATATTTATGGTATTTCGTCACCATAAATACAATTCATTTGATGATGACTTTCACATGAATAATTTAATATCGGAGACAGTCAGAAAAGTCGATGAAGATTAGGTTGAGATCTAAAGCCAAATTAAAAATAAATTACCAGATAAATATCATTTCATGAAACTAGGGCAATACACCCAAACCAAAAAGCATTGTGTATATACATAAGCCATTTCCACACATACTGCTTGTCTTAAGAGACTTCACATTTACTGGTGTCACAGGGGCCTGTGAAGATCACATAGTGTCACAGGGGCTTGTAAAGGTCACACATTCTTTCATATACTTAACTTATACAAGCATATTAAACAGCAAAATAAACATAATTGATCAGTGAAAATTTACCCTTATTCCTACTACCAACTCAATTCTAATATTAGACTCTTTCCTGATGCGCTGGCATATCCAGCCATACTCTTCAAAGTTACAGTATGGCATACTTCTATTTTTGTTCAATAAACTATTCTGAAGGCATAGACTTCTAAAGATACCTATCTCTACCCTATTTGACCTTCTCTAATAACATACTCCATCATGTCTATTTGATTCAATAGGATCCTTTAAAAATTAGGTTAATATCCATTCATCTGTTCTTCACGAGTAGACTTTTTAAAGATACAATGGCTACTCTTAATGACCTTTATTGATAATACAGCAATGTGTCTATTTAATCTAAGGATTATTAACACTCATTAGATTGAAATCCCTTCATCTGTTTTGACTAGACTTTTAAATTAGATTTAACTTTAGCCTTTTAATGCACTATATTTCAGCATAACTTTCAGTTTTTCAGAATTTTGTGTATTTCATATTGGGATCATTTACATTAAATCTGGTTAGATTTACTTCACTTCTACTGAAGGAGTAGTCCTTTAAGGATATTTTCTTCTACTGGGACCCACCCTCTACATCACGAAGTCGCACTAAGTATACATGTATATTATAATAATTTAAGGAATGGTAGGTGGTCACCACTTCACATTATGAGATCTCATGCAGTAACAGGCAATAAAACGATAATCATGAGCTTAATATGTGAACTGTTTCAACCTCCATCAAGCACTTTTCCTGTCCATTAATATGAATACTGATTTGTGTCTTGCAAAGCAAACATATCTCTTATAGAGAATAAATACTATTTTCTACCTTAATCATTTTAATGATGCTCATATGAAGTTTTTTCTGTATTATCTTTTTTGTTTTTACTTGAAAAAAAGGATTTGACAGTATTCCTTAAACTTCGGATTCTATAATTACAGTAACAAGTACTAATTACATAGGGCACCATTACATATGTCCTAAAAGTGACCCTTGCAGTCATAAATAAAGTGGTAAATATATATATATCGCGACAGTGTTTGTAGTGTCAACCTACACCTGCATACTTAATTTCATCAAAATCCGACAATATCTAAATTTCCTCCAATCAGAAGCCATGGCCCGGCTGATCAGTTAGATATGACCAATCGAAAAATGAAACATTCTTGCGCACTGCCAGCCTTACACTCATGTAAAGTTTCACTGAACTCCGTCCTATGGTTTTCGAAAAACATATTAGAAACCTCTTTGGCAGAAGAAAGTTGAAGAAATAAGAAAAATACAAAATAAAAAGAAATAGAGCAAAAACAATATTTTCCAAAAGTTATTTGGGGGATATAATAAGATGTTATCAATCATTTTTAAATCATTCATGAATGATACCATCTTTGAATTCCAACAACAGTACACTAGTGATGTCAACTCCAATTCTTTGGCACTGCTTGTGGCCATGCATACCAACCAACATACAAATATGTTTACCTAAAATATAGATACATACATATATATATGATATGTGGTACAAGTTGGTTACAGTTAATACATATGTTACATGTTTTACATATGTATACTGTGACACATTTGTATTTAAATGGCTATACATGTATGTGTATGCATGTAATTGTGTCGAGTATATATATATGTATTTATATATGTTGAAAATCATCTTATATAAGTAATCATGTATGCATATAATCATGAGGAATGCATGTGTATTCATATATTTTAACATGCTTTTGAAGAATCTCATATGTATACTGTGACACATTTGTATTTAAATGACTATACATGTATGTGTATGCATGTAATTGTGTCGAGTATATATATATGTATTTATATATGTTGAAAATCATCTTATATAAGTAATCATGTATGCATCTAATCAAGAGGAATGCATGTGTATTCATATATTTTAACATGCTTTTGAAGAATCTCATATGTATACTGTGACACATTTGTATTTAAATGGCTATACCTGTATGTGTATGCATGTAATTGTGTCAAGTATATATATATGTATTTATATATGTTGAAAATCATCTTATATAAGTAATCATGTATGCATATAATCATGAGGAATGCATGTGTATTCATATATTTTAACATGCTTTTGAAGAATCTCAGCTTAAGTACATATTTCATGGAAGGTCATGAAAACAATAAATACACCAATCTGATTGATGATCAATTGGTCAATATTCCATGTTGATTAACCCAATCAATATCAAGTCATTAAATTTTATATACAATTTACAAGTGCTTACTGTGAACATATTCAACCCATTCAAAAACACTTTGCCGTGCTTGATAAAGCTCAAAACATCTAATTACAAAAAATATACCAGTAAAACAAAATTTCCCATCAACATTAGGTATATCATCACTCTAACACCTCTAATATACTCTGCTTAACTTCAGACTTAACATTTAGGCACTTCTGTCAAACAATGAGAGGAAACATATATATATATATAGATATATATCTCTAAACGATATAAATTTAACAAATAGAAAATTGCATACATTCTTATTTTACACTGGAATGTCCAGTTGAAACATTCAGTCATTTACAGTGTGTAATATCCAAAATAACCATGTTTGAAATAATATCACAGAACAGCCCCTTATAATTACAATTTTAAATTATAATTCCAATTTTTAATTATAATTCCAATTTTTAATTATAATTATAATTCCAGTTTTTAATTATAATTATAATTCCAATTTTTAATTATAATTATAATTAGTCATTTGCTGCTTAATAAGAACAAAATACATGTACCTGCCACTTTCTGCATGCAATATTTCAATTCAGCATTTTCATTTTGGATATGTCCATCTAGTTTTTACATTGCAATAAAAGTATGAATGTCATGACAAAATAAGATACGATTTTATAGGTCATGGATGGTAGTTTGGTCATGCAATATGTAGGCTCATCTTTATTCAGTACAATAATTGAGGTCAAGCACACCTGTAAATGTAGCCCGACAGTAGCAATACAACTGTACCAATTTAATTGGTGTTTTTGATAACAAAAAAAAAAGCATTTTTTTTTTTAATGTTCAAGTTTTTTTTATCATGTAAGATATGTTTGCAAAAAGATCCCTGAACTTCAGATGATTGGTTTAATAATTTTGTATGATAATTACTCAATTTTGAAATTCTCAACTGCCTTGTGATATAATTACACTGGAACTAGCTTTACACCTCTAACTCGGTTCAATCTCTTGTCAGTTAAAAATCTCAAAATTAGATATACAATCCTCACATTTTAAAATCTATATTTAACATTAGGGTTGTATTTCTGATGTGTCATTACAGATTTGACATGCTAAAATCAGAACATTTGAAAAAAATTAAAAACAAAAACATCTCGTGTCAAACAAATGTTAGTTTGCTATCATACAGACAGCATTAAGTGCATATTACATTACATATAATTCAACCGACATTCAATTTCATTTGCTCAACCTTTCTATTCAACCATTATTTTCTACCGAAATTGAGTGAAATTCACATTATTTCTGATTTTCAAAATGCACCTTTTAATATATGAAATATAAATTTATACAAATTAGAAAAACATGTATATCTATAAAACAAATTTAAATTTTTTTTGCCAGAGTTTTTAGTTTTTATCTTTTCAAAATAAAGCCTGTCCAGTCTTGGGCTCTACTGGCTAAAATAAGGGGGATACCATTCTATTATTGCACCAATAACTTTATTTTGAAAATTTGAAAGAAAAAAAAATTCAACATTACTATGTCGTTATCCCATCAAATTTATCCTGCAATAAGCCCTGGGGGCTAGCAAATAACAACAAGCTCAAACTCAGGGAGATGGGCTTGTAATAGGACAATGAAATTATATTTGTTGGTAGATAATCTGAGCAGCGATAGATACAGATGGGCTTATTACAAGACATGGGCTAATTGCTGGATAAATACATCAGCTCTGACAATAAAAAAAACAATTATACTATTTGTCAAAACAATGATCATACCAATATGGACTTAAGCATGGAAATAATGAATATTACACAAAAGAATGACAAAGTTGAAAATTCATTCACACAATTAAACACCCCATATGAGCTGATTGTTTCATAATTGTTTTTTGAGCTGGTCATGATCACGGAGTAATCTTCTCGACTGAGATCAATGTCAACGAGGGTAACTATGCACTGTACTTTCACTCAACTTCCTTTCTTGTTGAAGTAGAAAACTGCACCTATGGCTAAGAAACAGATTCCTGCGATGGCCCCGAGGGTCTTCAAGCTAACTGATGGCATGTACTTCAAGGCTGCAGCCTGAAAAAGAATCGCGGAAATCAAGATAATCTTATTTCTCATATAACTGTATACATAACTCATTAACTGTACATACGATAAAACTTGTATACCACAACCAATATGATATTTAGACTATTGACCAATGTGAAGTATTTTGGTTTGGTTTGTTTTTGTTTAACGTCCTATTAACAGCCAGAATCATTTAAGGACGTGCCAGGTTTTGGAGGTGGAGGAAAGCCGGAGTACCCAGAGAAAAACCACCGGCCTACAGTCAGTACCTGGCAACTACCCCACGTAGGTTTCGAACTCGCAACCCAGTGGTGGAGGGCTAGTGATAAAGTGTCGGTACACCTTAACCACTCGGCCACCGCGGCCCCGATGTGAAGTATACTAGCACTGACATATGTAGTGTCAGATGGTAAAAGCCACAAGGGATGTCACGTCACTCTCATGATCCTATTGACACCAAGTTCGAAAACCATGTGACGAGATGGAAAAAATAAAATAAAATCGAAGTATACAAGATGGTATGATGTATTGTAGTTGATCGTGAAATGACTACATATTTCAGTGCTAGTACACTTCCAATTGGTCATTAGTCTGATGAAGGTGACAGTGAAGTCATCGATAAGTCACACTCTTATATATCATATTGGCCATGTTATACAGCTTCTATATATGATGACCCTGGCTGTTAATAGGACGTTAAACAAAAAACAAACAAACCAAATCTATCATATCTATATCATCAACCTGAAGAAAATGTTCCAGAATATCATTAACTGTATCACTGCTACATCAGAGTGAATCCTCATGCAGGTTACAAGGAAATCTTTATACTACTGAGCTAATCAAAATGTAATTTTTGTGACATTTGGAGCAAATTTCACATCAAATATCAAATTATATGCTTCTGCCACACAGCCCACAAGGGAGATAACTCAATTGAATTGAAGAATTTGTGATTTGAAAAACTTATAGTACAGTGAAACTTGACTTCACCGACACACTGTGGGACCAAATCAATGTTGAATATGTCACTGATATGCAATGATAGTGGAGTATGTCCTCGTTCTAATGAATATGGTCGGATATTACAGGTTGTCGTTAAAGTCAGGTTTTGGTTTGTTTTTGTTTAACATCCTATTAACAGCCAGGGTCATTTAAGGACGGGCCAGGTTTTTGAGGTGGAGGAAAGCCGGAGTACCCGGAGAAAACCTACCGGCCTACAGTCAGTACCTGGCAACTGCCCCACGTAGGTTTTGAACTCGCAACCCAGAGGTGGAGGGCTAGTGTTAAAGTGTCGGGACACTTTAACCACTCCGCCACCGCGGCCCCATCGTTAAAGTCAGGTGTCAATAAAGTCAGGTTTGACTGTATGTACAAGAAAAGACTAACATCTGCATGTAAATCTATTTACTCAGATTTGGTATGGCATTCTATATTTAGAATGTCAATTCTATATTTAGAATGTCAACCTTAGATTGATATAAATAGATCAGGGAGATTACATTCAGTATTATGATATAGTAAAACCCGGATATGTGACCATCAAAGGGAGGCGGTATATAGTGTCGCATATAACAGGTGGTCTCTTAATCCAGGTTCAGATACAGGAATGAGAGCAGCTGAACATAAAAAAGTCTGAAATCCCAAATTATAGTTTGTTTTCAATGATGAAATATTATAATTAATATACAGCCAACATGAGAAAGTAGTCTAAAATAAGACTTTTATCTGGAAATTTTCATGCCTGCAGGTAATTATAACTGGTTGGTATTGGGAGGGGGAAAAACAGTCACATAGAAGAGGGAGTCGCTTTATTCAGGTGTTCACTAAGCTGGTTTTGACTATTTCTTTCCGATATCACCTACCCAGCCACCTTCCTGTGCTATCCATGAAGCTATCATCTCTTTGATGAAGCGGACGACATGGTTAATGATGAGTTTAAGGAAGTCTGCGAAGCGTGAAGCTCGTTCCCTGATACGCAGTACTTTCATGGCTATTCTGTACGCAAAACACAAGAGCGCCGAGACCCTGCCCCAGTTTATTCCTTCAGAAAACAATCTGAAAGTAACAAATTTGAAGATATTCAAGCATTTGTACGCAGAATTATATTGGTATGGCAAAAAAATGTTAACACAACACATTTCAACCATTTATTCATTGGTCTTTTTACTTTTAATATAGAAAATTGGCCAAATAATGAATATCAAAATTTTACTTTTACATATTCTTGGTTGATACATGTAGCATGGATAAACACTAAAAATGCTTGACAACAAAAATCCATATCAGAGTTTGGTCCAACAGTGCAATTAACAATATATATACATGCATAGCCAAATAAATTTAGTAGGATAAAAAATAATTAACCTGGACATTTAGTTTGCTTTTGTGATACAAAGATAAAATAGTCATCAAGTAAACCCTGGAATGGAAATTGCTTTGAAATTCATAAACATCCCATCACAATTTATCAAACAATCTATGACCCATCATAAAATAAATGGAAAGATCTATTCAAGCATTTACCAAATCCTTCAGAATTCTTGAAGAATTTCTGCTAACATACAAGAGTGAAATTCAGAATTCTGAGAGAATTTCTGCAAATATACCACAATGCTAGGGTCACCCTTCCTGATTATAACTCAGTTTTCTGACTGAATGGTGTGTCCTTAAAAAGATACAGTAAGGGAAACAACTCCCATAATGGCATCAGAAGCCCAAAGTTGATCAGATGTACAGGTTGCTGCCGCGGAGGAAAAGAAAAGGATTAGGGAATCACAACATCATCCGCGACTTAGAGTCAACGAGAGTCTGTTAGACCAAAATTAAAGACATATTATACATGAAAAGCCACCATGAATTGGCAGTGAACTTCTTGGCGTTTAACAAGTAATCCCATAGTTTTTCCATTTTCTTTCGTCAGGGGATGTTACTCAGAGGGTGAACGGTTGGTTCTATTTTTAGATGTTTATTATATACTTTACTTATGAATTTTTGACATAATTGAGCAGATTTGATGGAAATTAAATGAAGATAAACCCATAAGGGATTATGATGTTTAAATTGATAAAGTTTTAAATCTATTTAACAAAAATATAGAGAGGATTTCATTTCAATGTGTATCATCAGTCATTTTAATAGTAACTATTTGTAAATTATGTGCTCATATGTTCATATTTGAAAATAAAAATATAAAGACAAAAATTTCAATTTTTTACGATGGACACATGTAAATCCAAAGAAAAAGTCTATAAATCAAATGATATGCACCTGTATAAGTCATATATATCCCAACAATGAACCAAAACTCTGGACAGCCAGGCATGTCACATAACAAAAAATGGTGATTACATTAAATGAATATTTGGTCAATGTTGACTCATGGTATAACTTTCTTCAAAAAAAGTTTCTTACTTTCTTGCTACACCAGCGAACACCTCGTAAGCAGTATCCTCTGTGATATTCAGCTGGTTGATCATGTCACTAAATTCGTCAGCGTATCTTCGGTTGATGTCGTCACCGATTCTTGCTAATTGGCGCCCGACCTGAGAAGCTTGACTGAAATTGCAGATCATCTAAATTATAAACCATCTCCATTATCAACTTCTGATTTTGAATTAAAAAATTGTCTAATGATTAGACATGCAGAACTAGAAGGTAAAAGGAAAACTTTTTGAAAGATTATACTGTATTTAGTTTTTTAATGAAATCAAGAATCGATAAAATATCATCTATTCGATTTGGACAGATCTACATCTCCAAGAAGACCTACCGTAAATATTCGGGTATAGTGCGCACTCGCGTATAGTGCGCAGGTACGTTTTTGAGGTTCGTTTAAAAAAAAAAAAAAAATCAATATTCAACTGAGCGGTAGATGAATTCTGAAGCATAAGATGATAAGAATTTGTAACTTATGAAAGCTTATTTACTACCTTTAATTGGAATCATCGGTCAGATTTGACACATTGGATTGACAGGTTGTTTACATTATACCGCGACAGGCCTAGTCAGCTTGCAAATTGTAGTGGTCCCATCTACGCTGTTGTTCAAACAAAATGATTAATCCTACCCTCAATTACCTTGTGATTTTCACGCAGGTATGATCTCTTGTGGTATCTGTCCACGAACAAACAAAGCTAATTAAGCTCAATTATAACACGATTGACTAGTAAGCTGACTGCTACGTAATGTAACACAGGCCAACATTTTGTATACAGTACAGTACGGAAACAAGTCTGCTGTTGTCGTGGTGGTAATAACTTTTATAGCAATGAATTAACATGTGTAATGGATAAATCTACAGTGCAGACGATAAATAAGAGTACCCCGGTAGTTTTCACAGTCGGATCGTATTTTATATGGCCAGTTGGTCAGTGACTGCTGCACGAGATCAAGGCATTAGTGTTACCCTTGCCTAATTGCGCATGCGTGCTATACAGCTTCCGTAAATAAACAAGTTGAACGTTATCAGTTTCTGGCAGTACTCTGGATTTATAAGGTGATTAATTTAGAAGTATGAAATAACTAAGTACTGCTATATCATTTCAAGTTTTGTTTGATGTTAATTGAGATGTTATACATCGTTTTGGACCTGAATACGGGAACATGCTCAAGTGAGATCGTATGTGTACGGAACGTGTGGCTCACGATCGACTTAATTAGATATCCACGATAAATACACAATTTCAAGGAATTAAACATCAAGATAACTATTCATTTCTTTGATTATTTGTTAACTATTACTTTCTAAATGCTTTATATATGTTATATTTATATATAAGTATTAAATCAATCCTGCTGTGGAAGGAAACGATCACAAATCTCCGTCAAATTACATTCATTCTGACTGGGAAAAGGCTTGTACTTGCGTATAGTGCGCAGTGGTCTTTTTCACTTGTCAATTTTTGAAAAAAAGTGTGCACTATACGCGAATATTTACGGTACTCAGAGAAGATAAAGCTCTGATGAAGAACTGTTCACTTATATGTAAGACACTAAATATTGCATATTGGAAGATACTTTGCTACATCAATACCTCATGGGATCAGTGGTGAAATGAACCAGCTCTGGTATGGCTGGAGTCTGCTCCATAGTATCTGGATCTTCTTCCATCTGCTCCTGTTGATATCGTTGGTACATGAAATTGCGGATGACATCTTCTGCTTGGTTTACGACATTTTCCTCAGTATCTGGACGCACAGAAACATCTGATCCAGGTGATACTTGTCGGGATGTTGGAGAATCAGGGGAGTTCCATCTTCCTCCTCCTCCTCCCCCATCCCACGTTGCCATGATAACACTGTAACCAATTTCCATATTCATTTCAACATCATGTACATTTTAGAGTGCAAATATAAACAAAGATTTCAATATATAAAATATATTTATACCATACGTCCATTGCGAGTAAGTTAAGAGCCACAACAGCTCAATATCAGAGTAGCTTAACTGTGCAACCTGACCAGGCGAACATCTAGGTATAAAAAGTTATTGAAGTGCAATTGTATTTTTCATTACTCAAAGATGCTTAAAAAACTAAAGATCTTTAGTTTAGGCAAAACACTAAAAGACTTTATCAAAATTCCTATCCAAAGCTTTATCCTCCTACAGGATATGTTCAGTAAGCGAGGTAGACACGTTATACTACCCAGAATACTGTCTCAAAATTGCCCTTTAACTTAGTGATAAACCAAACAAAAGCTACACAAGGCAACTACAATAATAACGTCAATTCAAGTTAAGCAGGATTCAATTCAATCAATATCTTTATACAATAATAAATGTTATGTAGATGGGGGGAATTGTACAATGTACAATTCAAGGTTGGGGCTTTATTTTCTGTCTTGCATTTTTGATAGAAGGGACAGAGGGAGCCAACGCGAAACAATAAATCGCACCCCACTGCATAACGGAAGCGGATGACTTGCGCCAAGCTTCCGATCTGAAAGTCAATAGTTCCGATCTGAAAGTCAATAGTTATGCATTGGTTTCCCTATTCAATCATGCATCACTCGGATGGCATTTCGGTATACTCAGAGACACGGAGATAAATATATAACCCAAGCGAAACCACCCAAGCATGCATAAAAATATCCAAACATCGGAGATGCTGATCTCATTCACTGCACGACACTGCAACAGGAAAGTCAAACGAATTTCTACTTTTTCTGCCTTGACGTTCAATAATTAAATCAATTTGGTCACTTATTTTTCTCATACAAATACCTTATAATGAAGAATTTCCTTGAGGCTTGCACTTTATATATCTATGTCATGAGGATTCAGTTTTTTTCTATCTTGAACTCTATTTTATGCGTCATGATTGTCAAAAACAAAAAGCTACTTTGGAACTCTCCTCTATTAAAGGTAGAGAGGTAATAAGAAATTTACATTTTCAGAAATTGTATTAATACGAAACGAAATATACTCGCATTCTGTTATGTTAGTTTAAACAATATTTTATTCAATATTTACATGTCATATATATGATACATAATAATAAAAGGATTCAGAAAAAAGTATGAAAATACTTATTTAAATCTGTCTCCTTAAATAATAGATTGGCGGGTGACAACACTGTATAGCCATTTATTAGTCAAATAGTATAACTTAAAAACAAAACTATTGACGAGAGAGAGAGAGATAGAGGGGGAGAGAGAGGGGGGGGGGGAGAGAGAGAGAGAGAGAGAGAGAGAGAGAGAGAGAGAGAGAGAGAGAGATATATATATATATGTAATGGGACCTAGTGATACTATAGGTACTACATAAGCAAAATGACATAATAAAACATAGTAATATAATGTAAATATACAGCACTATAGTGACCTCTTGGGACTCGTAAAATGGCACTATTAATTTAAAAAACGTTTGGTTTTTAAAATATAAAGTTGGATGCAATGGAAAATATTTTCATTCTCTGTAATCGATAGATTTGGATCTCCGTATATGTCACGGTGGTCAAACTTTAATAGTCTGACCAACACCTGTACATGTAAAGTGTGTATAGATACTTGCGCTGTGTATCGTGTATAATGTTTGTACAAGTCCCTGTGTCATATAATGTCCTATGTACCTGTGTATATAGTTGTTATGGTGACGTATGAGAGGTGAGCGCAAGGATTGGTTGAGTGTGTCACTTTGACCCTGCATGACCCTATACCCGTGCACGTGGAAAACTTTACCTGGGCCTTGCCCAGGTGAGTGCAGCCACAACGGCTATAGACCCTGCACCAACATACACGTCTGGTATAAGCCTGTGTGCTTTACGGCCACAGTGCTTCTAGGTAAGTTTATTTAATTTAAAATAATAATATAAATACATATTTAATGTATTTTAGCTATTTGATATATAAAATACATTAAACTAATATATTTGCATTTTAAATATCTTGCCCTTAATATGTTAAAATATTTTACATATGACGTACACGTGGTCGGGCTCCATAGGGTCAAAGCTATTGTAAAAATAATGTATTATAATTGTTTATTGTAAAAGTGTAACTATGGAATAAAATAGAATATAATATAAACATATAAAATATACCTAAATGAATATTTAATGCGTTAAGTATTAAATAATGTAATTGTCGGCATCGTTTACACGTGTCCGTATGTATTTTAGGTATTGTTCTTTTTATTTCAGGTCACTGTCTCCGTGTGTGTGTCTGTGTTTATGTTAAATAAACTGTGCTTCATTTGAACATTGTTTGTGCATAATTGAAGAAATACCCACATATTATACTACTCGTGTGACATTGGCGCCCAACGTGAATTTCTTTTACGGAGGCAGTGGCATCGTACGCCCACGTTTTACCACGTGGGTGATCACGTGATAACCGGATGACATGATCAGGGGAGATCACTCTGGAGCAACGACAACATGTGCTTCCGGTGATGGTGTTTGCTGTTCGTCAACTGTTTTCGTCTCGTTACTTCGTCATGACTGTGTGATTTATTGATTATCATAGTCCTGTCATCGTTTCTTCGTCGTCCATGGTTCGTTTCCTGCTGTCGCCGATGGATTAATTGTAACATTTTCTGTGTCGTCCAGTGCGGATCCGTTTCCAGTGACTGTTGACATTTTTCGTTCGCGTTTTATATGAACTGACTTTAAATTTAATTGCTAGATATCTTGTCATTTGAACATTTGTAACACTGTGATACTATTGATTATTCATTTATTATTCATTTGTTTCATGTATGATGTTTATTTTCAGGACGTTTATATCTTGTCAGTCTATAATTGTAGACATAAATCAAATCAGTGAATTTTAAACATTTATGGTAAAATATATTATTAAATGTAAATGTAAAAATAACGCCGATATTTCAATATATTTAAATATATCGCGTAAATCGGTTTATTTATTAAGGAATTTAAACATTTACAATATTTAAACATATATTTCTTAAGTTTAAACTTAACTGTGATACTTATTTACAAAACTATAAGATATTTATATCTTGCATGCTTGCTTCCCAGCTAACAATTCTGAACCACTAACCTTGCACACATTGCACTGCACTGTAGCGGAAGGGGAATACTAAGAAGGCTGAGAGTGGGAGGAAGATGCCAGAGATGGGTTTGTAAATGGTGTATCTGTCCTTTGTGTTTTATGTCAGCGCAGTGTATTTTATATTCTAATAACTTAGATATTGTCCCTACTCATACTATTTTTGTATGTTGTAGTTACAGTTACAGGTTTAGTATCATTTTGTATTCGTATACTCTGAAACCGCAATAGGTTATGAGTTGTAGTAAGCTCCAGAAATTTATTGATAAAGCTGTTCCTAATGTTACTATAAGGAAGAAACCTATACTTCTTACTAGTAGTAAGGGATTTTACCTGAAAAGGCATTTGGATTTGCTACAGCACTTAGACTGTAGTCTTGAGTTCCATTGCCAACCAGGTGGTCGCTTTATACATTTCCTTCGCTGGTTGGAAACTGAACTTCCAATTAGGGTTAGTTCATATCCAAATATTGTTTTATATGTGTGGTTAGGTACATGTGACCTCACAGTAAAGCAAGGGAAATTCATTAGTTTACGACATCAGACTTCTATATCTGCTAGTTCGGATTTGCAGTTTGAAATTAACAAGTTTATTTCCATAGTGTCCCAATTTCCTACTGTACAGTTATTATTTTTGGAAATCCCCTCATACTCTATACAAGAGTGGAATAAATCCAAGGGGCATCCAAACCCTGATTCATTCCAAACTCAAGATCTCATTCTAAATGAGAGAGTGTTGGAATTGAACAGCTTCCTGACAGAGGTCAATACTAGATCTCAAGTCTGTTCACCTCATCTTAGGTTAGACTTAGTTAGGTACAGGAAGTCGAGAAACCAGGATAAGTCCCGGATCTCATTGAATTTTAGTCTGTACAAGGATGGGATCCATCCTAGTCCTCTACTAGCTAGGTGTTGGATGAAAAGACTTGTTGTTTCAATTTGTACTTATTGTGTGTAAATATCATACATACAATTCTACATACTTGAGTTTACTGGTGATATACTTGTATGCAGTTGTCTTGTATTCCTCGTAGGTAGGGATTGTCCCAATCACTTGGATACTTGATATATTCACTGCTTAGTTCATTGTTTACATATATTAATTTGTAGTTTTTATATTTGTATTTAGTCTGAGATGGCAGACTCAAAGCCACCAGCAGGAACCTCCAACTTGGAGCAGGCAGACTATGACCTCATGGCTAGCCTTCTGCGCCAGAATAGTGACTATGTCCTATTTACCAAGATGGAGTATGATAGCATGCTGAGTGTAAGAGATCCTGGCTCTATCAAAACTCCTGCTGTGTCACAAGCTCCTGTTAATGTTAAATCTGCGAGCAGTGACAAAGGTATGGTAGGGGCCCAAGGTTCATTAAAATTTGATTTCGCTGGACTTGGGGATGGGGGGAATACCAGTACTCCTTTACCTCCTATATCTAATGATTCTCCATTTTCGGGTCTGGGGGGAGGATATGGGGTTCCTCTAACTCCATCGCTGAATAGGAATACACACCTTTTACCCCAGGTTCCGAAAATCTCCTCATTTTCAGGAGATGAGTCACCTCAACGTGGTGAAACCACATATGAGGGATGGCGATACGAGGTCAGGTGTCTAGCATCTGACAGCACCCTGTCCGAAGAGCTTGTTCTTCAGGCTATAAGGAAATCACTCAGGGGTATCGCTCGTCAGACTCTTATACCTTTAGGTCCTATGGCAACTTTGGATGAAGTTCTGAAAAAGTTGGACACCTTCTTTGGTAATGTAGCTTCTAATGAAGTTGTATTACAGCAGTTCTATTCTGCTACACAGAAAGAAGGTGAATCTGTCACCGCATTCGGGTGCAGACTAGAGGCACTGTTGCAGCTTGCCATAAACAGTGGACATGTAAGCCCTTCAGCCAGGGATGACATGATCCGATCCAAATTTTGGACTGGCTTGCGCTGCGACAGATTGAAAGGCCAGACGCGTCACAAGTATGACTCTATTAAGTCATACGACTTGCTGTTGAGGGAGGTTAGAGCGGTAGACCTAGAGCTCAACCCAGCACAGAAAGCGGCCAATAAGCCTACAAAGGCTAAAGCCCAACACAGCCCTATACAAGTTTCGGAGAGTGATAAAAAGCTTGACAAGCTCAGTGAGCAGGTAAGTGCCTTGATGAGCAAAATCAATTCTCTCGAAAAGAAACTTGAGGGTACTGGTAAGTCTGGGGCATACCAAAATAAAGGTAATGCTGGACGCGGCAATACTTACCAGAAACAAAAAAATGGTAATACCCAGAAGTCCTCAACAGGTAAGTCTGAGCCAAAAGAGTAACCTCCCCTGTTGTAGGGCAAATGGGGGGTGGTGAAGGTAGGAATGGCCCAAGTAACAATACCGCTACAGACAGTACCCTGTATGAACGAATGGTTGGTAGCTCAAATATTGACCAGATCATAATAGGGGGGAAGACACATTCTGCTCTCATTGATAGTGGCTCTATGATCACTTGCATTTCAGAGAATTGTTATAAATCTCTGAACCCCAGGCCTGTTCTGATGGATATCAAAGATTTTGATCTTCAGGTATTCGGAGCAGGTGGGTCCAAGTTACCATACTTGGGATATATTGAGGCAGATGTCAGTATTCCATTTCTGTCTGATTGCGTGATGTGTGTACCTATATTGGTAACACCGATGACCAACTATAACAGACAAGTTCCTGTTATTGTTGGCACAAATATTATACGTATGTGTAGGGATATACAACAGGCTAGCTCTGATTCTACTTTTCCAGATGCTTGGCAGTCTGCTGTTGACAGTTTGTGTGTCAATAATCCCATGGTGGTGAAATCTGCCAATACATACCCAGTGTCCATAGGTCCAAACCAGGTAAAGACTGTCCATGGGTTGGTACGCAAGGTGGGGAACTTTAGTACAGCTGTGACAGAACAGGACAGCTCACTGCAATCCGGGAACCTGGTGGTATGTCCAAGGGTAGTGTCGCTGGAATGCGCACCTGGTAGACTCAAACGTATACCAGTCCGGATCTGTAATCTCTCTACAGAGTCAATTACTATCTCTCCAAAATCACCTTTGTGTACTCTAACAGATGTAAAGGTAATGGACAGGTGGTCCCCAGAACCCTCTGACAAAGATGATACTGAATCCTCTAAGGATCAGGTGGAGGGGGAATGGTGGGACAAACTGGGGGTCTCAGTAAACAAGGACAACCTCTCTCCTGAACAGTTGGAGAGAGCATACCAGATACTGGGCAAGTGGCAGCATATTTTCTCCACATCCTCAAAGGATTTGGGAAAGACAGACTTGGTGCAACACGAGATAAAACTCTCAGACGATGTTCCATTTAAGGAACCATATCGTCGTATTCCACCAGGGATGTATGAGGAAGTGAGACAACATCTTAAGGAGATGATGGAGTCTGACGCTATCAGAGAGTCTCACAGTCCCTACTGTTCGAATGTGGTCCTCGTTCGAAAGAAAGATGGGTCCCTAAGATTTTGCATTGATTTGCGTAAACTCAATGGGAAAACCATTAAGGATGCCTACACCCTACCTAGGGTGGAGGAAACCTTGGACTCCTTAATTGGATCAAGATACTTCAGTAAGCTGGACCTGAGGTCTGGATACTGGCAAGTCGAGATCAAGGAGGAGGACAAGGCAAAGACAGCTTTTTCTGTCGGACCACTAGGTTTCTTTGAATGTAACCGCATGGCATTTGGTCTAACTAATGCGCCAGCAACTTTTCAAAGATTGATGCAAGCTTGTATGGGTGAAAGCCATCTTAAGGAATGTTTAATTTTCCTGGATGACATTCTCATATTTTCAGACACCTTTGAGGAACACCTCAAAAGACTGGAGGGTGTGTTTGAACGGCTTGAAAAACACGGCTTAAAGCTAAAGCCCTCCAAATGTGAATTCTTTAAGTCTCAAGTGTGCTATCTGGGGCACATTGTTTCTGAGGAAGGAATTCAAACTGACCCAGATAAACTTGCGGCGTTGAAGACATGGCCAGAACCTGTCAATGTCAAGACGCTACGCTCATTTCTAGGTTTCACAGGGTACTACAGGAGGTTCATTAAGGATTATGCAAAAATCATAAAACCTTTAAATGATCTTCTTGTTGGACACTGTACCCACAAAAATGTTAAGGGGCCAAAGAAAAAGATTCCCTGGGTATGGGGGGATAGTCAGCAGAAGGCTTTCGATACCATAGTCAGTCTTCTAGCTTCTCCACCTGTGTTAGCATATGCAGACTTCACCAAGCCTTTCATTGTTAACACAGATGCCTCTGTAGAAGGTTTAGGTGCTGTGCTGTACCAGAATCAAGGGGGCCATGAAAGGGTGATTGCGTTTGCCAGTCGAGGTTTACGTCCGAGTGAAAGAAACTACCCAGCTCATAAGTTGGAATTTCTTTGTCTCAAATGGGCACTCACTGACAAGTTCCATGATTACCTGTATGGCAACACTTTTGAGGTACGTACAGATAACAACCCTCTAACCTATGTGACGACCACAGCGAAGCTGGACGCAGCAGGTCATAGGTGGTTAGCCTCACTCTCAAACTATAACTTTAAATTAGTTTATAGAGCGGGCCGTCTCAATGGGGATGCTGACGGGTTGTCAAGACGACCGTATCAGCAAGAGGAAGTTTTCCCAGATGTAGTGAGAGCAGTTACCTGTGCTTCTTTGTCCACTAGAGAGGAGTTGCCTTTAGCAGAAACTGTTGTACTCTCAAATACATCATCCCTAGAACCGGAGAACAACACCCTAAATATAGGGAATGTAAAACTCTCTGGTGTGGATTGGGAAAAACAACAGTCCTTAGATAAACATCTTAGGAGGGTGATAGATTTTGTCAGGGAGGGGATTCGACCTGATAAAAAGATATTGAAACACGAACCTGAGGAGGTGTGTCAATATATGCGGGAGTGGCGGCTGTTGAGGCTACTTAAGGGTGTTCTGTATAGAAACACCACAGTAGATGGTGACCCTGTTCAACAGTTAGTCATTCCCAAGGCATATAGGGAGAAAGTCCTCAGGGGAGTGCATGAAGATGTCGGTCATCAGGGACGTGACCGTACAAACTGGTTGGCAAGGCGAAGGTTTTTCTGGCCAGGCCTTGATGCTGAGGTGAATAGTTGGGTTGAAAGCTGTGGTAGGTGTGTTCGTAGAAAAACCCCTACTGTCCCAAGTGCAGAGTTAGTCAATATCCAAAGTTCCCGTCCAATGGAGCTTCTCTGCATTGACTATTTGACCTTAGAAAGGTCAAAGGGGGGCTACGAAAACGTGCTTGTTATCACTGACCATTTCACCCGCTATGCCCAAGCAATTCCAACCAGGAACCAATTAGCGAGTACCACCGCCAGGGTGTTGTACGAACAATTTATGGTCCACTACAGCTTTCCTGCCCGTATTCATAGTGACCAGGGCAGGAATTTTGAAAGCAAAGTTATCAAAGAACTTTGCAAGATAGCTGGAGTGGAGAAAACCAGAACTACCCCTTACCATCCTATGGGCAATGGCATGGTCGAACGGTTCAACCAAACACTGTTGAAAATGTTAGGTACTATGGAGGAAGAACAAAAATCCAGTTGGAAATCCTATGTGGCTCCTCTTGTTCATGCATACAATGCAACAAAACATGAGACCACAGGATATTCTCCTCATTACTTAATGTTTGGTTGGCACCCGAGACTTGGTGTAGATGCATTTCTTGGCATCGATACCAGTTCTGAGACTGTAGGGAGTCGTCAGAATTATGCCCAGAAACTTAAGCGTCGGTTAGACTTTGCCTACAAAGCTGCCTCGGCTGAAAGTGAAAGGAAGGGTAAGCGGTACAAAGATAGGTATGATAGGGGGGTTAGAGAAGCTACCTTAGAAGTAGGAGACCGGGTTCTGATGAGGAACGTTGGTATATGTGGCAAGCAAAAGTTGGCAGATAAATGGGCTAAGGATCCCTACATTATCCTTAGTGTGCCAAATGTTGATATGCCTGTATACAAGATCCAGAAAGAGTCGGGAAAGGGACCTATAAAAACTGTACATAGGAACCTGCTCCTCCCTTTCATGTGGTTACCCAGAACAGCGGGTGCCCAGGAACCAAGGGAGACAACCCGAAATCATCAGAATGCCGGAATAGAGTTAGTTGAGAGTTCCTCCTCAACTACTGACTCTGATAGCTCAGATGAGGATGGGAGTCAAACACCCAGATATGTTATTCCTGCTAGGAGACCCAGACGCACTGTTGCTGAGTCGCGACAGCCAGTGCAACCACATACTGTTGGTTCAGGGGATTCTCCGAAACAGGGTAATAAGGGTGTGTGTCGAAATTCCAACACTGCAGGCAGTGAAGGTCAGACACAAGACTCGATACCAGCTGTAAGGCCCAGGCGAGTCTGTAAATCTCCTAACTTGTATGGGGAATGGCTCATGGGAACCTTGGTACCGTCCAATTCTGGAGCTGAAGTCTACGTCTAGATACTCAGAGCAGTGGGAGAATGTCGTGGTGGACAAAGTTTACTTCAAATTGTGAAATTAATATTTAATCTCTACAGCTACTTGTGTGTATTACCTTATGGTTTACCATTAAGTAAGTAGAAACTGTAGCATAATTGTAATTTACATTCAATTATAAAGTAAAAGATTAATATTCACATCAGGAAAGCTTTGTTCCACATGGCAGGGGAGAAAATCTCTAAGTAGTTATGGAATATATAATTATATTACCTTGGGACACTGGCCAAGGTGATAATTTCATTTTATACAGATGTTAATTTTAGATTTTTCATTCTATAGTGTTATATGAGCAGTTATCTTGTATTCCTCGTAGGTAGGGATTGCCCCAATCACTTGGATATTAGATAATTAGCTGCTCATTCTTTTATATTATTAGTAGATTCAACCATTGTGGTTGATATATTAGTTGAAATGCCAGGAGTCATTTTCCTTTGCAGGGGAGAATGTCACGGTGGTCAAACTTTAATAGTCTGACCAACACCTGTACATGTAAAGTGTGTATAAATACTTGCGCTGTGTATCGTGTATAATGTTTGTACAAGTCCCTGTGTCATATAATGTCCTATGTACCTGTGTATATAGTTGTTATGGTGACGTATGAGAGGTGAGCGCAAGGATTGGTTGAGTGTGTCACTTTGACCCTGCATGACCCTATACCCGTGCACGTGGAAAACTTTACCTGGGCCTTGCCCAGGTGAGTGCAGCCACAACGGCTATAGACCCTGCACCAACATACACGTCTGGTATAAGCCTGTGTGCTTTACGGCCACAGTGCTTCTAGGTAAGTTTATTTAATTTAAAATAATAATATAAATACATATTTAATGTATTTTAGCTATTTGATATATAAAATACATTAAACTAATATATTTGCATTTTAAATATCTTGCCCTTAATATGTTAAAATATTTTACATATGACGTACACGTGGTCGGGCTCCATAGGGTCAAAGCTATTGTAAAAATAATGTATTATAATTGTTTATTGTAAAAGTGTAACTATGGAATAAAATAGAATATAATATAAACATATAAAATATACCTAAATGAATATTTAATGCGTTAAGTATTGAATAATGTAATTGTCGGCATCGTTTACACGTGTCCGTATGTATTTTAGGTATTGTTCTTTTTATTTCAGGTCACTGTCTCCGTGTGTGTGTCTGTGTTTATGTTAAATAAACTGTGCTTCATTTGAACATTGTTTGTGCATAATTGAAGAAATACCCACATATTATACTACTCGTGTGACATATATGAGCATATCAAAAGTGTAGTCTATTGGTAGATCTACAAAACATTCGTTTCTTACAATGGTATAGTTTGGACAAGACAATAGACAATGTTATGTTGTCACTGAAACATGTTAAGGTCATTTATTACAATGGAATTCTATGATTTTATATATGCCTCAAAGGCTAATTAATTTCAGATGTCAAAGCTAATAATTTTTAGCAAAAAAGGCCCTTTATTCATGTGGAGTGACTTTGGTTTTTTCATGTGGACCAAAAATATTGAACATGCTATCCATTATTTCCCCCACCATGCCAGAGACCTACAATGTATTAATATGTGTCTGAGTATGTTACATATCAATTATAACAATTAATGTGTGTATTATTTAGTATTTTTAAGTGAACCTGTAATTGTTACAGCTAGATCGGCGTAGTTAGCCAATGTCGTATATTTATAATAATAACAAACTTGATTTTTACCGGGGATAAAAACCCGTTCAGCAAAGCTAATCTTTAATCTGATCTATTTTAAAAAAAACCACGATAGCCAGATACTGACCTGGTAATACATGCATATACCTAATGATGTACATGTATGTATACATGCGCAACAATCATCATGTATCGAAACGACTCTATTCTGCTACCCTTTGCCTAATAGTGGTCATATGTAATATGCCGTTGCGAGAGTCTATGTGCCCCCTCATCTCGACTTAGTACTGACCCACTGCGGTGTATCAAAATGTTGCTTTTTTAAAATCTGCCGCCTCGAAGGATTGCTCTACCTTTCCAATACTTTTGGGGTTTTCCAGTCGATCACATGTTAATTTTATTTTTTGTACGGGGTGTTATGTATATACAACAGCCTATTTATTGATCTGTGACCCCGACTGCTTTCTGATCGGTCTTCCATTGGTTGTGTAACGAAAAGTTATATAAACCATACTCTCAAACCCGAAGAAAATGTTTAGAAATTGATAGTTTCTCACCAAAACAAATGCTTCTATTCCATATAATAACTCGACGCCTGTTTTTTTTTTTTTTTTCAATGAATACAATTTGCCTTCTACTGTTTTGAAAGCATGCAATGTCATTCAGTCAAAAAATAAACTTTAATTTGTTAACCTTCTAGAGTCAAGGTATATTTCCATTTGCTCTGCATTAATTGTCACTATAATTTATTAAGTGTATTTATGACGTCACGGAAATTTTTGCTTCCGGATAATAAACTTGTCGGATCGGACAGACTTGTTGCATTTGATAGGTGAAAAAAGGGTCACATGTTAGTGACCCCATGAGACTATAGGGGGGTCAGTAATATTTCTTAGGGGAAACACTACGGCCCTTTATAACGTTGAAAATGGACCCACGTTGAAAATTGACCCGGGGTCAGTTTTCAGCGTTGAATATTGACCTGAATATGCCGTTGACAATTGAACCATCAGCGCATTCTTCACTCCGACCCGTGGAATGTTACAAATGGTTTACCATTTCGTAACTAAACCCGCCATGTCGGCTCGATTAATATGACCGCACATAATGTCAAGAGCAGTAGGTCAAAGTGCAAGGTCAAGCGATGAGTTATTCATTTATCGATTCACTTACGTGAAGCATGGTCAACATGTTTTCACTAGCCAACGAAGGAACTTTCGAATGTCGTGTAGCTCGACACATGACATTTAGATTTTGAATGTTGTGTGGCTCGGCACATGACATTCAGATTTTGAATGTTGTGTAACTCGACATATGACATTCAGATTTTGAATGTTGTGTAGCTCGACATATGACATTCAGATTTTGAATGTTGTGTAGCTCGACACATGACATTCAGATTTTGAATGTTGTGTAACTCGACATATGACATTCAGATTTTGAATGTTGTGTAGCTCGACATATGACATTCAGATTTTGAATGTTGTGTAGCTCGACACATGACATTCAGATTTTGAATGTTGTGTAGCTCGGCACATGACATTCAGATTTTGAATGTTGTGTAACTCGACATATGACATTCAGATTTTGAATGTTGTGTAGCTCGACATATGACATTCAGATTTTGAATGTTGTGTAGCTCGACACATGACATTCAGATTTTGAATGTTTTGCAGCTCGACATGACATTCAGATTTTGAATGTTGTGTCGCTAGACATATGAGATTCAGATTTTGAATGTTGTGTCGCTAGACATATGACATTCAGATTTTGAATGTTGTGTAGCTCGGCAAATGACATTCAGATTTTGAATGTCGTGTAGCTCGACACATGACATTCAGATTTTGAATGTTGTGTAGCTCGACACATGAGATTCAGATTTTGAATGTTGTGTAGCTCGACATATGACATTCAGATTTTGAATGTTAATTGTGTAGGTCGACATATGCCATTAAGATTTTGAATGTTGTGTAGCTCGACACATGACATTCAGATTTTGAATGTCGTGTAGCTCGACACATGACATTCAGATTTTGAATGTGTAGCTCGACATATGACATTCAGATTTTGAATGTTGTGTCGCTAGACATATGACATTCAGATTTTGAATGTTGTGTAGCTCGACATATGACATTCAGATTTTGAATGTTGCGTCGCTCGACATGACATTCAGATTTTGAATGTTGTGTACATCGACACATGACATTCAGATTTTGAATGTTGTGTAGCTCGACATATGACATTCAGATTTTGAATGTTGCGTCGCTCGACATGACATTCAGATTTTGAATGTTGTGTAGCTCGATATATGACATTCAGATTTTGAATGTTGTGTCGCTAGACATATGACATTCAGATTTTGAATGTTGTGTCGCTCGACACATGACATTCAGATTTTGAATGTTGTGTAGCTCGACACATGACATTCAGATTTTGAATGTTGTGTCGCTAGACATATGACATTCAGATTTTGAATGTTGTGTAGCTCGACACATGACATTCAGATTTTGAATGTTTTGCAGCTCGACATGACATTCAGATTTTGAATGTTGTGTCGCTAGACATATGAGATTCAGATTTTGAATGTTGTGTCGCTAGACATATGACATTCAGATTTTGAATGTTGTGTAGCTCGGCAAATGACATTCAGATTTTGAATGTCGTGTAGCTCGACACATGACATTCAGATTTTGAATGTTGTGTAGCTCGACACATGAGATTCAGATTTTGAATGTTGTTTCGCTCGACATATGACATTCAGATTTTGAATGTTAATTGTGTAGGTCGACATATGCCATTAAGATTTTGAATGTTGTGTCGCTAGACATATGACATTCAGATTTTGAATGTTGTGTAGCTCGACATATGACATTCAGATTTTGAATGTTGCGTCGCTCGACATGACATTCAGATTTTGAATGTTGTGTAGCTCGATATATGACATTCAGATTTTGAATGTTGTGTACATCGACACATGACATTCAGATTTTGAATGTTGTGTAGCTCGACATATGACATTCAGATTTTGAATGTTGCGTCGCTCGACATGACATTCAGATTTTGAATGTTGTGTAGTTCGATATATGACATTCAGATTTTGAATGTTGTGTCGCTAGACATATGACATTCAGATTTTGAATGTTGTGTCGCTCGACACATGACATTCAGATTTTGAATGTTGTGTAGCTCGACACATGACATTCAGATTTTGAATGTTGTGTCGCTAGACATATGACATTCAGATTTTGAATGTTGTGTAGCTCGACACATGACATTCAGATTTTGAATGTTTTGCAGCTCGACATGACATTCAGATTTTGAATGTTGTGTCGCTAGACATATGACATTCAGATTTTGAATGTTGTGTCGCTAGACATATGACATTCAGATTTTGAATGTTGTGTAGCTCGGCAAATGACATTCAGATTTTGAATGTCGTGTAGCTCGACACATGACATTCAGATTTTGAATGTTGTGTAGCTCGACACATGAGATTCAGATTTTGAATGTTGTTTCGCTCGACATATGACATTCAGATTTTGAATGTTAATTGTGTAGGTCGACATATGCCATTAAGATTTTGAATGTTGTGTAGCTCGACACATGACATTCAGATTTTGAATGTCGTGTAGCTCGACACATGACATTCAGATTTTGAATGTGTAGCTGGACATATGACATTCAGATTTTGAATGTTGTGTCGCTAGACATATGACATTCAGATTTTGAATGTTGTGTAGCTCGACATATGACATTCAGATTTTGAATGTTGCGTCGCTCGACATGACATTCAGATTTTGAATGTTGTGTAGCTCGATATATGACATTCAGATTTTGAATGTTGTGTACATCGACACATGACATTCAGATTTTGAATGTTGTGTAGCTCGACATATGACATTCAGATTTTGAATGTTGCGTCGCTCGACATGACATTCAGATTTTGAATGTTGTGTAGCTCGATATATGACATTCAGATTTTGAATGTTGTGTCGCTAGACATATGACATTCAGATTTTGAATGTTGTGTCGCTCGACACATGACATTCAGATTTTGAATGTTGTGTAGCTCGACACATGACATTAAGATTTTGAATGTTGTGTCGCTAGACATATGACATTCAGATTTTGAATGTTGTGTAGCTCGACACATGACATTCAGATTTTGAATGTTTTGCAGCTCGACATGACATTCAGATTTTGAATGTTGTGTCGCTAGACATATGAGATTCAGATTTTGAATGTTGTGTCGCTAGACATATGATATTCAGATTTTGAATGTTGTGCAGCTCGACATGACATTCAGATTTTGAATGTTGTGTCGCTAGACATATGACATTCAGATTTTGAATGTTGTGTCGCTCGACATGACATTCAGATTTTGAATGTTGTGTAGCTCGACACATGACATTCAGATTTTGAATGTTGTGTCGCTAGACATATGACATTCAGATTTTGAATGTTGTGTAGCTCGACATATGACATTCAGATTTTGAATGTTGTGTCGCTAGACATATGACATTCAGATTTTGAATGTTGTGTAGCTCGACACATGACATTCAGATTTTGAATGTTGTGTCGCTAGACATTCAACATTTCGTATTTTGTGACTTCATGTATGGGGGACATAAATGGCCACACTAAGGAGGTCCTTTCTGATCTGTCAGTGTTCTGGTATAACATTTCGTTAAATATGACTCCATGGTAACATGTCTCATAATCAATGTTGAAAACAGATCCCTACATGTATGAGCACTATATCTCCGGATCGATTCCATACTTTAATTGTGCCCGGTTTCAGAATAGACCAAAGAATATTCATTGCCGTTTTCTGATATCAAAACTATTTTCTAATATCAGATACATGTAACATGTCGTTTTTCGAGATCAGCATGTTTTGATGTAAAAACAACTTTTGAAAAGTTGTTTTTACATCAAAACATGTTGATCTCGAAAAACGACTACCTGATATGTCCAAATGGCATGTCAGGACACGACTGTGTGACGTCATTCGAATATTGCTGACGTGTACAATTGGGAGTCTGAGGATAAATCATATGGCTTCAAGGCCATAAACAACGAGAGTTTACCACAAACAATTACGAGAGCATCAAGATAGTGAAAATGACGTAATATCACGTGATTAGAATACGATTCTTCGGATTGTCCCTTCGTCCGGTGGTTGTGACGTCATATTTTGGAGGGAATGTCGTACTCAAACCACGTGATTTTACGTCTTCAAACAACCAAGCCCGAATATCCTATGGCCTGAGAGTGTGTTTAAACAATATCAAAATTATCGGTCGGAACAAAATATGTGGACGAACGGACAAGACATTATTTAATTTGATCCCAATGCCTACTCAGAAGAGGGCACTTACAGGGAGAGAGGCGATCAAAGAACCCACGCATTTTATATGTCAAATGAAGAAGATCGGCGAAGCTTGTGTTGAACAATTTTCAACATAAAATCCGTTCAGAATTGACCTTTTAAGCTGTCATTTTTCAACAACACGATCCATTTTCAACAGCATTCAGGGTTCATTTTCAACATTGAAAACAGACCCAGGGTCCATATTAAACGTTGAAAACTGACCTAGGGTATTTTTTTAACGGAGGTCCATTTTCTAACGTTAAACCGGAACTAAAAATATTTGAGCTCTGAAATTTACAATGACATTTGATGAAACCCAAATAAAAACAAGAATTACACTCGTGAAGCAATTACATGTAAATTTGATTTTAATCAATAAATCATTAATTTAATTATTACAGAGAGCTAAAGTATGGCTGCTACAATAGAATACAATAGTTTCCATCACTATGACTTTTCCACTGTATACAGACATGTACATTGGATCCAGAAAGGTAAGACACTACTTGTAGTTCAGATAAAGGAAGCTACAACGTTATCAATATGTTACAATTTGTTACTGTCCTGTGATGTTGAGACTTCCGGTTCCTTATGCGATGATTGATGGATATGGGCATTTTAGCAGCATGGTTGGGCGCCAAAATATATAAAAACGTGGGTAGGGGGTACACCTGAACGGTCACCCATCCAAGAGCTGACCACGCTCGATGTTGCTTAACTTCACAACACAGAAACGACACTCAACCGCACAGCCACAAAAGCTTAAGGCTATCGGACTATGCAGCTGAAATGCCCATATTCATGAACCATCACATTTGCTTTCGTATTTATTTACAATTTTATTTTTCATCTTGTAATATCAGGGTGAGGAAGAGCCACACAACCCTAACTCTGACTAAATGTCAAGAGTGATGTGCTCATCACAGGACAATGAAACAGATTAATTTCAAGAGTATGCTTAAATCAATGGCATAATTACTGGATAAATACCTTACTTCAATTCCTCCTTCCAAGCAAAAAAACAACAACATATAATATCATAACGTATGCTTTATATCTAGCATCTTTTTTCAAACCAAAAAACAACTGCAGACTGCAATTGTAAATATTTATGATAATTAAAAATTAACTTGCGTTTGAACCTATCACCATAAATTCTTCAATTTGGAGCAAACTTTTCAACAGGTACAAAAGTAAATTCATTCATAACAACAAATATTTGACATCAAATAACAGATAATTAATTGTAGAGATTGCAAAATGTCATCAAGTTTTGCTCGATACCTCAGTTGAATTACATATCACATCTTAATTTTGACTCTTTGATTGACTAGATCCGAAACACATATTTTTGAAAATCTGACTGAGGAAATGTATTTTATATAGTGGAAACCAGTGAATGGTTTCTTGACAATTTTCAATATCCATCAAAATTTGGTCTTAAGAATCATTGTTTTTAATCTTAGGACCTGATCATATGGACTTGGTACGAATTTCCAACCCATACTACATATAATATATATCGAATGTTCATATATATGGACCGGGTTAGAAATCCATGTCAAAACCCTGTGGTCCTGATTTGCGTTTTAACACCAAAATCTAACCAACAAAATTAGTTGCTATAGTCAGTAGTTGTACTTTCTGAGAAACTTGATCTTAAGGAAAATTTCCAAGCATAGATATCAATACCAACAACAAAGGAAAATTGTACAATCTAGCTAGTCTCACTTATGCTCCTGCGAAATACTAGTATACAACCTGACTCTATTATGAAATATATCAAAGTTGGAGTAAGACACACACTGGATATTTAAAATAGCCTAGCATACACACACTTCATTCAGAGAGTTTGTGAATGGTTTGAGCACAAATGTAAAATTGAAAATAAATTTTATACCTATAATAGTTATGAAGTAACCATGATGGAGCAAATATACTTATATCTTCCTTTCAATTAGAGCTTAATACATTGATCATACATACACACATATTGGTGAATGTTGGTGCATTAGTTTAACAAATATTCAACAATACATCTTTTGTTTAACTTTGAATATTGCGGGGAGTCGGGAGGGGGTGGTGCTTGCATGCAAAGGAGTAAAGTAACAGTGAATGTATTACGAACAGGTAAAAGTTTAATACAGAGTATTTTATTTAATTACTGACATGACTTACCGAGTATGCATCACCTTGGACACTGGTCCCTTGAGGTGTCATATGGTAAAGAGTTGGTGCATCTAGTAGGATACAACAATTACCCTTTGATGAGTTAAATTACGTCTTAATAACGAAACCGTTCAGGTATTATATTATACTTAGTGGAGGACATGGTTCCTTTCACAACACAGACAGCACGTTAGTGTCTTCTTCCAATAAATTTGTATTTTCTAATTACAAATTAACTTACAGGTACATGTACCCGTTTTGGACTAGGCGCCTACTCTGACAGTTTAGCCATATTTTTTAATACACATACAATGTGAGTGACATTGTCCAAGGACCTTTTGAAATTAAATTAAATTTAATTAGGTGGTCTCTTAATCCATAATAAATGCAGTTTTTGTGTTATTGACCACCCCTGAAGCATGAAGCAAGTTAAACTGAGCTTTTCTCTCTGTGTACTGGTTCATACCACATAATTATACATGTATTGTATGCCCAGGGTTTCTGCATTAAAAGGTCCATACAAATACATTTGTTATACAAGGTAAATGTATCATGCAATAATATAATTATGTGACATCTGTAATACAATGGCCTCTGATCAGGAAATCAGAAAATGGCTGGATATCTGATTATTTGAAACACAAGAAAAATATACTCTTTTATATCTATGTGATTGAAGGATTAAAATATTCCACCCTGTACGGTAAAAAAATGCAATAAAACCCTCGTTGGAGAACATTAGTACATTTAGATGGAGTATATCCCTTCGCAAATTTTTGCCACTCATACATAAAAGAGTCTGGTAAACTTTTGTCACTTTGGGGGTCAGAAATGAACTCTGCCCTAATGAGGATGTTCATTACTGGCAACTTAAGATGACCAAAGTCAACCCCAAATTATTTCATCTTTACCCTATTGGCCCTCTGATAAATGCTAAAGGGAAATTAATCCCTCATCGCAACAACAGGATGAGACAAATACATTTGTAGAGGTTATACAACGAATGGTTGTTTGATATGGAATTTATTTCACAAGAGTAAATTATTTTTTTAAAGTTACAAAAGATGCAAGCTTAAGCGAGTGTCTTTTGTAACTTTTGAAATTTAAGTGTGAAATAAATTCCATATCCAAAAATCACCAGTCGTGTGACCTGTTTCTACCACAATGATATTGGGTTGAATCAATGGGGAACGTCGCCAAGTCTAATTTCACATATGCAAATAAGATGCATAAGTGAGAAATAAATTCCATATCCAAAAATCATGAGTCGTGTGACCTGTTTCTACCACAATGATATTGGGTTGAATCAATGGGGAACGTCGCCAAGTCTAATTTCGCATATGCAAATAAGATGCATAAGTGAGAACGAGAACCCGGTGATGTGACATCATTCGATTATTGATGACGTTAATAACAATTGCAGTTTGGGTCAAAGTTCAAATTCTAGACCAATCAAAAGACCAGAAGTTTATAATCCACTAGTGGAATAAAACATATATATCTAATGGTCAGCATATTTATAGGATGGCATGATAGTGGAATAACACAGCGTGTTGTGGTAGAAATTTGATCTTTTACCACCTTGGGGGTGAAACAGAGAGAGGGAGCAGGAAGGTTCTTAATTTATCAAACACCAGAGCCCCACTCGATTTGCACTCTTCTTCTTCTAGAATATAACTTCCGGTCACTTGATTTGTAGCTCTTCTGCTTCTGGAAGATCTTCTTCCTCTTCCGTCTCGAAGCTGGAAGAATTATCTTCCAAGATGGCGACGACCAAGTGTGCGAGTGATGAGTTTCACTAGAGAAGGATTTATGGCACATACATACACGTTAGTGTCATAGTGCTTGAGAAAACTTAAAAAACTTGTTTGTTTTGGGTTATTTTCTTCCAGTTTACTGGATTTACATATAACAGAATGCGATCTTCTTAGAAGGCTTCTCTTCAGAGAACAGTGCAAATCGAGTGGGGCTCGGGCTTTTCGAGTGTTTGGCAGATATCCAGGCAGTATCTTACCCCAAGGATTGAGATCCCCCTGTTGCACCCCAAAGGGGTAAATTATTATTTTTCTCTTATCTTATGAACCTGATATTGAAGTTGCATCCATGCCAGAGAATGTTGACGTAAATTAATAGTCATTGTGATATCATTGTATTATTGCTGTGACATGAGGCCATACTCTTGTTGAGATTTGCAAAGAGCACCTGTTGTTTTTCTCAACACTTAGGTTAGATAAGAAACTGTCACACCAGTAAAATTGTAGACACCACTGTCTCGGCCAGCAATATGCTCAGGGGTGATTTATTTCGCTACAGACATTTTCTCCACGAACATCTCACAGCCGTCGTTTGAACTTTTCTGCAAAGTTGTGAATTATGATTGGACCACACAAGGGACCACATTATGACATGTAGGTTCTTACAGTTCCTCTGATGTCACAACGACAGATCGGACAATGTTGTACAGCGGGAGCGCATGTGACGCAGGCACAAAGGTGGCCACAGGGCAGAAATACCATTCCCACCTCCGCATCTAAACAGATCTTGCACGTCTTCTGGTCCTTCAGTGTCCGAATCTCTTCTGATAAATCTAAACATGTAAATATCAACAAATTGAGTAAATGATTGACCAGAAAATAAGAAAATAACAGTAACTTAATAATTTCATATAAATGGCTAGCCATCTGAGAAAAGATTTTTTTCTGTGTCATATATACTTTATGTAAATTTTGCATGAAAATTATCTTTATCGTGGGTTAGCCTATAAATACAAAATGTATGAATTGAAATCATGTTGATTTCGATGAGGAAAAACATGATTTGAGATTTGCAACTGTATTGATTAATTCATTGTCATCTGTAAAACTCAAATGTACATTTGTCAGAACACAGTAAGGTTGTCTACTACACTATATTAAACTGGTATGGAAACACATGTTCGAATGGAATCGAAACAAGGATGTTTTTTTCAATACATTACCTGGATCATCTGATTTTCCTGAATTTAGTCTTTCCTCATTTGAGCTGCTTGCCTCCTCACCTATAGAACAACATGTCACTTGAATTAATTGTATAGTCCGACAAGAATGACCTGTCGTGTTGAACTTTATTAGCATATTGATTAGGAGTCTATAGGTCATTTAGGGATAAATAGGTGCTTTGTATATATACATGTGTATCTGTTAGTTGTTTATAATGTAACAAACCTTATCATCAGCTGCATCATTTGTATATACTGGTCTAGATTTAGCAACAAAACTGTTAACATGTGAACAATTTATCACATTGTTAGTTGAATATGTTCAAACCATGCATCAAAAATAAATGATACAATCCCTGTGTTGTCAATATAAAATTGTAACAAAAATGAATGGTCCAAAACAGCACCCTGCTGGACACTAGTATTCTAAATAATCAATATGTTTTGTTAACACACCCATGCACAAATGGAACTTTGAATATTCCATGAAAAGGTCAATGCAACAGGTCATTCTGATTTGACTCTAATATACCTGATGTATATCAGCATGTAGTAAGGTCAAATCAAAGTTCATTCATCTTTTTGATTAAATATCACTGTAGACCTCTTGATTGTGCAACAAAATTCACTTTAAAACATTTAAACCCCTATCATGTGAACAAATCAAAATCTTTTAAAGTAGGTCAAAGGTCACGGTTAAGGTAAGCAGGTCAGCAAATGCATAGCATCAATGGAAAAGTCTTGTCAGAAGAAACACAAATGTCAATCTGACAGCCCCGTCTCGTACATTTAACATACAGTAGCCAATGTTAAGTTGTATAAAAGTAGGTCAAAGGTCGCGGTTACTGTCAGCAATTGTATACGAAAGGTCTTGTCAAAAGGAAAACATGTCAAATATGAAAGCCCATCTGGTATGATCAATAATGTCGAGGCCAAGGTTAAAGTCTTTAAAAAGTAGGTCAAAGGTCATGGTTAAGGTCAGCAGGTCTGCAAATGTATAAGAAAGATCTTGTCAGAAGGAAATCATGTCAAATATAAAAAGCCCTATCTGGTATGGTCAACAATGTCGAGGCCAAGGTTAAATTCTTTTAGAAGTCTGCAAGAAAAAAGCGATATTGAAGTGAATATTTTAATGACCTTGAAAGTAGATCATAGCATCTGACACAAGTTTTAATTAAGATCTATAAGTTTACAATCAACAACATACAAGTTGCCTCCACTGGTGTCTCCCGGGGTTCACTAGAGGGCGATTGAGAGCCTGAACGTCTGGCTTTGACGGCACTAAACTGTTCAGGATCATCAATAATTTCCAGGGCAGCGTTCATAAGGGCCTCAGCATTCGGGAAGTCATCACCTAAACGGAATCATGATAAAAATTATAATCATCTTTATATGCAATGACAAAATTTCAAATGGGACTGTTGAAAAAGAGCACAGTCAGACATCTGGCTGGAAGAAGCAGAACAACATACAAAAATGTACACTTCCCCGTCAACATGATCTAAACTGTACAAAATTCCTGGAAAAATGTTAACAGAAAAAACCGAAATGGACATTATGAATAAGATATACAATGTATGCCCAATTAAAATTCTTCTAAAGTTTCTACAAAAGTAAAACTGTCTCGGTATATTAGAAATACTTCAAATTTTATACAGATTGGCAAAACTGAGGGAGGAGATTCCAAAACAAGATAGAAATACTGAGAAAAAAAGGCAATAACTCCCATTTTTGAATCAAGTGGTACTAGACAGCGATCAATTTTACTGCAGTGAATACCCACCAATATCCTCCATTCTGTTCCTGATAGCTTGCATTACTACGTTTCTGTTCATCCCGGTGTCCAGCACAGCCCGGACCATAGGAAGCTCCATCCGCGCCTTGATCTCTCTTTCTTCTATAGGGAATCTCTGACCTGAAAGAAAATAGCCAGTGTATGTCTAATTATAAATGATAGTAAGGTCATGGAATTAATGTGAAGGTCAAAGGTCTTTAAGTTATAATTCCAATACCTAAGTAATATACATGTATAGTCATTATATACATACACACGGTGACATGTATATGTACATTTTTTATTGACAGCAAATAAAATCATTGAAACAGGCATGCTGAGTATTACCAAAGCAGTACATGTCCCTTATCGGCCCCCATTAAAAATAAAAATAGTGACCTTGACTCAAAAAACCCTGAAACTTGAAATTGTCCCAAGAATAGATATCATGGTCCTTAATCATTGCTTGAAATTTGATGAAAATCTTTCAATGTACAAGAAAATGGAAAGGAAACCTATAGTTTCCCCAATTTACTTGGCAGCGGATCCGGACTAATAAATAAAAAAAATATATAAAATTACCTGAAGGTCTCTTTCTCCCTCTGTTAACAATACTCTGTAAATAATTACAAAAACAGTAAGTTATATCATATATAAATTAATATATATAGATATATAATAAATTTACAAGAGGCCCAGAGGGCCTGTATCGCTCACCTGGTTTTATGAGATATGAAACAAGAATGATGCTTAGATATATTTGTCACTGGTATTGCTATATGTCAATATATCATAAGCATTTTATACGGGTACATGAACATTGCTTTTATTGAAATTCTAAAAATGTCAATTTAGCCAAATTGATCCCTTTTGGCCCCGCCCCTCAGCCCCCCGGGGAGTCAGCCCCAACATTTGTACTATTTTGAATCCCTACCCCAAGGGGATGCTATCAGGCAAATATGAGCGATATCCATTGCTTAGTTTCAGAGAAGAAGTTGTTTATATCAATTTAGCCAAATTGACCCCGTTTGGCCCCGCCCATCAGCCCCCTGGGGGGTCAGCCCAAACAGTTGTACTATTTTGAATCCCTACCCCAAGGGGATAATATCAGGTGAATATGAGCGATATCCATTGCTTAGTTTCAGAGAAGAAGTTGTTTATATCAATTAACCCAAATTGACACTGTTTGGCCCCGCCCCTCAGCCCCGGGGGGTCAGCCCAACCATTTGTACAATTTTGAATCCCTACCCCAAGGGGATGCTACCAGGTGAATATGAGCAATATCCATTGCTTAGTTTCAGAGAAGAAGTTGTTTATATCAATTCAGCCAAATTGACACTGTTTGGCCCCGCCCCTCAGCCCCGGGGGGTCAGCCCAACCATTTGTACAATTTTGAATCCCTACCCCAAGGGGATGCTACCTGGCGAATATGAGTGATATCCATTGCTTAGTTTCAGAGGAGAAGTCGTTTATATCAATTTAGCCAAATTGACCCCTTTTGGCCCCGCCCCTTAGACCCCTGGGGGGTCAGCTTCACCATTTGTACAATTTTGAGTCCCCACCCCATAGGGATGCTTTTGACCAATTTGGTCAAATTCTGATCTGTGGTTATGAAGAAGAAGTCAATTGCTGACGGATGGACGGACGACAGACGGACGACAGACGCCACGGTATGGCATAAGCTCACCGGTACCTTGGTCCTTCGTAACAACATCATTATCATATAGTGTGTATATGAATGGTAATGTCACAAATGCAAATCTTTACATCAACTTGCAGTTCAAGTTTTTAAAAGCCATATTTCTTTGCTTGGTATTTCGTCTTTACAGTTATGGTAATTTCATTGTAGCAGCTGGTGGCTACCTCACAAAGAAACATAAAGGGCACAATAACAAATACATTTGACGGTCTGGTTGTCTCAGCTTTCTGAGGTAGAGATCAAATCATGCATCTCAAATCAATGATGAGGCTTTTATGGTACCAGTCTTATTAGCTAGCAAACTGGAATATTTTACCACTAACCTTCTATACAAAAAAAATAATGATAAATTTAAATACCGTTGATTTCTTTTGTTAACAAGAGCACTGCAAAGACCTACACAATTAGAGCTGTGTATCGCAAGGTGGGTAGCGATACAGATTCGTATCGCGATACAGGGGTCATGATACGATATGTATCACGATACATGAGAAACTGTAGACCTATCAGATAACTGGTATTTCATCGTACAGTAGTCAAATTTTGTTTGTGGTATTTTCGGAATATTTGAGTTTTTGTCTACATTTGATACAAAACGCAAAGCGTTCTTGAATTTAGATAATTTTGATTTGAAAGAACTCCAACAGGCAGCTTTATAAGCTGCCAAAACGGCCTTGTCAACCATGTTGTTTACTACAAAACGTTGGTCAAGGGAGATAACTATAAATTTTCAAGTATCGTGATACAAATCAAGGATAGACAATGCATCGACGCACCACTCGATCTAATATATTCATGCATGGATGCATCGGCAAATCGCTACACCACACACAATGCACAGTACCTGTATCTCAAAAGTAATTTTTCATTGTGATAAATCTGAAAATCAATAGTTGTATCAAGATTTGAAGTTTATGTGCGATAATTGGCTCTTACCTGTTGTGTACCAGTATTAAACCTGTCTTGTACTGACTGGATGTAAGCCTCCCCCTTAACACTACGGACAAATGGACACTTGGGGAACCACCTGGCATGTTCTTCCCATGGGTTGTCTCCAGGTTCCCAGTTCTTCAGACCACCATCACAGTAAAAACATTTCACATTGTCACCAAAATCTGTAAAAGAAAAGTACAAGTAGCAAATATAGTTCACACTTCACCTAATATTAATGTATTCAATGCACAAATACAATATAAATTTTAACTAATGAAACATAACAGACCATTAATTTTCTTTTAAAGATTTTCAAAAACTAACACATACCAATCTCAATCTGCCAGTTTAAAAAAAAATAATGATTTCTTATTTATTTTTTTTGGGGGGGGGGGGGGGGGGGGGGGGGGGGTGCTTGCTAATAAGCCAGGGCTTTTTCTCACTGGTATGGGATGGGGCCTTTAAGTCTCATATTTTTGGAAAGATTGTTTTAGAAGTAAACTGCAAATATTCAGAAAAGGAGGGCCCCCATTACAAATCAGTAGTCCCAAAAAGCCCTCAGAATCCTATAAGTCCATCCCTACATTTGATCAATCTCTTTTCACCGTCCCTTGTAGGAGACTTACATTTAATGATGTTAGAGTATACACGTATGATAAGAACATGCGGTGACGACAAAAACAAACTTACTGGCGTAGAAGAAGCCTGCCTTTGAGAGGAGCTCAGGAGTCTGGTGTTTGTAAGTGGGCCAATTCCTGAAGGAGGCCAGTCTCGCTGATTCTATAGCATGATGAGGATGCTTTGGTCTGTCTGTGTTGATTCCCAGAGCCTCCATTTGTGATGGTGCATGCTGGGAGAATCTTGAATTCTGATTAATAGTGTTAGTTGTTACCTGAGATGACTGGTTTGGGGCGTACGGAATATTTCCAACATCCATCCCCAAAATAAATGGACATCTCGGGAACTTGTTTCTATGTTCAATATGAACTACATCGCCTGGATCCCAACCTTTAAGAATACCACGACAAAATATACACTGAACACGATCTTCTGATCCTACATAGTAAAATCCAGACTTTGCAAGGTCACGAGAGTTCACCGGAGAAGTTGATGGCCATCCTCGGTATGTCTCTAGTCTATTTCTTTCAAAGCGAAGAACACCTGGGTCCCTTTCAAGTACAGCCCTTTCCGTTTGAGATGTGCCTACTATTCCAGGATTAGAAACTCTCTCTAATCCAAATGATCTAGGATTAGAATTCCCAGCTGTACTCACAGATTCTGGACGAATATTCCTGCCAGTCCCAGACGGCCCCGGAACTGGCGCCATTCCCGATCCAGACGAACCAGGATTAGACATCCTCCGCGAATCTGTTGGGTTTCTTGGATTTCCTGATGTTGCAGAAGCTACCTCCTTCTTTGAAGTCGCAAATGAGCTTTCAACAGACTGACTTCTCTGATCTAACTTTCTACGACTCTGAAATGATGAATTCGAGGTTGGGCTATGACTAGCACCTCTCTGCTCATTGTCTGTCACATTTGTTCGTACCTCAGGAAGACTTGGTATTCTCCCCGGAAATCTCTCTGATGAACGAATGACAGATGGGCTTTTATTTTCTCTTACTGAATCGTTTGGTGGTTCTAGTGACCTTGAACGACTGAAATCTCCTGGGGGTGAGGATAACGGTGACCGGGACCCCTCGGGTAAACTTGTTGAAGATCCAGTTCTTTGTACAATATGTGTTGATTCGAACAAACTCTTTATCCTATCAAAGCTGCTAGACAAATTATTATCTGGAATCGGAACTGGAACATTAGTTCTGCAAGTTCCATCTATAAATGGACATCTTGGGTTAAATCTTTTATGTGCTTCAAAAGGTACCTCTCCTTTTTGCCATCGTTCTTTGACAAAGTCACATTGAAAGCACTTCACGATCTGTCCATTCCCTACATAGTAAAGACCGGCTGCAGCTAGCCTGAGAGTAAACACTGGATTGTCCCGTGGCCAATTTGAAAAGCTCTTCAATCGTAAGAATTCATAGTTCATAAAGCATGTATCATCTGATTCTGGGTATTCTAATTTACGATCAAAATAACCTCCTAATGTATCTAACATTGGCGAAGCATTGGCCATCTTCACACCAGTACAAACTGAATGTAAAGTGGGGAAATTCTGCATAAATTCTCAAATTTAAAGCCACATCTACTCATTTTAAATATTCACAGCAGACAAATATACAAAAAAAATTTACTAGAAAAAATTTAAATTAAAAAAAAAATCAATTTTGAATTGAGATCAACACCATAATATGAAAAATTGTATACGTTTAAAACTGCAATAGAGTATTTGAATATCAACTATAATCAAAAGGAGTAAAATCCCAAATTCACAACATCCACTGCCGCATCATTTAAAAAAATACGTAAGTAGTTTAATCAAGTGTTTGATATTCTGATTCTGCATTATCTGTTTAAAGCACAAAAATGACAAAAGCACAAGATGAATGTAATAAATACTTCAAATAAAGCATTCCTTCTTAATGGTCCTCCACAATGATGCAAATCCTCACAATCACTCAAACTATTAAGATGAAGAGGAACTAAGCTGTCATCTACAATGTTTCCAACTTCCACAGATGGATGAGCTATGACTGTTTTTGCAATCTGCTTGGCTGTATATGTGTGTCTAACTTTTAAACGATCTAACTGGTTTCTTTGTATGTAAGGTGGAGATTCGTTACAATCTCTGACCTCTGCATTGTTAGCGTAGAGAAAGACAACCGAGAACTTGTTAAAGAGGTCAGTGTCAGTGCTGGGCTCAGAGTGAGGACTGTGGTCTTGAGCTTGAGCTGTTAGGGATAACCAGGGTATCGTCATGGTCAGTATTTCTCCCCACACTGGTCATGGTACAGCTGGTATATACCTACAACATTAAAACAAAATGTGTCCTTAATCAAAATCATAAAACTAAATTTATAAATTTGCGAGATATATAACATAGGTAAATGAATGGTAAGTCACCTCAGTTAATATAAATATACATGTAATATTGGTTTGTTTTTGTTTAACGTCCTATTAACAGCCAGGGTAATTTAAGGATGATTTTATAAGTGGATGAAAGTCGGAGTAACCAGGGAAAAACCACAGACCTACAGGTCAGCTCCAGGAAACTGCCCCAAGTGGGTTTCGTGCTCGCAACCAGAGGTGGAGGGCTAGTGATAAAGGGTCAGTACACCTTGATAATATAACCACTGAACCACCCCATATACCCCATACATGTAGTTGAAACATATCACAAATTTCAAGAGAGCTATGTACTGAAATTCTTATGTCACCTCAATTGAGGTGACCCAATATCTTATATGGGTAACTATATATTCTTATTTATCCTGCAACTGCCACCGCATTGTCGGAATACACCCACCATATATATTTTTGCTGTATACGGCAGTGACGGAAAACAGCTGTATTTTGGAATCATAGCACGTGTGTCAGTTCGACTGACCTACTTCAAAGTGAAACTACGTTTAAAAGGCGAACATATTTCTGTCATTTTTGACACCGTTTCACTTCAAAATGATTATTTCTGATGATTATTTTTATGTCTGTTGCAGGATAAACAGAATACATGGTCAGTGTCTTAAAATATAAGCTGTATTTTTGGCTCGGGACAGAAAGACAAAAGTGGCTCGCCACTTTTGTCTTTCTTTACCCTCGCCAAAATACAGCTTATATTTTAAGACACTGACCATGTATTCTCTATTGATAAAACGTCAAACTCCTGTCATTAGACTTTAGACTATAAATTAAATCCTTTAAAAAAAATGGTCGAAAATTAGCTGACGAAAAGTCTAACTTTATGTGTTGTGGTCATAGGCATTAGTCAAATATCGATTATGACATCATATATAGAGAGTAGAGACATATGATATCCTAGCATAACCGATCTGACAAATCTTTGCCCACACCAAGATAATGTGGCACAGATCTACGCTTCGAAGGTTCATATACTCGGTATGTTAATATGTTTTACGTTTATTATATCGGATATTTTCATTTTTGTTATTTGTCGAACCGCAAATAACAAAAATGAAAATATCCGATAATAAACGTAAAAAATACCGATATGAACCTTCGCAGTCTTATATTATAGGACTAAGATCTAGATATGACTTTTTGTAAAGATATGTATCTGTCTTATGGTTGCTTTCCATCCCAGAATGACTCCATCAGATCAGAGACGGAGATAATATTTCATGTTATTGCGAAATCGTGTTTCAGGTTGAGACATCCACATTAAATAACCATTCGTTTAAAAACATAATATTAAAGGCGTGCACTAATAGCATTGTCTTTGGTAGTAGGTATTCATTACGAACCTTTCCTCTTTTGAACCTGGGTCTTTCAGGGGGTTTCCCCAAGTTGGCTGCAGTGACCAGAAGGGAAACACAAATTACAAAATTACGGAACAACTACTGTAATAAAGAAGCGGAAAAAACAAGGACCATTCGAGTTCGAAAAGAGACACATACGTCCATTCAATGATTAATATCGCATTTGAATTACAATAATAAATTGGCAATGTTTATACGGCCTATGCTGATTTGCTTTGTTCTATTATTTTTTTATTAATTTGCAAAGTCCTCCGAAACGGAAGCTGCAACCAGAGGTTTAATCGAACTCGCCCATAGACGAATTCCTCGGAGTTACCTCCCTTGCAGGAAGCAACTCATGACAGTGCGTCATTCCAAAACAAGACAACTGCTGAAACAGTCCTGAATAAATGCAAGGTTAGAATGGCAACAACAGATCATCAAACGCAGCCCAGTCGCAGAAATCAGGTTTGTTGTTGTTTGTACCTGACAGTGTATCAGATATGTTTTGTCCACCTTTACCAGTATGGCTGTTTACAATGCCAATGGCCTCAGGTGTAACTGTAATGCAATACTGCTGTATAAATAAGACTACTGTCCCGGCTGTTAATTTTCTCCTCCAAATTAAGGTTGAATTTATCATTGTTTGTTGATATTTATAATCTTATTTATTGTACATTGTTTTAAAAAGGCGAATTCAAATGGCAAATTTCTGAATGTCAGAAGTTATCATAATTAAAAGAGGGTAAAGACAAGTTTGGCTGTAATTATGATAGATGGTAAAATACAGGTATGGCTGTTATCATTATAGAGGTTAAAATACAGATTTGGCTATTACCATAATATATGTTTAAAAGTACAGGTTTGGCTGTTATCATATTGCATGGAGGGTAAAAGACAGATTTAGCTTAGTTTTAATCATAATAGACATTAAAAGACAAAATTGGCTGTAATAATGATAGACATTAAAAGACAAATTTGGCTGTAATAATAATAGACATTAAAAGACAAATTTGGCTGTAATAATAATAGACATTAAAAGACAGATTTGGCTGTAATAATAATAGACATTAAAAGACAGATTTGGCTGTAATCATAATGGAGAGTAAAAGACAGATTTGGCTGTAATCATAATGGAGAGTAAAAGACAGATTTGGCTGTAATCTTGTGTTACCACGACACCACGTGCACCCGGCCACCTTATTTAACAAAGCATTGCCCTGACTTTTTAAGTTGACCTGCAGGTATAAATATATATACATGTCCAATTTGATAACTCTCTAAATTGTGTTAAAAGGGATGCAATGGCTCAGTTTGCCACTTAGCCTCGTGTGAAGATCTGAGGTGTGTGGTTCGACGCTCCCTACCCGTGTCGGTTTGCGTTTCTCGGGAAGTGAGAAACGTCGGTCTTTGCCGTCTTGGTTGTGTCCTAGAGCAACACAGTATACACTTTACCCTAATTATTTGGATAGTATGCGACAGGCCTCTATATATTGTTGAGTGAGGTAGTCACCAACTACTACAAGGAGACCCTGCCTCTATATGACCCTGGCTGTTTACGGGCCCATAAACTAAGAAGGCAAACAAACAAAACCCAGTTGTGTTAATGTTGATTTGATATCATAAACACGTATTATGCATTGATGTCTCTCCTGTTGGTCTATCTGTGAAAAAGGTGATGGTTGGTGAGTTACCAGAGGATTTCCTGCGCATGCCCTCAAGTACTGTACAGCAACAGGTGATAGCCGACAACCGAGTGGCTCAGGTGTTACAGGCCCAACAAGCAAGAGGCTTCTCAACCGTTCCAGCCAATGTGACAGGGCGACTCAACATCAGCATCATTCAGGTAAAGAAGATTAGGAAGATGGCTTAAAATAAGAGAGTACTCTTGTTGCCAAATCTTTGTATTTAGTTCTTGTATATGTTGACCCATGAATTGTAAATATTTTGGTAAAAAATACTGTTTAAACCAAGCATTACTGTCACTTAAACAATATCCTCAGAAATTACAAGATCCTGTTAAGACTTTTTAATTTGCAACCATGACCTTTGGGTTTGAGAGGTCATGAATATTTTTGCATATTTTCAATTTTAGGGAAAAGGTAAATTTGAATTATGAGATTGCTAAAAGTCGAAGATCAGCTGAAAGCCATGGCACATTATGTCACATGATGTCTTCGAATTCTCTCAAATGAGAGCTGTGAATTCTCAAAAGGCCTATTTTATTTTAAAAATCATTTTGCAGATTTAGTAATCTAACTAGAAAAACAAAGAAATATTACCAGGTACTCAAACCTATTTTTAGTAACAGTTTCTTAAACACATTTTTCTGAGATCTGTGATAATTCACAGACTGGATTAAAAATCAATTTTCAGTAGAAAAATTTGGATTTTGCAACATCCATATATATAATATATAAATAAATAAATAAATAAATAAATAAATAGAATTGTCAGTACCTGTACCAATATACTTACTTGCATTTTTTGGATGTTAAAAAGTACAAATGCACATAATATCAAAAGTATAGATGCTGCCAAAAAATAAAATTGTAGGTATAAGGTAAAAAGAAGAGAACTTTAAGACCTCTTTCATGAACAATACAATTTTGTCAACGAACCAGTTTGACCAAGACCACTCAAAGGGTACTAAAAATGACATCAGAATTCTGGTTTTGCATGGTCAAATTGGTTCGTGGGCAAAATTCTATTGTTCGTGAAAGAGGTCCTTTACCTTGTAATACTTAAACCAATTGTACTTTAGTGTCACAGGAATATTTAAAATACATGCTTTTATGAACTTGATGAAAATAAATAACTCATATAGCACATTTGTGCTTTGTAGTACTGTACATCACTGCTCTGTTTCTCCTTAGGCAAAACTAGCTAAGAATTACGGTCTCACAAAAATGGATCCGTATGTGAGGGTACGACTGGGGCACGCTGTTTTCGAGACGCCGACTGCTTATAACGGAGCGAAGAACCCGCACTGGAACAAGGAAGTCTCTGCGTTAGTATAATAAACAACTGTAAAAAGAAAGAGAGGATATCTAACAGTGTCTTCAGTAATACCAAATATATTTCACGAGTGGGGCTAATATTTTGATATTTTTCACGAGTGCACTGTTAGATATTCTGTTTATTATTTTTTTTATCAACAAAAAACCTACCCCATATGCTAACTAGGCCTACAGCGAAAGTTTGCATACGTTTACCCCTGTCCAGGTGCTGACATATTTGTCGGGCTTTCTGATTGGTTTACCCCTGTCCAGGTGCTGACATATTTGTCGGGCTTTCTGATTGGTCAATTATTTTGGTATTTTCTAATCATTAATTTGATTGGTCAAATCACCAAAAGTGATATTTTTCACTAGTGAAAAATATCACTTTTATAGAATGAATAATTTTTGATATTTCACTGGTAAAATTGTAATAAATATTTTTTTTCTATTTTTCAACAATTTCAAAATGTGTTATATCACTCTTGAAGGGGTGGCAATAGCTTATTCGATCAGAGCATTGTTAAACACTACCTGTCCCAATTTTATCAGATTTATTTGAGAATAATGTAATTACATTAACAGTTTATTTTGTGTGCATCAATAATCTATTTCTATTATAGGTACCTTCCCACATGGAGTAGAAAGTATATATGTTGAAATATTTGATGAGGTAAGTAAACATTTCTTTTGTATGAAATTCTGTTTAAATACCAAGTAAAATAAATATTGGTTTTGATCAGTTGAGAGCTCCCAAGTCTACCTGGCTATATCTTGAACTGCTGAAATATGAAAAAGGCGAAAATCCTGGTGTTTAATTACTTCTTGATCAAAGATATATGAAAAATCATAGGTAATCATTTTCTTGAGAAAAAAATAACAGTTAACACAGCAAACTGCATAGAGTAATACGTGTATCTAGATACCTGTATTACATAATATTATACTATACATTTGATTATTAGATGATGCTTTGAAAATCAAGTGAATAGATTCAAAATCTTGTCGCCCAGCTGATGCAAAGAATTTAGAACAGTTACTTATTTCAATGCAAGTTGGCATGGCAACTTTTCCATTTCTGTATTTGATTTTGCAATTTTATAAGAGTTGTCTCCCTTCACAGGAAAAAAAAAGCAGAAATTTATTGTATGGTTATATGTTTACAGAGACAATTCACAGTGGATGACAGAATAGCATGGGCTTACATCACAATTCCCCAGGGAGTCCTGAGCGGAGATACAGGCGATAACTGGTTCCCTCTCAGTGGGAAACAGGGGGATGAGAAAGAGGGCATGATCAACTTCGTGATGACATTTACAGTAAGTGTACATACACATTACGAGACAGATGACCTTGAAATGACCTTGACAGTGAGTGCAAGGCATGAAATACTATTTATCCGCAAATCGGCTCCTGCCCGCAAATAAGCCTACATTGCATCATCAGTTTAAAAGTAGTAATCTAATAAATTTTAAAATGGTTCTCGTATAAGCCCTCACTCAAATTTTAATCATAAACTTTTACAGTAGGGGACGAGGAGGCTTATTTGATGTTAATCTGACGTCTGAAAATAATCACACCAATAATATATCAGCTCAGTAATTATAATGCAAATATACACTGCCCTCCAAAAAGTCCTGTTACAATTATTATGTAAAATACAGCAAAGTTATAATCTCGAAGTCTTTATAACAATTTGTTAGAATCATAACTTCTTTGGATGTTTTTGTTCATGATTTCAAATGTTCATGTTCATTTTTTCAACAGTGCATATGTTTTGTTACAATGGAAATCCTCAAAATGCAACATTCTGGAAATTTCCGTCTTTGTTTAATATAAATTTCAAAAATACATTTCTTACATTTTTTTTTACTGTTAATCAGTTAAACAATTACTTTTATTTGTGTCAGTAAAAAAACACATATTTTTATTCTTTTGTTTTGAACATTATGGAAAATAGGACCCTCCATTCCCTTCCCCTGCAACTTCAAAGAAGTGAGGTATTTTTCAAATAATTTGCAATCGTCACTTACAAATGGACTGTATCTTACGGATTTTACGACACTTTTTATCAATTTTATTTTGCTAGCCATTCAATTTAAACATTCCAAGTGTTACAGAACTGTTGGAATCAGTATATACATACTTTTTCATTGACCAACAATAAGCCCATACTCTACTTTGAATCCAAAGTTTTGTGTTGGACCTACTGCGGGGCCGCGGTGGCTAGTGGTTAAGGTGTCCCGACACTTTAACACTAGCCCTCCACCTCTGGGTTTCGAGTTCAAAACCTACATGGGGCAGTTGCCAGGTGGTTTTTCTCCGGGTACTCCGGCTTTCCTCCACCTCTAAAACCTGGCACGTCCTTAAATGACCCTGGCTGTTAATAGGACGTTAAACAAAAACAAACAAGCCAAACCCGCTGGAGTTATTAGTTCCTTACTAGTGAAACCATGCCATCTATAAGTTTCCTGCCGTTCATCTGTCTGTCTGTCTGTCAGTCTGTCCACCAAGTTTTCTGCACTTTTTTCAACCATGCTTCAAGTTATGTCATTGAAAGTTGGTATGTAACTTCTGTATAACAAGCTACAGATAAAGTTTGAGTTTCAGGGTTTTTTGGTCAAGGTCACTGTTTTCTATTTTTAGCGGGGGCTGCTAGGGAACGTGAATTGCTTTAGCAATAACCCAGCGTGCTTGTTATAGGATACATACATTGTATGTGTTGCCTCAATAAATCGTGACCTATTCTGTTTCTACAGCCTATGGAGAACCTTCCAGCCTCAGCACCTACATCATTTGCTTACCAACAGCCTGTTGTTGTGCCCAACATGTATTATACGACACCAGTTGGTAAGTATCCACGCACAAATCTAAGTTTCCTCTAAAAGGGATAAAATGAAAAATAATAGATAAGGAATCTTTTTTTAGAATAATATTCATTCTTGTGAATGATTATTTGCTGGGGACATTGTCACATGAACAGTTATTTTGAGGTTGGATCTCCTTGTAGTAGCTGGTGACTACCTCACTAAACAACAAATGCTGGTATAGTTTTACAGTGAGAACTACCAAACTCTTTAGGTATTGTGTGCATGCATCATTTGAAAGTGGTAAAATATAGAACCTATTCTTCAGAACAAACTTGGACCATATTCCATGATCTAATTATAATGTTGACACATGCAAATGGCTTTAAAATTCCCATTATTATGATTGGTTAAAATGGATCAGGAGACCTTTTCAGCGAAAAAAAAATGTTTTTGGTGCAAGTGTTGAAAGTCATTAACACATCACTTTATAATTGTACTTGGGTACTGATTTTTGACATTATGCTCCCTGCGATGTAAGACTATCCCATCACTAATTAATTCCCTGAAGTACACAATATAATTCTTAGTTATCCAATATGCAAAATCAATACCAATTGGTATATTTAATTGTTTATTGACAAACATTTGCGAGACGAGCTATGCTGTTCTGTACAACGGCTCTTGTGTTGTAGCGTACCCGGCCCCCGGACAGCCGGTACAACAGCCCCACCCCCAGGCAGCTGTAACCCAGCCGCAAACCCAGACAGGGCCCTCTTTACACTGAGGAGGATCTCAAGCAAGTCAAGGACATGTTCCCCAATATGGATGAGGAGGCCATAAAGTCTGTTCTAGAGGCCAACCGAGGAAACAAAGACTCTACGATAAATGCATTGCTTCAAATGAGCGTGGAATAATTTGTGCATTGACCGGATGTTTTTGTTATAAATACTGTTATACATATATGTATTATGTTTTTGTATTAAATTTGTAATCTCTTTCTTTGAATAGTTAATTGATGCTGTTAACCTGCTTGGAATATTCAAACAATTTTAGTTGGAAATAAGGTTACTTGTATATGTATCAGTGTGCAATATATGTTATCAAAATGCAGATTTATATTAAGCAATTTGATAAATCAAAATTTGAAGACATGGACACTTGGATAAATTCAAATTGAATATCATGGAATAAAACCCAGGGTTGATTTCTCATTCAAACTTAAGCTTGAATTCATTATCAAGACTCCTTTTTTTATGTTTTTCTAACATTAAATTTAAAAATCATTTAATGCTCTATGTTAATAACAACACTACAAAATTGCAGCAAAACAGCTTTTAAAATTTCGTATGAAGCCTGTTTCGATAAATCATTCCAAAGATATGATCAGTTTAGACATATTATGGTATGGAAAATCTTTGACTTTTCATCGTAGTAATTTGATGTACATGTAAGTCCATTTAAAAAATAATCTGAAATATTTAAGCATTGATGTCATTTTTTTTTAGTTTCATCGGGGTATGAAACAAATTTGTTTGCAAACTGTATGAATCCACGTAGCGTAACTAAAAAATAATTGACATCAACGCTTATAATTAATTTTTGAAAATGATTTTCTAATTTAAAACATGTTTTATGTACAATTTTACTGGTTTTAAATGGGATTCTTTTTCTCAAATTAATACGCAACGTTAATTGTCGTATTATGACGTCACATTTTTCGCGCCATTCTCAGAATTTCTTTCATAGAAGAATGAAAAGAATTTTTCGACCAATCACATTTGAGTATTTACCATGAAAACAAAGAAAAATTAATTATTGAAATATATTTCTGATTTAGAAATGAGATCCATTATTAAATTGAACATGGCCATCTCACTACAAGTATGATAGCATCAAGAGTTGTCTTTCTTGTTACTCTCTAAACTCATAGTTTCTGCAATAACTTAAGTAGACAGTTATTAGCATTCAGGCTCAATCAACTGCAACAATATGAAAATATTGTAAACTTGTGATAGGAATGCAATGTAAACTTTATTAATTTTACGAAATTTGCAAAACAACTTAGAACAACAGGGCATTAATTACGGTTGTTGGACCGGATGGAAGTGTATGACAGCTCTAATGTACTGTGGGAGGCCCGAGCCGGAAAGCCTGGAGAAAACCCACATTGTCAGGCAGTTGACCCCATACCTTTTCACATCGGATCGGGGAATCAAACCCCGGCCGTCTTAGTGTGACAAGAAAATAATGTTTTCTTGTTCAGATGAGAATACCAAGATCTGTGACACTGATAAAAAATTACTTAAATTGAGATAGATCTTCCATGAATCTAGAAGTGGATTTTTTTCCTGATTCTAGAAATATTCTACATACCTGAGTATCATGTGACCCAAGATTTTCATTTTAGTTTATCAAATTAATATGGTTTCAATCGAGCTATGAATAAATGAAAAAAAATAAATCTGCTTGGATTTTATTTCCAATAATGAAGCTTTAACTTGATGCAGGATCCTTAACAGTGACATATCTACGTAGATGTAGTAATTATTTATCTATGAAGCAATAGAAATTGTACATATTGTAAGTATGAATTTAAAATTGTTACTTGAAGTGATGTAGTTGAGTAATCTTAAGTGATAATTGTACAGCACTAAAATATATCACTATAAAATCTTGTCAATATGTGTACATTTGTATATACATGTAGGTAAATTAAGTATTAACACTTATACAGTGATTTCACTATTGCTTCCACTTAATATCACATGAAATCATGATATTATATGGAATATGACATTAAAAGGAAAAATGTGAAATATATACAGTGGTTAAAAAAGATTATGTAAGTTTTAAAAGACAATGATTTGGAATACTATAAAAACATTATTTTTGTCATAGAATCAAGTCATGACATTTCAACAGCTGATAACTCTCTTATTTGTAGACTTTATCCGTACCTTAGTAAATACAAAATGTATATATTAATTAACGTATATACATGTAGGTTTATATAGCACGAACAACAGCATGTTAAGTTTATATGTAACATTTGGATTACTCATAGCATTATGTTGTTTCGATTGCCTTCATTCAGACCAGTAAACCATATGACTTTATCCTGTTCACACTACAATGTAGTGTGCGAGATGTTTTAAAATCAACTCCGAGACACTAACATATAAGTCATAGTGTATATATTAACCAAAAGTTTGATGAGTAGAAGAAATGTGGTTTTTTTTACAAAAGTAAACGAATGAACAAGTTTTTTTATAATTATGATTTCAAGGTGTATATTTTTTGTGATTTCATCCCATCTTCATCCTAAAAAGGCAAAAATTAAAAAAAAAAATTAAAATATCAGTTTTAACAGTAAGTCATGATTCAGTTTGGTACATACATAATGTAATCAGGTGACTTTCTTTATTTGCCACTCAGACAGAATGATCTGTCTGTCGTCACTTAGAAGTTTTTCAGTTTATCACTTCGTTTTATGTGGGAATTTGGTCTGTTAATGTCAGTTTATTTTCCTGAAATTTTGATGATTTTTTTTTTTTTTTGTAACTGTATATGCAATGTCAATTGTTTCACACCTGCGAATGAACCCACGAGAAAATTAAAATAATGTAACCATTGTTATCATAGATATGAAGGATGATGTATTGTACAACTGGCAACATGTGAGATAACTTATATCAAGGTGATAATCAGTATGTGTACTATATCGAATAAACTAAGTATCTATATATACTATAGTGACAACAATAAGACATTGTGTGTATTAAATTGACTCAAATTAAATCTTGTATCTCGCTTTCTGCATATTTTTTAAATTACGACAAGTCATAAATTCCTTTATCGGAATATGTTGATATCATTTAGATTAAAAGCCGGTAAGTAGATCAAAAACATAAATAAATATAACAAATTTTTTTTTTTAATAAATGCAGTGTTACATCCATTCTTTCATCAGAAAAAATAAATTCATATGCAAGAGTTACCTCCCTTCTGTGTCTAAACTTGGTACATTCTTTAGTCCCGTTCGTTGTGCATTTGATGTGGAATTATTTTCAATAGGCCATAACACTGCTGATTTTCTTCTTTTTTTTTTCTTTTTTTTTTTAAATTTTTCGTTGATGGTTGATAATTGGTAAGCTACATGTATTTCTGTAGTAGATAACCAAATCTTACTTGATATTGGAATCTTTGTATAACCTTCAGCAGATAGTAGCAGTGAAAAAATATTAAAAAGAAATCTGGGGGGAAAAAAATCTCCAGTTTCTGAATTTGGCCATTTTTTGTTTGTTTTTTTGTTTTTTGTCCAATTTCCAAATTTCATAGGATGTTCATCCCATTTGGACCTATTTTGTGCAACCACGCCTTGTGAACATGTGTATTCATTTGTTTGTACATGTAAATATTTCAAGGGTATTTATTTTCACATTATGTTTCATGATCATGAATATAGCGAAATTAAATCTCCCACAAATATTACCATCTCTACAGTAATACTAATTAATAAGCAATAGTATAACATATTTAGATATGTGTGCAGTATTAGATGTGAACTTATATGTATTGTGGTTCTCTGTGGTTTGAATGTTGAAAGTTCATTAAAACAGCATAGATATGAACTTGGTTCAATGTTAACGAACATTGTGAGCTATAATTAATTAAATATATTTTGTTCCACAACACATGTGCTAATTTGTGAATCCTAACATTGGTCGAACATCATGTGCTAATTTGTGAATCCTAACATTGGTTGAGCGTCGTGTGCTTATTTGTGAATCCTAACATTGGTTGAACGTCATGTGCTAATTTGTGAATCCTAACATTGGTCGAACATCATGTGCTAATTTGTGAATCCTAACATTGGTTGAACATCATGTGCTAATTTGTGAATCCTAACATTGGTTGAGCGTCGTGTGCTAATTTGTGAATCCTAACATTGGTTGAACGTCATGTGCTAATTTGTGAATCCTAACATCTGTTGAGCGTCATGTGCTAATTTGTGAATCCTGACATTGGTTGAACGTCATGTGCTAATCTGTGAAACCTGATATCGGTAGAACGTCATGTGCTAATCTGTGAAACCTGATATCGGTTGAACGTCATGTGCTAATCTGTGAAACCTAATATCGGTTGAACGTCATGTGCTAATTTGTGAAACCTAATATTGGTTGAACGTTATGTGCTAATTTGTGAAACCTAATATTGGTTGAACGTTATGTGCTAATTTGTGAAACCTAATATTGGTTGAACCTTCGATATACATCATAAATTATATGGACATGAAAGAATAAAGTTGTTATCCTTAAAACAATCTTTTTATTTTACATATTGAGTTCTTTTCTTCATAAAATATTAGTTTATGCAAAACCTGGGATGTGGTGTGTTATGAGATTAAATGTTTTACCAGCTTTTCTTTCCTATTAATGAGAGAACAGCGGTATAATTAAGTGCCATGGATGTTATGTCATGTGTGAAAATGATTTTACAATACAAAAAGTGTATTTTCTCAGAGACTGGTCCACACTTTCAGATTAAAAAAACCCAGTATTTGACCACCATGGGGGGGGGGGGGGGGGGGGGGGAGATCTTGTGATCAGCAAGCATTGTGTTTGTCAACTTCAGAATCTTTGGGTAAAGATTCCAATTTCTGCCCTATACCTCCGAAGGGGTGAAAAATTAGATTTATCCATGAACTTTTAATCCCCTTTCAAATATTTCTTAAGAAAAGAAGATAAAATGTAATATGTAAACATTTCTGAAAACACATTTATTTTTCGAGTACATAACTGGGGAAACCCACGTGGTCGGGCAGGGCAGGTGACCCAATACCTTTTCACATTCGATCGGGGAATAGAACCCCGGCCACCAAGGTGAAAGACAGGAGTGTTACCACTGTGCCATCCGACCACCCATCAATACACCCTAGGACTACTGGTACACATATATAGCTTTCCAATATGCAATAACCAAACATCCAATGACCTTTTTTTTTTAACTTTTCCATTAATTTAGAGAGGGGGGGGGGGGGGGGGGTGGAGACAAGGGGATTGAAATGTATCTGAATTAGTTTCTTTAGTAGGATAATACATTTCTGCTATTAGGGAGACAGACGGATTAGAGCTTATAGGAGACATATTGTCATTTTTTTAAAAAAAGCCTACTTCTCAAGAATGGATAAATCAATTAATTTAAAACAAACGGAGTCTTGAATCCTTGTTCAAAAGAGAAATACTGCTGTATTAACACAGATTGTGGCTCTCATGGAGACACAGGGGTGAACACCTATATATAACGTACAATATTCTCGGAAAAGTTAAAGCCTTAAGTGTGAATACAGGGGTTTTGACTGCGTTTTGTCTCCTCTACAAATGGAAGGAGATATATTGTTTTAGAACTGGTTCTTCTCCTGATGATAATAACTTGTCCCGGCCATAGCTTCTGAACCATTGATATTGATAAAACTTGCATCACCTAAAGCCGATGTGCCATTTGGTTACTGTGACCTTGACCTTGTTTTACCTAAGGTCAAAGGTCTAGTAAGTACAAATTTTACATTAATTTCTTGCCCAGAGCCTAAAGGTCAAACGTCAGTTGAATGCAAAAAAAAAAAAAAGAGAGAGACTTTTTTTTTTAAATGTCTAGCACAGGAAAAGGGGAGATAATGTTTTTGTTCAAAAAAAACAATCTCTGGTTTACTTGAGCACATCCAAGCCTCATGGTGACTCAACATTTTAAGTAGAGCAAGTGGCCTCATTGAAGGATCAAGAGAGAATGATCTGGTCTAATATTGGAAATATAACCAGCTCGTGTTTATCCATGAAACTCAATTAAACTCCTTTAATTCAAATGCAATTTTAACAGAATCTTTAGCTAACCTGGTCCGAAGGACGAGCTTATGCAATATCATACCATGGCGTCTGTCCGTCAACAATTGACTTTTTCTTCATAATCGCTGATTGGAATTGAACAAAATTTGACTGGTAGTATCATTATGGGGTGGGGATTCAAAATTGTACTGATGTAGTGGGGCTGACCCCCAGGGAGCCTAAGGGGCGGGGCTGAAAGGGGCCAATTTGGCTACATTGATATAAACGACTTCTACTCCGAAACAAAGCAATGGATATTGCTCCTATTTGTCTTGTAGCATTTTTATGAGGTAGTGATTCAAAATTGTACAAATGGTGGGGCTGACCGTAAGGGAGCCTGAGGGCAGGGCCAAAAAGGGTCAATTTGGCTACATTGATATAAACGACTTCTTCTCTGAAACTAAGCAATGGATATTGCTCATATTTTACTGATAGCAACCCTGTGGGTTCTTCTCTGGATTTGTAAAGCTACAAATTGTTTGTATGACTCCCAGGGGGCTAAGGAGCATGCAGGGCCAAAAGGGAGCAATTTGACTAAATTTCTATTAACAACTTTTGTATTTTTGAAACTGTTGAGATTCCCACACCATAACCATATACATATGTATAGCATTGCTTGGTACCAAGAGAAAAACACTATCATGTTATACGAATAGGCCCTGGGTCTTTCCCCACCCCTGGGGACTTAGTTGATGCTCCCACTACATAACCAGATAATGACAATCATGATGTAAAAATGGGTCCTAGGGTCTTTCCCAACCCCTAGGGACTTGGTTCCTTTGTTATATCTTTGAAGCTGTTTAGTTTCCCTCCCCAGTTTCTTTTTGTTATATTTTTGAACCTGTTGAGATCCACACCCCATAACCATATATAGCATTGCTGGGCATCTAAAGACAAACATGTTCATCTTGTAAAAGTAGGCCCTGGGGTTTTTCCCCACCCCTAGGGACTCGGTTTCTTTGTTATATTTTTAATATTGTTGAGATCCCCTCCCCATAACATTAAATAACATTGTTGGGCATAAAAAGATAAACTTAATCATGTTGTAAAAATATACCCTGGGGTCTTTCCCCACCCCTAGGGAACTAGTGGTTTCTTGGATATGTTTTGGAAACTGTTGAGATTCCTGCCCTATAACCATACATAGCACTGCTGGGCATCAAGGGGTAAACACAATCCTGATGTTAAAATAGGCCCCGGGGTCTTTCCTAACCCCTAGGGACTCGGTTTCTTTATTATATATTTGAAATTGTTGAGATCACCCACCCCCAAAATCATGTATAGTATTTTTGTGCATCAAGAGATAAACACAACCACGTTGTAGAAAAAGGGGCCCTGGGGTATTTCCCCACCCCCTAGGGACTTAGAGTCTTGGTTATATCTTTGAAGCAGTTGAGATCCTCACCCCATAACCAATGTTTAGCATTGTTAGACATCAACAAATAAAGCTATTAACGAATTAAGCATGAACGTAATTTTGACATTTGGTCAAATCAGCCAGGTGAGCGATACAGGCCTTCTGAGCCTCTTGTTTTTTCGTAGCATCAGTTCAATGCGATTAAATTTAAACTGTATAGAAATATGTTGTTTCACCCAACCTCCCACTCATATATGGGTAGATATAGGTAGAGAGGTAGGTCCCAACAGGGGAAATACGGATACCGTTGTTGGTCAAAAGTAAGTTCCCAATATTTAGCTCTTGCAGTATAAACTTCTTTTTATTTTCACCAAGTTCCCTGCATTTGTTGATTGGCAAAAAAAAACAAAAAAAAACAAAAACAAAAAAAAACTTTGAACGCTGAAAGATATTGGTTTGACGCCATATTTATGATACACGTATCATTATCATTAATTTCCGTCACCATTAGCCCTAACTAGAGAAATCAAAAGTTAGTTATTCACAACACGAGATTTTCACAACGCCATTTTGACAATACGTTGATAAACGTAGGAAGGAACGGCGCCGCGGGAAATAAGGTTTTGTTGAAGTATAATGACTCGTTTTAGAATTTAGCACAATTATAAAAGTAAATATATTCATATTAGAAATGTACCCAAAAGTTATAGACTGATTATGTATAAATTGCCCGTCAGTAGGGCACGTGCACGTTGCCACAGGCCATCTTACCATAACGGTTTGTGTTTATATCAATGTTATATAATTGTATCTAACTTTCGTGACGAGCTTAGGCAGTTCTGTTCGGTCATTTACATATTATCTAGCTTTATAGCCCGAGTTTCCTCTGGCCCTGACACCATGTCTAGACATGGTGTCAGGGCCTGAGGAAACTCAGGGCTACTAGCTTTATGGCCTTTAATGTTTTTGTATAAAAGGCAGCCAAGACTGAGACTCAAATCAAAGAGAGTTTTAGTTCCTTGGTTTATCGCCCCGTGAACAGCCAGGGTCATATTGAGGCAGGGTCTCCTTGTAGTAGTTGGTGACTACCTCACTGGACATCATACGGGAGGCCTGTCGCATGCCATCTAGAGCGAAAACGGGCTAATTATCTTGCCTTGCTCGAGGACACAACCATGACAGCACAGACCGGCCTGTTCCTCACATTTCCGAGAAACACAAACCGACACAGGTACATGTCCACGTTGAAAATGAACCCCGTTGAAAATTGACCTTAGGTCAGTTTTCAGCGTTGATTTGTTTGTTTTTGTTTAACGTCCTATTAACAGCCAGTGTCATTTAAGGACGTGCCAGGTTTGGAGGTGGAGGAAAGCCGGAGTACCCGGAGAAAAACCATCGGCCTACGGTCAGTACCTGGCAACTGCCCCACGTATGTTTCGAACTCGCAACCCAGAGGAGGAAGGCTAGTGTTAAAGTGCCGGGACACCTTAACCACTCGGCCACCGCGACCTCTACACGCCCGACTTCATAGCGTACAAGATTATAACGTCGATCATAAAATTAAAATGTTCATATTAAGCTATGAACCGACAGCGGACACGGAATCAGGATGATTTCTAGCTTAAAATCGGCCAAGGGCGTGTCCCAGCCGGAAATATTATGTAATTTGACACCGACTTATCAAGTTAGAATTCCATTTCTAACAGTAATGCGTATTAAGTAACAATGCAATAATATCTAGGATTTTACGTTGGCCATTCAATGAAAAACATGGCCACATTACAATTTAAAATTTTTTTAAACTTACTTTTATAATGCTTCAGAGCACTTTTACGACATCCAGTTCTAATATTACAAACCTTCGGACAAATATATGTTTGTACATAACACATGTAATTCAGTTTGTGACTGGTACTGTATGCGGCATCCGGAAGTAAAAGAAAATGTGAGCAATATCGAATTTAGAGAGTACATTGACAAAAAAAAATACCAAAGAAATAGCGTTTCGAAACTGAGACGGGATATAAGAATGTATAATTACCATAAAACGCCAATGTTTGTACATGTATTTACGTGGGTATCATGTAACATATTAGATTAAAATCGCGGACTTGTGCAGTAGATGGCGTGTGTTTCTTGTCATTAAGATAATAACCCTGCCCCTCGTGCTTACGCGCATGCAATTATATATCTACATGTACATCATCGTGAAGGTATATTAAACTAGTCATTGAATGTGATGCCATACTGATAATCTAAATATCGCGAGATCAGGGCACATTAAATAGCCTTTAACGCGTGGAAACCTGATGTTAATTTGCAGAGACATCGAGAAATTAATTACAATGTAAACCTGGCCAGAGGTGGATTGTAGTATCTGTTGTTTAGTCTGATCGCGAATTAGCATCCTCGCAGAAGTCAGGGACATGTATAAGGACAGGTGTCTAGAGGGACACTAACAGTCGTGGACATATAAAGGCATGTGTCTAGGGAGACACCGACAGTCTGGGATATATAAAGACATGTGTCTAGGGGGACACCAACAGTCAGGGACATAAAACAGCTATCTAGGGGGACACCAACAGTCTGGAACATAAAACAGGTGTTTAGGGGGACACCAACAGTCTGGGACATAAAACCGGTGTCTAGGGGGACACCAACAGTCTGGAACATAAAACATTGGTCTAGGGGGACACCAATCGTCTGGGACATAAAACAGGGGTCTAGGGGGACACCAACAGTCTGGAACATAAAACAGGTGTCTAGGGGACACCAACAGTCAGGGATATAATACAGGTGTCTAGGGGGACACCAACAGACAATGACATAAAACAGGTGTCTAAGGGGACACCAACAGTCAATGACATAAAACAGGTGTCTAAGGGGACACCATCAGTCAGGGACATCACACAGGTGTCTAGGGGGACACCAACAGTCTGGAACATAAAACAGGTGTTTAGGGGGACACCGACAGTCTGGGACATAAAACAGGTGTCTAGGGGGACACCGACAGTCTGGGACATAAAACAGGTGTCTAAGGGGACACCAACAGTCTGGGACATAAAACAGGTGTCTATTGATACACCAACAGTCTGGAACATAAAACAGGTGTCAAGGGGGACACCAACAGTCTGGAACATAAAACAGGTGTCTAGGGGGACACCAACAGTCTGGGACATAAAACAGGTGTCTAAGGGGACACCAATAGTCTGGGACATAAAACAGGTGTCTATTGATACACCAACAGTCTGGAACATAAAACAGGTGTCTAGGGGGACACCAACAGTCAGGGACATAAAACCGGTGTCTAGAAGGACACCAACAGTCTGGAACATAAAACAGGTGTCTAGGAGACACAAACAGTCTGGGACAAAACACAGGGGTCTATTGATACACCAACAGCCTGGAACATATAAAAAAGTGAGGGGGGTGCATTTGTCTAGGGGGGGGGGGGGGGGGGGGGGGACACCAACAGCCAGGACTATGGGGGCAACAAAAGCCATGGTCATATCTGGACGGATGTCTAGGGGCAACAAAAGCCATGGTCATATCAGGACGGATGTCTAGGGGAAACAACAGCCAGGTTCATGTCTGGATGTCTGGCTAGGGGACAACAAAAGCCATGGTCATATCAGGACGGATGTCTAGGGGGACAACAACAGCCAGGGTCATGTCTGTACGTCTGACTAGGTGACAACAAAAGCCATGGTCATATCAGGACGGATGTCTAGGGGGACAACAACAGCCAGGGTCATATCTGGACGTCTGGCTAGGGGACAGCAAAAACCATTATCATATCAGGACGGATGTCTAGGGGGACAACAACAGCCAGGGTCATGTCTGGACGTCTGTCTAGGGGACAGCAAACGGCATGGTCATATCATGACGTCTGGCTCGAGGGCAACAAAAGCCATGATCATATTAGGAATGGGTGTCTAGGGATAACCAACAGCCAAGGTCATATGTGTTGTAATGTAAATGTACTTCGAACAGATGGGACGCAAGTAGGAAATATCAACCGGGCGTCATATTTGGTACAGTTTTTTGTTTCATTACAGTAAGTTGTTTGAATCATTTTTGATCAATTTACTGATAAACATTGTAAAACACAATACTATTTTGTCTTATATGAAAATACATATATATTTTTTTTTTCATATTTACTTCTTTTCAAATATTACTAGATATTTCCCTTTTTTATGCGTAACATGTTGTCAATTACTATTAAGTTAAAATATTGGATAAAATCTGGTTTAGATTTTAAGAAATTAATACCCTCCAAATCCGACACTAGTTTTTGAACAAAAAGAATGTGTTATGCATAACAAGTTACTCCCGACCCCGAATTAACCCAGAGAAAACTATCACAGCTATTGACAAGTATGTGATATTTCCTGTTGAAATTGACACCGACATGAACACCCATATAGTATGTAAACAAATTCCACCATGACAGAGCATAGACGCCATGAACAACACGATATGAAAAATTCGAGTCACGGAAAATAATACAATATCTTCTATCCATAACTGAAAATTAAGTAAATCTTAACTCAGCACGTGTCAAATGACGTGCTCAAATTTCAATATCTCAATGTACTCTTTGTAAAAAGATTATATTTTGTTCATTGGTAAGAATTTTGATATAGGATTATTGGGACAAGGGCACCTGATTCTAGTGTTAAAAGAATATTCTGACATTTTTTGTTAAAAAACTAGACGTTTATTCTCATGCCTATCAATAGCATGGGTCCAGTATCGAGTAACACAGACGGCGACGGTAGCGTTGGGCTATAAATATTGGGTTCCATGTCAACAGGAAACCTGACTACCTTCAACTTCACGGAGGGAATTAAAGAAATTTTCAACTTGAATTGTCAACAACATTGGGAAGCTATTTCTAAGCTCATTCTACCTCTGTTCTGTCTTTTAAAAGAAGACAAATCTAAAATTAGCTTTAGCCCAAACTGTTGGATTTATAACCCATCATCAAAATAAACTTTAAACGGCATACTAAAACATAGACTGGCCCCGTCTCTAAAATATAAAATTATAAATGAAATTGAGCTTTATGATTTTGATCCCTAGGATATGTGTGATTCTAAGTTTCAAACTAGGGGCAGATAATCTAGTATTAGAATTTAGCTTGGCAATTCTTAACAAAACAACTTAGGGTCTGGGGCCAGTCTAACTAAAACAATGTATTCCCATTGATTGAGTTTAAGAAATGAGGTGTGGTATTATCAACTTATTTATTGTTGATATAAATTCAACCTTTGTGAACGATGAATATCACGGCCGCTTAAAGCTTTCAGGTAATCATAATCATCAAAATGTTTGATTCGAAACTGTGTGCCGTTTCTGACGTGCAAAGCGTTTACGTGACCTAAATTTTGCATTCAAACATGCCGTAATGAACGCATCCGGAACTCCTCGTTTTTTGTTTGTTCATTAGGTAGAGCCAAACCGAGGATGATCCGAATGGTAATGAGCTTTGCGCCTTCAAAGCAAAACCTAAATAGATTATTTCATTACGAGTTACATGTAAGAAGAACTGACTGGGATATTTGATAAAAAGAGAACACATATATTAATCTAGTAGAGAAATATTTGATGTTTGCTGGTTTTCTGTGTTTATCGCCAAGGTTACTTTGATCCTTATAGTAGCTGGTGGATACCTCACTGAAACAAAACATACATCTATTGGAAGCCGGTTACTCGCGAAGTAAGATGAACTGAGTGGTATATATTTGGTAAAGAGAGAAAATAGATATTGATTTGATAGAGAAATATTTGATGTTTGCTGGTTAATTGTGTTACTTTATCGCCGAACTCATTTCGAGTCGATGTCTCCTTGTAGTAGCTGGTGGCTACCTCTCTGAAAAAACCCGTAGATATATGGAAAGCCCTGCTCCAGAGGGCAATTATGGGTAATATTTCTTGTAAGAGAACACAATCATGAAAACACAGGGCGGTCTGTAATCGCAGCTTACTGAAACCGACCAGGGATAGAGCCGAACTACACATCTTCGAAGTCTAGACGTACACTGCTAGATGCTTTACCTAATAACCGCAAGCCTCACTACAACACATGCTTATGTATCATGATGAAACCTCACAATCAATGTGTGTTATAAGAATAGATTTGAATGAACCAGATTCCATGACGCCAAAACTCGAGCCGGAAGTTAACCTGACCTAAGATGATGGACTCTTAACATGCATGGTGTTAGTAACATTTTCATACATGTATGTATGTATGTGTCTTTGTTAATATCGTTCTTTTGCAAGGCTCGGGTCAGCTCGTTTGTCAACGAAGAGGCATTGTCGTCTCTAATCGGTATCAATGAGATATATTCAAGATGGCCTCCATAGTGAAAGTTTGATCTAGTTATTCAGGTTTGAACTTAAATAATACCTTTGTCGTACGTACTTAGATACGAAATGCAGTTCTTATTACAAACCTTCGGACCAACATATTTTGTATTTTCGTATAAAATACATGTGATTCAGTTTGTGACTGGTACTTTTTATGCTGCATCGCATTTACAATCTCCGCAAGCTAACTTTCCTGATCAACAAATACATGTAAAACAATGCCATTTGACAAAGGAACCATTTCATTGCTGCAATGACCAACAACCTGGTACCCCAATCGGAAAACGACTCGGGTATTTCCGTCATTCCTCGCGGGGGGAAAACTGACGGAAATGCCCGAGTCGTTTTCCGATTGTTTGTTAAATTTTCCTTATTAAAATAGTACTACAATGCACCTGTATCTGTCACCAATATAACTTGTAAATATCAATAAAGGACTTATATACAACAATCTTTAGTATACAAATGTATGTAGTGGCGCTCTCATTTTCCTGTAGTTTTCCAACTCAGCAATTTTCATCATTCTGTTATTAGAATATGACGGTTCATAAACTTTAAACATTGACAAGACAGACGATGTGTGAAGTATTTCATTCTGAACTATCTTGACAATAGAATTGCCATAGAAACAGTGTGTCATAACTGAAATGGATATAACGATGTAAAAAAAAACTTACATCAAAAGCCAATATTTGTACATTGTACATTTATTTGCTTGGATATCATATTACAAATTGGATTAAAATCACAGACTTATGCAGTAGACGGTGCGTATTTCTTCTCGTTATTAAGATAGTAACCCTGCCCTCCGTACCTGCGCACGCGCAATTATATATCTACTTGAAGTTCTATATTAAAATTGGTCATTGAAGAAGGTAATTCCATACTGATCAGGCCAACGCATATCCGAATATCCTGAGATCAGAACACGTTAAATAGCCGTTAACGCTTGGAAACTTGATGCCAATCTATACTGATACATCGAGACTGGTAAAACCATCATCGTGGTATTTAGTACATAGAGGAACATTGTGAAATACCAGGAGGACGAGGCGCTGCCCGAACAGCGGAAATGATTTCTTGTTACATGACACAATCCAGTAGAGAAGCGTTACGGCAGAGTCAGTGACTACAATATGTTTTACTGAAGGTTTTCATGACGCGTTTGTCCAATGTCAAGATCGTTACCATAAGTACGGTGGCTGATTTGTGCCATTTCGTCCTTTCGTGTTTTCGCCCCGTAAAGACGAAAATTAACAAATCTTAATTTTCGTCTTTTCGACTTTTCGCCCGGAAAAGACCAAAATTAAGCTTTTGTTAATTTTCGTCTTTTGGGGGCGAAAAGACGAAAGAACGAGATATTTGATTTTCATCTTTTCGGGGCGAAAAGACGAAAGGACAAAATGGTTCAAATGATCATCAGAACCTATCGGTGACACTTAACACACCACGCCTATCTCGAGGACTTATACATCTCACACTAACCCGAAAATTTCTCACACTAACCCTGGGAACTTGTTCACGTCTCAATGACCCGGGCTACTTACAAGAACAACTCACGCACACAAAGGGGACTTGTACATTTCACACTTATCCTGGGGACTTGTACATTTTACACTTATCCTGGGGATTTGTACATTTTACACTTATCCTGGGGATTTGTACATTTTACACTTATCCTGGGGATTTGTACATTTTACACTTATCCTGGGGATTTGTACATTTTACACTTATCCTGGGGATTTGTACATTTCACACTTATCTTGGGGATTTGTACATTTTACACTTATCCTGGGGATTTGTACATTTTACACTTATCCTGGGGATTTGTACATTTTACACTTATCCTGGGGATTTGTACATTGTACACTTATCCTGGGGATTTGTACATTTTACACTTATCCTGGGGATTTGTACATTGTACACTTATCCTGGGGATTTGTACATTTTACACTTATCCTGGGGACTTGTACATTTCACACTTATCCTGGGGATTTGTACATTTTACACTTATCCTGGGGATTTGTACATTTCACACTTATCCTGGGGATTTGTACATTTTACACTTATCCTGGGGATTTGTACATTTTACACTTATCCTGGGGACTTGTACATTTCACACTTATCCTGGGGACTTGTACATTTCACACTTATCCAGGGGATTTGTACATTTCACACTTATCCAGGGGATTTGTACATTTCACACTTATCCTGGGGATTTGTACATTTTACACTTATCCTGGGGATTTGTACATTTCACACTTATCCTGGGGATTTGTACATTTTACACTTATCCAGGGGATTTGTACATTTTACACTTATCCTGGGGATTTGTACATTTTACACTTATCCTGGGGACTTGTACATTTTACACTTATCCTGGGGACTTGTACATTTCACACTTATCCTGGGGATTTGTACATTTTACACTTATCCTGGGGATTTGTACATTTTACACTTATCCTGGGGATTTGTACATTTTACACTCATCCTGGGGACTTGTACATTTCACACTTATCCTGGGGATTTGTACATTTTACACTTATCCTGGGGATTTGTACATTTTACACTTATCCTGGGGATTTGTACATTTTACACTTATCCTGGGGATTTGTACATTTTACACTTATCCTGGGGATTTCTACATTGTACACTTATCCTGGGGATTTGTACATTTCACACTTATCCTGGGGACTTGTACATTTTACACTTATCCTGGGGATTTGTACATTTCACACTTATCCTGGGGATTTGTACATTTCACACCAACTCCGAGAACTTATACATCTCAGATTTGTACACGTAAAACTTACCCAGGAGACTTAGAGTACATCTTACAAAGACACGAGAGACTTGTACATCTCACAGAGACCCCAGGATTTGTACATCTGACACAAACGCAGGAGACTTGTACATCTCACATAGACCCCAGGTACTTGTATATCTTACACTGACCCCGGGGATTTGTATATTCCACAGTGACCCCGGGGACTTGTAATCTCACAATGACCCCGGGGACTTGTATTTCCCAAACTGACCCAGGGGACTTGTGCACCTCACACTAACCTCAGGGATTGGCACAATCGACTCCTGGGGCTTGTACATCTCACACTAGCCCCTGGACTTGTACATCTCACACTGACCCCTGGACTTGTACATCTCACACTGACCCTGGGGACTTGTACATCTCACACTGACCCCTGGACTTGTACATCTCACACTGACCCCTGGACTTGTATATCTCATACCGACCCTGGGGACTTGTTATCTTAAAAAGACACCGGGGACTTACAAGTCTATCTCATTCTGACCCCCGGGGCTTTTATATCTTACACTGTCCACAGGGACCTGTACAACTCACATTTACGAAGGGACTTGTATATCTTACACTAACCCTGGAACTTACACGTCCATCTCACACTAACCCAGGGACTTACACGTCCATCTCACACTAACCCAGGGACTTACACGTCCATCTCACACTAACCCAGGGACTTACACGTCCATCTCACACTAACCCAGGGACTTACACGTCCATCTCACACTAACCCAGGGACTTACACGTCCATCTCACACTAACCCAGGGACTTACACGTCCATCTCAACTAACCCGGGACTTAAAAACTTCCATCTCACACTAACCCGGGTTTACACGTCCACTCACACTAACCCCGGGACTTAAACGTCCTCTCACACTAACCCTGTTTAAAACACGCCCACCCACACAACCCAGTGTTTAAAACCCCTCCATCTCTTATAACCCGGGGACTTAAACGTCCATCTCACCTAACCCCGGGACTTACACGTCCATCCCACACTAATCCGGGATTACCCTCCATCTCACACAAACCCGGGGACAAAACCCCTCTACCAAACCCAGGGACAAAAAGTCCATTCAACTAACACGGGGACTTACCGTCCCTCACACAAAACCCGGGACTTACACGCCCATCTCACACAAACCCCAGGGACTACCGTCCCCACACTCCCCCGGGTTTCCTCCACCCTCACACTAACCCAGCGACTAACACGTCCATCTCACACTAACCCAGGGACTTACACGTCCATCTCACACTAACCCAGGGACTTACACGTCCATCTCACACTAACCCGGGACTTACACGTCCATCTCACACTGGCCCAGGGACTTACACGTCCATCTCACACTAACCCAGGGACTTACACGTCCATCTCACACTAACCAAGGGACTTACACGTCCATCTCACACTAACCCAGTGACTAACACGTCCATCTCACACTAACCCAGGGACTTACACGTCCATCTCACACTAACCCAGGGACTTACACGTCCATCTCACACTAACCCAGGGACTAACACGTCCATCTCACACTAATCCAGGGACTTGTACATCTCACACTAACCCGGGGACTTACACGTCCATCTCACACTAACCCAGGGACTAACACGTCCATCTCACACTAACCCAGGGACTTACACGTCCATCTCACACTAACCCAGAGATTTACACGTCCATCTCACACTAACCCAGGGACTTACACGTCCATCTCACACTAACCCAGGGACTTACACGTCCATCTCACACTAACCCGGGGACTTACACGTCCATCTCACACTAACCCAGAGACTTACACGTCCATCTCACACTAATCCAGGGACTTACACGTCCATCTCACACTAACCCAGGGACTTACACGTCCATCTCACACTAACCCAGGGACTTGTACATCTCACACTAATCCAGGGACTAACACGTCCATCTCTTACTAACCCAGGCACTAAAACGTCCATCTCACACTAACCAAGGGACTAAAACGTCCATTTCACACTGACCCGGGGACTTGTACATCTCACACTGACCCCTGGACTTGTACATCTCACACTGACCGCGAGACTTGTACATCTCACACTGACCCCTGGACTTGTACATCTCACACTGACCCCTGGACTTGTACATCTCACACTGACCCTGGGGACTTGTACATCTCACACTGACCCTGGGGACTTGTACATCTCACACTGACCCTGGGGACTTGTACATCTCACACTGACCCTGGGGACTTGTTCGTCTCACACTGACCCCTGGACTTGTACGTCTCACACTGACCCCTGGTTGTAATCTCACACGCCCCCGGGATTTGTAATCTCACACTGACCCCGGGATTTGTACTCTCACACTGCCCCCTGGATTTTGGGGGACATCTCACACTGACCCCGGGACTTGTAATCTCACACTGCCCCCTAACTTGTACTTCACACTGCCCCCTGGATTACTCTAAACACGCCCCCGGGGTTTTACATCTCCACACCCCGATTTGTACATCTCACCTGACCCTGGGACTTGTACATCCACACGCCCCCGGGGGATTTGTAAAATCTCCCGCCCCTGGATTGTACATTCACACTGCCCCGGGGGGACTTGTAATCTCAAAGACCCTGGGACTTGTAACTCATACTGCCCTGGGTATTGTACATCTCACACTCCCCCCTGGTTGTACCTCACCACCCTGGACTTGTAATTCACACTGCCCCCTGGGGCTTGTACATTATCTGACCCGGGGCTTGAATTCACACTTACCCCTGGATTTGACATCTCCATGACCCTGGGGACTTGTACATCTCATACTGACCCTGGGGACTTGTACATCTCACACTGACCCTGGGGACTTGTACATCTCACACTGACCCTGGGGACTTGTACATCTCATACTGACCCTGGGTACTTGTACATCTCACACTGACCCCTGGACTTGTACATCTCACACTGACCCCTGGACTTGTACATCTCACACTGACCCTGGGGACTTGTACATCTCATACTGACCCTGGGGACTTGTACATCTCACACTGACCCTGGGGACTTGTACATCTCACACTGACCCTGGGGACTTGTACATCTCATACTGACCCTGGGGACTTGTACATCTCACACTGACCCCTGGACTTGTACATCTCACACTGACCCCTGGACTTGTACATCTCACACTGACCCCTGGACTTGTACATCTCACACTAACCCTGGGGACTTGTACATCTCACACTGACCCCGGGGACTTATACGTCTCACACTGATCACGAGACTTGTACATCTCACTCATACCCCGGGGACTTGTATATCTTACAGTTACTCAAGAGACTTACAAGTAAGTGAGTTTGTTGGCGTCCGTAGCTACAGAGCACCCCAAGCCTCGTTTTGAATCCAATATGTCCGCGGTATGAATAAGGACTATGCATACACTGGGGACTTGTACATCCCACAGCGACGCCGGGGACATGCATATGTTCCACACTGACCCCGGGGATTTTTACATCTCACACTAAACCCTGGGGACTTGTATATCTCACACTAAACCCTGGGGACTTGTATATCTCACACTAAACCCTGGGGACTTGTACATCTCACACTGACCCTGGGGACTTGTACATCTCACACTAAACCCTGGGGACTTGTATATCTCACACTGACCCTGGGGACTTGTACATCTCACACTTAACCCTGGGGACTTGTACATCTCACACTGACCCCGGGGACTTATACGTCTCACACTGATCACGAGACTTGTACATCTCACTCTTACCCCGGGTTCTTGTATATCTTACAGTTACTCAGGATACTTACAAGTTAGTGAGTTTGTTGGCGTCCGTAGCTACAGAGCACCCCAAGCCTCGTTTTGAATCCAATATGTCCGCGGTATGAATAAGGACTATGCATACACTGGGGACTTGTATATCTCACAGCGACTCCGGGACATGCCTATCTCCTATTTTCCCAGGAACTTGTGTATTCCACACTGACCCCGGGGATTTTTACATCTCACACCGATCTCCGGAAACTTGTACATTTCACCCTCTAACCCCGGACTTGTATATCTTACACAGAGCCTGGAGACCTGTCCATCTGACAATGACCCCGGGGACTTGTACATTTCACAATGACTCAAGCGACTTGTACATCTGACAGTTACCTTGATGACTAATGCATCTCACTTTGAATTCTGTGACTTGTATATCTTACACAGAGCCTGGAGACCTGTCCATCTGACAATGACCCCGGGGACTTGTACATTTCACAATGACTCAAGCGACTTGTACATCTGACACTTACCTTGATGACTCACACATCTCACAAAGAACCATGTGACTTGTATATCTCACAAAACTCCATGATCGGTACATCTCACATTTACCTAGATGACTTACATATACCTCTCACACTGACCCCGGGGACTTGTATATCTCACACTGACCCCGGGGACTTATACATCTCACACTGACCCTGGGGACTTGTACATCTCACACTGACCCTGGGGACTTGTACATCTCACACTGACCCTGGGGACTTGTACATCTCACACTGACCCTGGGGACTTGTACATCTCACTCTGACCCCGGGGATTTGTACATCTCACACTGACCCTGGGGACTTGTACATCTCACACTGACCCCGGGGATTTGGACATCTCACACTGACCCTGGGGACTTGTACATCTCACACTGACCCCGGGGACTTATACATCTCACACTGACCCTGGGGACTTGCATATCTCACACTGACCCTGGGGACTTGTACATCTCACAATCAATCCTGTGACTTGTACATCTCGCACTGACCGCGAGACTTGTACATCTCACCCTTACCCCGGGGACTTGTACATCTCACACTGACCCCGGGAACTTCTACATGACACATACCCCAGGGATCATATATACATGACGTTCATCTAGGGGACGGTTTGACAGATCCAATTTAATATTGATTATTTATTTTATAGATTTATTTCCTGGTCAAGTCAAGAATTCTTCCATTATTATGTGTAAAGCTTCAAAATTATTTCTAATCTTTGATAATTTCTCAATATGACATCTAGTTCTTAGAGATTGAGTGTCAATGGCTTATTTATTTCTCGATATCTAATGGGGTTATCTTATTATCTTCTATGTATACTCTCTTGATGAAACAATTTATTATTTGGGGCACAGTACATATCAAATAAATATCAATTTAATTACATGTGCAGCTCAGTTCTTTCCATGTAGATAAAAAAAATCTATAAATGCTTTGCTATTACAAGTTCTCTATTCTAGAATTCTGCAATCAATATGGAAGAGCTAAGTCATGATCGACAGCGGATAATAGGAACATTTTTTTTTCTTTTTTTTTTTCTTTTTTTTTTCTTTCTTAATGTTATATAACTTTAAATTGTATGTCTGTATGGATGATTCAGTCTTCAATAATCTGATTACCGATAAAAAGTAGAGCCTAGATAATCAATCATTTACGTAATGCTTCATACGATGCCAATTAATTCGCGCAATGAAAATTTATATTGTCATATTATCCTTCCAACGGAAACGGAAATGACGTCAAGCTATCATAAATAGAAATGAAGAATTGCCTTGAATGTTATTGGACTAAAATTCTATCAATTTGTTTGGAAGATCGGGGTAATTGTAGCAGATAAATGGGGCAAGATATGTTCATGTGACCATAGAAAGATGGTAATTTAAGAAGCTCATGCTATCAAATTGGCTCAGGACGGCGATTATTCGCTAGGTTAGCAGACGGACAAATAACCGCAATATTCGATACATGTATCAACAGAATCCGTCTTATATACAAATATTTGAAATATTGCACGAAAGCATTAAGAAGAACAATGGACGTCGTCTCTTATGTCGGCCGGGACCGAAACCTTGATCCGCCATTGTGACAAAACTCGCTATCACAGACCCGTTTGATAGACATAGAATAAGCTACATGGAAATATCTGAGCACGTCTTCATTTCCTCCGCCGATCCATAACCATCGCGAGTCAGAGGGGTGAAATAACACACCCGTGATACTAAGACAACACAGATAAACCAAAGAATATCACAACTGTTTCCTATTCATACGGGTTAAAAGCCGTTTCACGATTCGACAATTCTTGCCAGTTACGTTCAATGCCGAATGCAAGAATGCAATTGTATATCGGCGATATGATGTTGGCGCTCGGTTTAAACTCACTCATCCTCGAACCATACATCACTATAGAATTTTCTGGTTGATACACAATTCATTGCTAACTGTGCATTGTGAATTGTTTATAATAGAAACCATATTTTCATGTTGCAATTTTGTCCTTTAAGAGTGACATTTAACCAGCTTTTAAAAGCTTGTTAAATGTCTCAAGCACGTACAAGACATAATTTATAATGCTGACTTTATTTGAAAATACCATGCGCGAACATCAATCAAATTCTTAATACCGAACGAATTTTCAGTGCCTATAATAATTTAATTTACAAGAAAATAATTTTCTTACCTTTCTGAGATATACTTAATTTTAAATGTACCTGGTTTCCATGGTAACGACTTGACAACAGCCTCGTTTACCTGCCTGTCGTAAAGATGTATATGGTTTCCATGGCACCGTCTATGGAATTGTCTCGTTAACCCTTACATTTGGTACATATGTACCTGGTTCTCATTATATTAACTTTAAACAATATCTCATTCAATACTGCAAACACTCAAAACCCATACAGATATTTTATATATTTAAGCCACAGCCATTAATTTTGGAGTAGATATGTTTTGATGGTCCCAAGCCTCACTTTGACTCTCAAGCCTCACTTTGGCTCACGAGACTCATTTTGGACTCACGACTCATTTTTGGACTCACAAGACTCGAGTCATTTGAACTTATTTTGTAGTCGCAAAGTACTTTATAAGCCAGCATCGCCGCTAGTCCAAAATGTATCTTGAGTCCAAAATGAGTCTTGAGAGTCCAAGTGAGTACTGGGACCATGAGTCCAAAATGAGTCACGACTCCACAGTGAGTCGTGAGTAAAAGCGAGGCCTAGAACTATCAAAAACACTGTATACATACTTTTATATTATAATGGTGTGATGAACGAACCATATAGGGGTTTCTTTTATTCCTCAAATTTCTCGCTTTTCCGTACCTAATAAGAACTTTTTTCTTATGAATAATACAATTATTTTCAGCATCAAAATATCTTTACTATGGTCAGCTTGGACAAGCGATATTTGTGAGTATGTCCCTGCTAATACAGAACTAGACCGCTTATGCATGAATGGTCACTCTATGGAATATTCATTTTATGCGATGTGCTTTTCACTTATAATTTTTGTGGGGACTTATACGTACATCTCACACTGACCCTTATACGTACATCTCACACTGACCCTGGGGACTTATACATCTCACACTGACCCTGGGGACTTGTACATCTCACAATTTCATTGGTTCGTTAAGCTTATTTCTTATCGATTTTTAAATGAACACAAATATTTCACACTGTTCGGCTAATTAAACGCAAATATGTTGTGACGTCATCAGGGTCGCACGAACGCTCGATTATACGAGATTATATTAGATTAGATTTATTTCTGGTGTAGGATCTTTTGAAATCCTATACTAGGCCCAAGACATACATTTCTACTCCAATAGTCGGATGTTATTCAACTCCCAAGGCATGAAAGAATCATTATAACTTTTGAATTGCATTCAGTTTTTACTACAAATGGAATAAACTTTAAATACGATTTGATTGGTTGCCACGGTGACCTTTAACCGGGACTATTGTTAACATGTGGTTCATTGCATTTTGATTGGCTAACGCTTGGAAGCCGCTTCACGAGGTCCCGGAAATGATAACGCACAAGAAGTTGTTGGCAGTTTTTGGGGGGCTTTTTCTTCATTTTGTTGTTGTCATATTTGAAATATATACAGATTTATGTTTTGAAAATAATAATCTTGCTATTTATTTGTTATGATTTGTAATAAATTGTAATATTTCCACACATTTACCGAAATTGACAGTTTTGCATAATGATTAGTGACATTTCACTTTAGGTCCTATCCTTACACCCAAACTGATTTGTGGGAAAAACATGTTGACACAAAACATGTCAATCTAGATATCAGAATGGCTTTTCTATTGTGGTAGAAACAGGTCACACAAACTCGTGGTTGTTGTATATGGTATTTCTTTCACTCTCGTTAATTATTTTTCAAAAGTTATAAAAACAAGAGCTTTTGCGACATTTGAAAAATAACTAACTCGAGTGAAAGATATACCATATTTAACAACCACTCGTTGTGTAACATTTTCTTATAAAATGTAGTAATGGACACAGATAGTTGAATGTCTTACCGTTCAAGCTATACTTATCTTCTTCCCTTTTGAATGTTTTTTTTTTTTTTTTTTTTATCTATACTGTAAACATGGAAATTTACGCGAGGGGGAAATGTACGCCAATTACGCCGATCTCTGAAGCACACCAGAAAACACATGACTTTACTCTGCTATTAGTTCACATACTACGACACTTTGTGATCTATTTCTCAAGAAACTACGAATTCTTACTATGGTTTGTATAAATATTAGAAATATATATATATATAATTTTCTTGTTTGTATAGAAAATTAGGCGTACAATTTCTACAAGAATATAAAAAGATACTTTTGTACAATTTTTGTTTCAAAAAAGCATCATACAAAATCTTTACTAGCACTTTCCCCTTAGTTTCTTGCAACTGGGTGTCGAGGGAGTTACTCAGTTAAATGGTTGTGTTTTTCGGGTTCTATCCGTGATGGGCTTATATTTGTAGATATAGGACTAGCACAACTAAATGAGCTGCTTCGCCTGAATCAAGTCCCTAACGAAAATGTGTTTTTGAGGTTTGTAGTTATTTTCTTGAGTAATCAAACTATGGAATAGGTAATTCCTATATACGAGAACAAAGAGTGATGTCTTAAGATTTACAAAACAAAAATATCTGCTCCTACTGAAAATTCAATAATGTAGGACTAAAGATGCAAAAAAGGCGGGAATTCCCAGGTGGGGATTCCCCCGTCCAATGTAATTGTCAGGGTTTCTGTCTTTCGAGTACCCATGTTCTCTTACTTGCCATCAAACCTATACAATTACATCATTAAATGTATCGAAAGCTTCAAACTTTAATTTGATATACATTTCATTAGAACTTCAAAAGAGCAATTGAGGGTATTGGGTAACTAGTAATAAAACATAGTTAAATATTTAGTGGTGCGAGTTCTAAACAGAAATATATTTTCTTTTAAGAATACTGGAGTGTGTATGTTATCTATTTATTTATTTAATCATTTTTTCTATTCATAAAGCTAGATAGACGTCATCACGATGTTGATAAAATCTACTCATACCTTACGTGGAGTATACTATATATGGCAAATGTAATTTAATAGCCTGGACAAAGAGAAAAGCTATAGATGTTCATTAATCGTGCGGTTACAAGTCGACATTTTACGGGGAAGGATGTTTTTTTAATGCGGCCATGTTGGGGACGAATTAGCCTGATCAAGTTGTGTGTGGGAAAGCGAACAAATTTCACGACAGAAGGAGTCTAGATATTATGCCGGACCAATCATTAATGGTCAGAAACAAAATACAATGCACACGGAACGATACCGTACACTAGCTATATTGGTATAGATTAAGTCTAGTATAATGTATTTACAAAGAGGATTTCATCAAAACACAATAATACATAAGGGACAGTTGACAATATTTTGCAAAATTTGTCGTACGATATCACAGTATCATTCATCCATATTAGATTTCCATTAAATTTAGCGGGAAATAAAACACTTTCTCTCTGCGCAATTTTTAACCCATTCTATATGAGTCTAGTGTGTCTGGTATAAAGCTGTTTATACTGGTATTTCATACACACTGCAAAGCTACCGGTATGAGAGCTAGTCCTGAGAACACTCGATCTCCCCGAGGCCGGGAATGGCAAGCCGCCACTTGCTGCTGATGCTGGGACCGATGAAGCTGCTTCGGATGCAGCGCGGGACAAGATATACGTTCGACTGATGAAACTAAATATCCCGCTTCAATGCAACGTTACAACATCATAATCACTTGGTATTTTTTTTATTTTCCTGAATTTGATACACCGCTGATAATCCGATGACTAGCTCTGGGATGAAGTTTTCCTGAACCTAATACATACAAAGTAGTGAGCCCGTAAGAAACGGTAAACCCGCAATGATTTCTCGGCGGGGTAACAGAAACTTGATACACCTAAGGATATGCGTGCTGGAGATTGGGTTCTGACAGGCGGTATGCATCCGATACGAAATCGATAACTTTTACTTTCTAAAACCAGAAAGACTCGATATAAAATCTACGGATCGAGATATCGATTACATAATTAAAACTTTGTCTAGAACAACAGCCGTCAAGTAACAGACATAAATCTTAAGACCTTCCTGAACACGGTAGAAACTGAGAAAGATCAGTAATCCCTGAGTGGTATGTCACGTATGACAGTTAAAACATTGTTAATTAATCCTGACTTGCAGACATCCATTTAACTGTCATCCAAAATAGCGTCTTTAGAAGACATGTCACAAAATTTGACAAGCCTGACAAGGCCTCCATGGCAACGCACGTGAACAGAAATATTACGCAATATCAGTATTTTTATGACCAGATTTTGTATGTACAACTGATAAAAAATAATTCAAATAACAAACCTGGTATTTTATTTAAATCTTGTTTAACAATATGTGTTATGTTAATTTTAAATGTAGAATAATGTATGTTGTCAATCAAGATTATCCTAAACTCTCTGTATTGTTCAATCTATCATCAGATAGAGGATTTGATTGGTTGAAATATCGACCGCTCCTATTTATCTTGAAAAATAGCAAGATAATACAAATCGTTGAAAGGAAAAAGAGAAAAAAAAAAATAATCCAGAAATAGATTTATTGTCAAAACAGCACAAATAATAATTCACTTATCAATAAAAGATCTTAAACCAGACTCCATCATATCTAACAAAGATTGGTAAAACGAGTCTTTACATTTTTCAGTGCTTTTAGCGCGAATACAAGATTCTGTTTAACACAGACCTTAGACATCTTGCGCCAATTATAGTTGAAATAGAGTCTTGTAATATTTCATGGTAATCGACATTCTAACCTCATTGCTCTTTCTTTTGTGACGTTATAATGCATCAGAATGTATGACGTCACAGCTGACACAATGGGAAAATACCACCAATCACAGAGCTGGTATATCTTATTGTCCATGTATTCATTAAATGGTAAAATTGGGGTTATGTCATTGATAACACGTGGAAATATGCAATTGCTGTTATGACCCTGATAAAACGGTAGAGGCATGTGATGGGTGTTATGACACTAATAACATGGTATATATATGTGATGGGTGTTATGACACTAATAACATGGTATATATATGTGATGGGTGTTATGACACTAATAACATGGTATATATATATGATGGGTGTTATGACACTAATAACATGGTATATATATGTGATGGGTGTTATAACACTAATAACATGGTATAGATATGTGATGGGTGTTATAACACTGATAACATGGTATATATATGTGATGGGTGTTATGACACTGACAACATGGTATAGATATGTGATGGGTGTTATGACACTAATAACATGGTATTGATATGTGATGGGTGTTATGACACTGATAACATGGTATAGATATGATGGGTGTTATGACACTGATAACATGGTATAGATATATATGATGGGTGTTATGACCCTGATAACATGGTATAGGTATGTGATGGGTGTTATGACACTGATACCATGGTATATATATATATGATGGGTGTTATGACCCTGATAACATGGTATAAATATATGTGATGGGTGTTATGACACTGATAACATGGTATATATATGATATGTGTTATAACACTGATAACATTGTATATATATATGATGGGTGTTATGACACTGATAACATGGTATATATATGATGGGTGTTATGACACTGATAACATGGTATAGATATGTGATGTGTGGTTTGACACTGATAACATGGTATATATATGTGATGGGTGTTATGACGCTGATAACATGGTATAGATATGTGATGGGTGTTATGACACTGATAACATGGTATAGATACGTGATGGGTGTTATGACACTGATAACATGGTATAGATACGTGATGGGTGTTATGACACTAATAACATGGTATATATATGTGATGGGTGTTATAACACTGATAACATGGTATAGATATATGATGGGTGTTATGACACTGATAACATGGTATAGGTATGTGATGGGTGTTATAACACTGATAACATGGTAGAGATATATGTGATGGGTGTTATGACCCTGATAACATGGTATAGCTACGTGATGGGTGTTATGACACTAATAACATGGTATATATATGTGATGGGTGTTATAACACTGATACCATGGTATAGATACGTGATGTGTGTTATGACACTGATAACATGGTATAGATACGTGATGGGTGTTATGACACTAATAACATGGTATATATGTGATTGGTGTTATGACACTGATAACATGGTATAGATATGTGATGGGTGTTATGACACTGATAACATGGTATAGATATGTGATGGGTGTTATAACACTGATAACATGGTATATATATGTATGGTGTGTGTTATGACACTGATAACATGGTATAGATAAGTGATGGGTGTTATGACACTGATAACATGGTATATATATGTGATGTGTGTTATAACACTGATAACATGGTATATATATGTGATTGGTGTTATGACACTGATAACATGGTAGAGATATATGATGGGTGTTATAACACTGATAACATCGTAGAGATATATGATGGGTGTTATGACACTGATAACATGGTATAGATATATGATGGGTGTTATGACACTGATAACATGGTATTGCTATGTGATGGGTGTTATGACCCTGATAACAAGGTATAGATACGTGATGGGTGTTATGACACTGATAACATGGTATATATATGTGATGGGTGTTATACACTGATAACATGGTATAGATATGATGGGTGTTATGACCCTGATAACATGGTATAGATATATATGATAGGTGTCATGACCCTGATAACATGGTATAGGTATGTCATGGGTGTTATGACACTGATAACATGGCATAGATATGATGGGTGTTATGACCCTGATAACATGGTATAGATATATATGATGGGTGTTATGACACTGATACTATGGTATAGATATATATGATGGGTGTTATAACACTGATAACAAGGTATAAATATGTGATTGGTGTTATAACCCTGATAACATGGTATACATATGTGATGGATATTATAACACTGATAACATGGTATAGATATGTGATGGGTGTTATAACACTGATAACATGGTATAGATATATGTGATGGGTGTTATGACACTGATACTATGGTATATATATGTGATGGGTGTTATGACGCTGATAACATGGTATAGATATGTGATGGATGTTATGACGCTGATAACATGGTATAGATACGTGATGTGTGTTATGACACTGATAACATGGTATAGATATATATGATGGGTGTTATAACACTGATACCATGGTATAGATATGTGATGGGTGTTATGACGCTGATAACATGGTATAGATATGTGATGGGTGTTATGACACTGATAACATGGTATAGATACGTGATGTGTGTTATGACACTAATAACATGGTATATATATGTGATGGGTGTTATAACACTGATAACATGGTATAGATATATGATGGGTGTTATGACACTGATAACATGGTATAGGTATATGATGGGTGTTATAACACTGATAACATGGTAGAGATATATGTGATGGGTGTTATGACCCTGATAACATGGTATAGATATGTGATGGGTGTTATAACACTGATAACATGGTATAGATATGTGATGGGTGTTATAACACTGATAACATGGTATAGATACGTGATGTGTGTTATGACACTGATAACATGGTATAGATACGTGATGGGTGTTTTGACACTAATAACATGGTATATATATGTGATCGGTGTTATGACACTGATAACATGGTATAGATATGTGATGGGTGTTATAGCCCTGGTAACATGGTAGAGATATATGATGGGTTTTATGACACTGATAACATGGTATAGATATGTGATGGGTGTTATGACCCTGATAACATGGTATATATATGTGATGGGTGTTATGACCTTGATACCATGGTATATATATGTGATGGGTGTTATGACAGTGATAACATGGTATAGATATGTGATGGGTGTTATGACCCTGATAACATGGTATATATATGTGATGGGTGTTATGACACTGATAACATGGTATAGATATGTGATGGGTGTTATAACACTGATAACATGGTATTTATATGTATGATGTGTGTTATGACACTGATAACATGGTATAGATAAGTGATGGGTGTTATGACACTGATAACATGGTATATATATGTGATGGGAGTTATGACACTGATAACATGGTATATATATGTGAAAGGTGTTATGACACTGATAACATGGTATATATGTGATGGGTGTTATGACACTGATAACATGGTAGAGATATATGATGGGTGTTATAACACTGATAACATGGTATAGATATGTGACAGGTGTTATGACACTGATAACATGGTATATATATATGATGGGTGTTATGACCCTGATAACATGGTATATATATATGATGGGTGTTTTAACACTGATAACATGGTATAGATATGTGATGGGTGTTATGACACTGATAACATGGTATTGCTATGTGATGGGTGTTATGACCCTGATAACATGGTATATATATGTGATGGGTGTTATGACCTTGATACCATGGTATATATATGTGATGGGTGTTATGACAGTGATAACATGGTATAGATATGTGATGGGTGTTATGACCCTGATAACATGGTATAGATATGTGATGGGTGTTATAACACTGATAACATGGTATTTATATGTATGATGTGTGTTATGACACTGATAACATGGTATAGATAAGTGATGGGTGTTATGACACTGATAACATGGTATATATATGTGATGGGAGTTATGACACTGATAACATGGTATATATATGTGAAAGGTGTTATGACACTGATAACATGGTATATATATGTGATGGGTGTTATGACACTGATAACATGGTAGAGATATATGATGGGTGTTATAACACTGATAACATGGTATAGATATGTGACAGGTGTTATGACACTGATAACATGGTATATATATATATATATGATGGGTGTTATGACACTGATAACATGGTATAGATATATGATGGGTGTTATGACACTGATGACATGGTATATATATGTGATGGGTGTTATGACCCTGATAACATGGTATATATATATGATGGGTGTTATGACCCTGATAACATGGTATATATATATGATGGGTGTTTTAACACTGATTACATGGTATAGATATGTGATGGGTGTTATGACACTGATAACATGGTATTGCTATGTGATGGGTGTTATGACCCTGATAACATGGTATATATATATGATGGGTGTTTTAACACTGATTACATGGTATAGATAAGTGATGGGTGTTATGACACTGATAACATGGTATATATATGTGATGGGAGTTATGACACTGATAACATGGTATATATATGTGAAAGGTGTTATGACACTGATAACATGGTATATATATGTGATGGGTGTTATGACACTGATAACATGGTAGAGATATATGATGGGTGTTATAACACTGATAACATGGTATAGATATGTGACAGGTGTTATGACACTGATAACATGGTATATATATATATGATGGGTGTTATGACCCTGATAACATGGTATATATATATGATGGGTGTTTTAACACTGATTACATGGTATAGATATGTGATGGGTGTTATGACACTGATAACATGGTATTGCTATGTGATGGGTGTTATGACCCTGATAACATGGTATATATATGTGATGGGTGTTATGACCTTGATACCATGGTATATATATGTGATGGGTGTTATGACAGTGATAACATGGTATAGATATGTGATGGGTGTTATGACCCTGATAACATGGTATAGATATGTGATGGGTGTTATAACACTGATAACATGGTATTTATATGTATGATGTGTGTTATGACACTGATAACATGGTATAGATAAGTGATGGGTGTTATGACACTGATAACATGGTATATATATGTGATGGGAGTTATGACACTGATAACATGGTATATATATGTGAAAGGTGTTATGACACTGATAACATGGTATATATATGTGATGGGTGTTATGACACTGATAACATGGTAGAGATATATGATGGGTGTTATAACACTGATAACATGGTATAGATATGTGACAGGTGTTATGACACTGATAACATGGTATATATATATATATATGATGAGTGTTATGACACTGATAACATGGTATAGATATATGATGGGTGTTATGACACTGATGACATGGTATATATATGTGATGGGTGTTATGACCCTGATAACATGGTATATATATATGATGGGTGTTTTAACACTGATTACATGGTATAGATATGTGATGGGTGTTATGACACTGATAACATGGTATATATATGTGATGGGTGTTATGACCCTGATAACACGGTATAGATACGTGATGGGTGTTATGACACTGATAACATGGTATATATATGTGATGGGTGTTTTACACTGATAACATGGTATAGATATGTGATGGGTGTTATGATACTGATAACATGGTATAGGTATGTGATGGGTGTTATAACACTGATAACATGGTAGAGATATATGTGATGGGTGTTATGACCCTGATAACATGGTATAGATACGTGATGGGTGTTATGACACTAATAACATGGTATATATATGTGATGGGTGTTATAACACTGATACCATGGTATAGATACGTGATGTGTGTTATGACACTGATAACATGGTATAGATACGTGATGGGTGTTATGACATTAATAACATGGTATATATGTGATGGGTGTTATGACACTGAGAATATGGTATAGATATGTGATGGGTGTTATGACGCTGATAACATGGTATAGATATGTGATGGGTGTTATAACACTGATAACATGGTATATATATGTATGATGTGTGTTATGACACTGATAACATGGTATATATATGTGATGGGTGTTATAGCCCTGGTAACATGGTATAGATATGTGATGGGTGTTATAACACTGATAACATGGTATATATATGTATGGTGTGTGTAATGACACTGATAACATGGTATAGATAAGTGATGGGTGTTATGACACTGATAACATGGTATATATATGTGATATGTGTTATGACACTGATAACATGGTATATATATGTGATTGGTGTTATGACACTGATAACATGGTAGAGATATATGATGGGTGTTATAACACTGATAACATCGTAGAGATATATGATTGGTGTTATGACACTGATAACATGGTATAGATATATGATGGTTGTTATGACACGGATAACATGGTATAGATATGTGATGGGTGTTATGACACTGATAACATGGTATTGCTATGTGATGGGTGTTATGACCCTGATAACAAGGTATAGATACGTGATGGGTGTTATGACCCTGATAACATGGTATAGATATATATGATGGGTGTTATGACACTGATACTATGGTATAGATATATATGATGTGTGTTATAACACTGATAACAGGGTATAAATGTGATTGGTGTTATAACCCTGATAACATGGTATACATATGTGATGGATGTTATAACACTGATAACATGGTATAGATATGTGATGGGTGTTATAACACTGATAACATGGTATAGATATATGTGATGGGTGTTATGACACTGATACTATGGTATATATATGTGATGGGTGTTATGACGCTGATAACATGGTATATATATGTGATGGGTGTTATGACGCTGATGACATGGTATAGATACGTGATGTGTGTTATGACACTGATAACATGGTATAGATATATATGATGGGTGTTATAACACTGATACCATGGTATAGATATGTAATGGGTGTTATGACGCTGATAACATGGTATAGATATGTGATGGGTGTTATGACACTGATAACATGGTATAGATACGTGATGTGTGTTATGACACTGATAGCATGGTATAGATACGTGATGGTTGTTATGACACTGATAACATGGTATAGATATGTGATGGGTGTTATAACACTGATAACATGGTATAGATATATGATGGGTGTTATGACACTGATAACATGGTATATATATGTGATGGGTGTTATAACACTGATGACATGGTATAGATATGTGATGGGTGTCATGACCCTGATAACATGGTATAGATATGTGATGGGTGTCATGACACTGATAACATGGTATAGATATGTGATGGGTGTTATAACACTGATAACATGGTAGAGATATATGATGGGTGTTATGACACTGATAACATGGTATAGATATGTGATGGGTGTTATAACACTGATAACATGGTATAGATATGTGATGGGTGTTATAACACTGATAACATGGTATAGATATGTGATGGGTGTTATGACACTAATAACATGGTATATATATGTGATGGGTGTTATAACACTGATGACATGGTATAGATATGTGATGGGTGTCATGACCCTGATAACATGGTATAGATATGTGGGTGTTATATGATAATGGTATTATTATGGGTAGACACTGATATGGATGATATTTGTATAACACTGATAACATGGTATAGATATATGATGGTGTTATGACACGATAACATGGTATATATTGATGGGTGTTATGACACTGATAACATGGTATATATATGTGATGGGTGTTATGACACTGATAACGGTGTTATGACACTGATAACATGGTAGAGTATGTGATGGGTGTTATGACCCTGATAACATGGTATATATATGTATGGGTGTTATGACACTGATAACATGGTATATGATTATGTGAGGTGTTATACACTGATAACATGGTATAGATATGTGATGGGTGTTATGACCACTGATAACATGGTATGTATATGATGGGTGTTATGACCCTGATAAACATGGTATAGTATATGATGGGTGTTTATGACACTGATAACATGGTATAATAATGATGGGTGTTTTCACGATAACATGGTATATTATTTGATGGGGTTATGCCCTGATAAATGGTTTATTTTAAAGGTGTTTGACCTGATAACGTTAATAGGAGGGGTGTTAAAAACCCTGAAACGGGGTAATATATGGGGGTTTAAAACTGAAAAACATGGTATGATATGTAAAGGTTTTTGCCCCTGAAACAGGTAAAATTTATTTAAATTGGGTGTTTACACTGATTTTATTTTTGGGGTTTTTAGAAAAAAGGTTATTTTTGTGATGGGGGGTTATGCCCATAACATGGATTTTATTAGGGTGTTTTAACACTAACATGGTATAATAGTAGGGGTGTTATACAGAAAAACATGGTATAATAGTGAGGGGGTGTTATGCCCCCGAAAACCCGGGATATACGTGAGGGGGTTTTTATGACATGAAACATGGTATATTTTGTTGGGTTTTTTTACATTTAAAAGGTTTGATTTGAGGTGTTTGACGGAAAATGGGTATGGATGGGGTTATAAAGATAACATGGTAAATATATGGATGGTGTTATGACCCTGAAAACTGGTTAAAGTGAGGGGGTGTTTGCCTTAACATGGATAATATGTGAGGGTGTTAACATGATACCATGGTATAGATAGTTTTGGGTGTTAGACAAATCAGGGAAAGATAGTGATGGGTTTTATGACATTAAAAACGGGTTATTTGGGGGTTTATGACCTGAAAAATGGTAAAAATTTTGGATGGGGGTTAAAACCTGATAACAGGGTTTTAAGATATTGAGGTGTTATAACACGAAAACAGGGGGAAATATGATGGGTTTTATGACACGATAACTGGTAATATTTTTGAGGGGTTTTTTATACCCCGGAAACAGGGTAAGAATGTGAGGGGTTTAAAACCTGTCGGGGTATTTATGTATGGTGTTAAACCTATAAAAAGGTATAATGTGATGGGGTTAGCCCCTGATAAGGTATAATATTTTTGGGGTTTTATACACTGATCATGGTATAAATTGATTGTTTATAAATGAAACAGGTAAATTTAATTGGGTTTAAAACCTGATAACATGTAAAAAATTTTTTGGTGTTAACAGAAAAACCAGGTATAGATTTTGAGGGGTTTTTAACCGGATACATGGTAGGGTTTTGTATGGGTTTTTTATCCTGATAACATGAAATTAGTGGGGGGTTTTATGCCCCCTGATAAAAAGGTATAAAAAGGGGGGTGTTATGACCCCTGAAAATGTATAGTAAATTGAGGGGTGTTTACACTGCATGGTATAATATTATAGGTGTTAAACATGAAAACGGGGTATAAAGGGGTTTTTGGTTTTATAACCCTGATCCCCTGGTATAATATGTGATGGGGTTATAACACTGATAACATGGTATAGAAGTGATGGGGTTATACACAAAAACGGGAAAAGTATAGTGAGGGTGTTATACACGATACATGGTTTATATATTGTTTTGGGGGTTTATTAAACGGGAATAAATGGGGTTATAGGATAATTATGAATGGGGGTTAGACATGATAACTGGTAAAATATATTGAGGGGTTATAACCTGATCCCTTTGGGTAAAAGTATGTAGGGGTTTTTGACCTGTAACGGGGATAATATGTGAGGGTTTTTCATGAACTGAAAAACAATGGTTTAGAAAAAAATTTAAAAAGGGGGGTTGTTATACACGATAACATGGAAAGATAGTAGGGTTGTTATAAAACTGATAAATGGTATAAATTTTGGGGGGTGTTAACCTGAAAAATGGTATAATAGTGATGGGTGTTATAACACGATACATGGTATAGAATGTGATGGGGGTCGACCCTAAAAACGGGTATAAAGTGAGGGTAACACGAAACTGGTATAGATATGTAGGGGTTATCCCTGATAACAGGAAAGGATTTGAGGGGTTTTATCATGAAACAGGGTATGATATTGGAGGGGTTTAAACACTGATAATGGAAGAATGGGGGTTTTATAACATGATAAATTATGATTTGGATGGGTTTATGACCTAAAACAGGATAATATTGATGGGTGTTTAAACTGATCTGGTTTAAATAGTGAGGGTTCTGACCTGATAAATGGTTGTATTATGGGTGTATGACCTGAACCATATAAAGTATGGGGTGTTATAACTGATAAAGGTAAATATGATGGGTTTTTATACATGAAAACATGGTTAGAATTGATGGGTGTTATACACGATAACAGGTATAATTTGATGGGTTTTTTTTAACCGAAAATGTTTAGATAGTGATGGGGTTTGACCTGAAACATGGTAAAGGGGGAAAAAACCTTTTGATTGGGGGGGTTTGACATTTAAACATGGTATTATATGTGATGGGTGTTTAACTGAAACTGGTATAGTTTATGTGAGGGGTGTTAAAAAACCTGAAAACATGGTTAGATTTATGGGGTTTACACTAAAACATGGTATAATAGGATGGTGTTGACCTGAAACAGGGTATAAAGTGTGGGTTTTTTTGACACTAATAACAGGTATTATTGATGGGGGGGTTATGACCTGAAAACGGGGTATAGATACGTGATGGGTGTTATGACACTGATAACATGGTATAGATATGTGATGGGTGTTATAACACTGATAACATGGTATTTATATGTATGATGTGTGTTATGACACTGATAACATGGTATAGATAAGTGATGGATGTTATGACACTGATAACATGGTATATATATGTGATGGGAGTTATGACACTGATAACATGGTATATATATGTGAAAGGTGTTATGACACTGATAACATGGTATATATATGTGATGGGTGTTATGACACTGATAACATGGTAGAGATATATGATGGGTGTTATGACACTGATAACATGGTATAGATATGTGACAGGTGTTATGACACTGATAACATGGTATATATATATATGATGGGTGTTATGACACTGATAACATGGTATAGATATATGATAGGTGTTATACACTGATAAGATGGTATATATATGTGATGGGTGTTATAACACTGATAACATGGTAAAGGTATATGATGGGTGTTATAACCCTGATAACATGGTATAGATATGTGATGGGTGTTATAACACTGATAACATGGTATAGATACGTGATGTGTGTTATGACACTGATAACATGGTATAGATACGTGATGGGTGTTTTGACACTAATAACATGGTATATATATGTGATGGGTGTTATGACACTGATAACATGGTATAGATATGTGATGGGTGTTATAGCCCTGGTAACATGGTAGAGATATATGATGGGTGTTATGACACTGATAACATGGTATAGATATATGATGGGTGTTATGACCCTGATAACATGGTATATATATGTGATGGGTGTTATGACCTTGATACCATGGTATATATATGTGATGGGTGTTATAGCCCTGGTAACATGGTATAGATACGTGATGGGTGTTATAACACTGATAACATGGTATAGATATGTGATGGGTTTTATGACAGTGATACCATGGTATAGATATGTGATGGGTGTTATGACCCTGATAACATGGTATATATATGTGATGGGTGTTATGACACTGATAACATGGTATAGATATGTGATGGGTGTTATAACACTGATAACATGGTATTTATATGTATGATGTGTGTTATGACACTGATAACATGGTATAGATAAGTGATGGGTGTTATGACACTGATAACATGGTATATATATGTGATGGGAGTTATGACACTGATAACATGGTATATATATGTGAAAGGTGTTATGACACTAATAACATGGTATATATATGTGATGGGTGTTATGACACTGATAACATGGTAGAGATATATGATGGGTGTTATAACACTGATAACATGGTATAGATATGTGACAGGTGTTATGACACTGATAACATGGTATAGATATACGATGGGTGTTATGGCACTGATAACATGGTATAGATATGTGATGGGTGTTATGACACTGATAACATGGTAAAGGTATATGATGTGTGTTATAACACTGATAATATGGTATAGATATGTGATGGGTGTTATAACACTGATAACATGGTATTTATATGATGGGTGTTATGACACTGATAACATGGTATAGATATGTGATGGGTGTTATGACACTGATAACATGGTATAGATATGTGATGGGTGTTATAACACTGATAACATGGTATAAATATATTATGGGTGTTATGACACTGATAACATGGTATATATATATGATGGGTGTTTTAACACTGATAACATGGTATAGATTTGTGATGGGTGTTATGATACTGATAACATGGTATTGCTATGTGATGGGTGTTATGACCCTGATAACACGGTATAGATACGTGATGGGTGTTATGACACTGATAAAATGGTATATATATGTGATGGGTGTTATACACTGATAACATGGTATAGATATTTGATGGGTGTTATGACACTGATAACATGGTAAAGGTATATGATGGATGTTATAACCCTGATAACATGGTATATATATGTGATGGGTGTTATGACACTGATAACATGGTTTGAGCATGTGATGGTTGTTATGACACTGATAACATGGTATAGATATGTGATGGGTGTTATAACCCTGATAACATGGTATAGATAAGTGATGGGTGTTATAACACTGATAACAAGGTAGATATGTGATGGGTGTTATAACACTGATAACATGGTATAGATATGTGATGGGTGTCATAACACTGATAACATGGTATATATATGATGGGTGTTATGACACTTATTACATGGTATAGATATGTGATGGGTGTTATGACACTGATAACATGGTATAGATATGTGATGGGTGTTATAACACTGATAACATGGTATAGATATATATGATATGTGTTATGACCCTGATAACATGGTATAGATATGTGAAGGGTGTTATGACACTGATAACATGGTATAGATATGTGATGGGTGTTATGACACTGATAACATTGTATATATATATGATGGGTGTTATGACCCTGATGAAATGGTATCGATATATGATGGGTGTTATGACACTAATAACATGGTATAGGTATGTGATGGGTGTTATGACACTGATAACATGGTATAGATATGTGATGGGTGTTATAACACTGATACCATGGTATAGATATGTGATGGGTGTTATGACCCTGATAACATGGTATATATATGTGATGGGTGTTATGACACTGATAACATGGTTTAGATATGTGATGGGTGTTATAACACTGATAACATGGTATAAATATATGATGGGTGTTATGACACTGATAACATGGTATATATATATAACAGTGTAGTAATGTGATGGTTGTTCAAACACAGATAGTAGTGTGTTATGTTGTTTGTTTGATGACATGGCTAAAAGGGTAGTTATGTGATGTGAGTAATGACACTTATAACAGGGTAGTTATGTGATGTTTGTTATGACATTGATAACAGAGTAGTTATGTATAGGGTGTTATGACATTGATAACATAGTAGTTATGTATAGGGTGTTATGACATTGATAACATAGTAGTTATGTATAGGGTGTTATGACATTGATAACAGAGTAGTTATGTATAGGGTGTTATGACATTGATAACAGAGTAGTTATGTATAGGGTGTTATGACATTGATAACAGAGTAGTTATGTATAGGGTGTTATGACATTGATAACAGAGTAGTTATGTATAGGGTGTTATGGCACTGATAACAGGGTATGTATGGTATATGTGTTATAACACTGATAACAGGGTAGTTACGTTAGGTTGTTATGACATTGATAACAGAGTAGTTATATATAGGGTGTTATAACACTGATAACAGGGTAGTTACGTTAGGTTGTTATGACATTGATAACAGAGTAGGTATGGTATATGTGTTATAACACTGATAACAGGGTAGTTACGTTAGGTTGTTATGACATTGATAACAGTGTAGTTATGTATAGGGTGTTATTACACTGATAACATTGTAGTTATGTGATGTGTGTTATGACATTGATAACAGAGTAGGTATGGTATATGTGTTATAACACTGATAACAGGGTAGTTACGTTAGGTTGTTATGACATTGATAACAGAGTAGTTATATATAGGGTGTTATGGCACTGATAACAGGGTAGTTACGTTAGGTTGTTATGACATTGGTAACAGAGTAGTTATGTATAGGGCGTTATGACACTGTTTGTTCGTCGTCCGTCCCCCGTCATTTTCTGTAAACTATTTACATTTTCGACTTCTTCTCTTAAACCTCTAAACCAATTTCAATTCATTGGATTATGCAGAAACTTTTCATGGGCAAAGGTCAACAATATTATATGGTGCCCCTCCCCCAGGAAAGTGAAAGGCGGGGCCAAATGGGGTCAAATTGGCGGAATTTTCAAAAAATCTTCTTAAGGCCCAAATAAAGCAGAATCAAACATTCTTCGTAGATGGAATTGTCTTAAGATGCTTTACAAAAATTGTAAATTTCATGACTTTGAGGGCTTAATTCTCCCTTAGGGAGGGGATAAACTTAAATATACTATTGTATAAGGAAAGAACATTTTAGAGCACGATTTGTTTAATTGCCATTTTAGAAATAATACAAACTGAATTAAGATAACAGTTTTGGATAGCTGGTTTGTATATGTTGTGGCATTGGTTGACCCCAGTGGCTGATGAACGTGGAAAAATGGAGTCAAGTTGACTGAAATTTCATATCTCTTCTTCTCGTGATCCAAAAAGGCAGAATAAAGCACTCTTAATAGATGAAAGGGTCTTAATGTGTGCGTGTTTTTTTTTTTTGTTTTTTTTTTTGTGAATTTTATTAGCCAGGGGTTACATTTTCCCCTGGGTAGAAGGTAACTTTAGTGTACTTGATATTGGAAAATTCCATTTTTGAGCATGATTTGCTTAATTGCCATTAGAAATGATACAATCTTGATTAGAACCATAGGGTAAGATGGCAGTTCGGTGGCATGCATATTTGGCCCTGACTGACCCCCAGGAGCTGTTGGACAGGACCTAAAATGGTCAAATTGACAGAAATAGTTTAGAACTCAGGTAATCATCAGGACCCATGGGCCTCTTGTATAAATACAGAACTACCTAGAGATCAATATCATCGGTCAAACTCAGACGATTTAGCACTTATTCCGATACCTTGCCGCTAACACGCTTGCAATATATGATCCTCTTCATAAATTGAAGGGTCTCAAAGTACTTTCCCAAATTGTGAATTCCATGACCCACAGGTCTCACATTCGCCCCTGGGGAGGGGGTAAATTTTACTATAATACACTGTAGTAATCGATGCCTTGCCACAATTGCGCTTGCAATATATGATGCTGGTGAAGCTCTTTGTCTTTGCCTGATAGAGAGTTAACCAAACTGCTTTGATTCCAGCATAAAGAATGCACAGTGGTCAGAATCGAAGATGTGAACCGTTATGCTTTGTAAAGTGTAAATAAATGACATGGCTCAACATGTTATATTATATTGCGTTTAGATTTACGTTTCATACCCCGGCCTTTCTTCTCTTATCCAAATTCTATTGAATTTGAACTATTTTAAGTTATTGATAACCAGAACAGTCATATTGACAGCAAACTATCGCCAATACAACTGCTAGACCAATCCCAAATCCACATTTGTGTAAACAATCCCAACTCAGAAACTGGATCGATCACAATTATAAAATTACGTAGACCATCACGACTCCATGATTGCGTAGACCGATCACAACTACAGAATTGTGTAGACCGATCACAACTACAGAATTGTGTAGACAATCCCAACTCAAAAATGGATCGATCGCAATTCTAGAATTGTGTAGACCGATCGCAACTACAGAATTGTGTAGACTAAACACAACTACAGAATTGTGTAGACTAAACACAACTACAGAATTGTGTAGACTAAACACAACTACAGAATTGTGTAGACTAAACACAACTACATAATTGTGTAGACCGATCACAACTACAGAATTGTGTAGACCGATCACAACTACAGAATTGTGTTGACCGATCACAGCTACAGACTTGAGTAGACCGATCACAACTACAGAATTGTGTAGACCGATCACAGCTACAGACTTGTGTAGACCGATCACAACTACAGAATTGTGTAGACCGATCACAACTACAGAATTGTGTAGACCGATCACAACTACAGACTTGAGTAGACCGATCACAACTACATAATTGTGTAGACCAAACCCAAATCCACATTTGTTTACACAATCCAAGCTCAAAAATGGATCGATCACAATTCTAGAATTGTGTAGACCGATCACAACTACAGAATTGTGTAGACCGATCACAACTACAGAATTGTGTAGACCTATCCCAAATCCAGATTAGTGTAAACAATCCCAACCCAAAAATTGGATCGATCACAATTCTAGAATTGTGTATATGTAGACCCATCACAACTACAGAATGTTGTAGACCCATCACAACTACAGAATTGTGTAGACCGGTCACAACTACAGAATTGTGTAGACCGATCACAACTACAGAATTGTGTAGACCGATCACAACTACAGAATTGTGTAGACAATCCCAACTCAAATTAAGGGATCGATCACAATTCTAGAATTGTGTAGACCGACCACAACTACAGACTTGTGTAGACCGATCACAACTACAGAATTGTGTAGACCGGTCACAACTACAGAATTGTGTAGACCGACCACAACTACAGAATTGTGTAGACCGGTCACAACTACATAATTGTGTAGACCGATCACAACTACAGACTTGTGTAGACCAATCACCACTACAGACTTGTGTAGACCGACCAAAACTACAGAATTGTGTGGACCGATCACAACTACAGAATTGTGTAGACCGACCACAACTACAGAATTGTGTAGACCGATCACAACTACAGAATTGTGTAGACCTATCACAACTACAGACTTGTGTAGACCGACCAAAATTACAGAATTGTGTGGACCGATCACAACTACAGAATTGTGTAGACCGACCACAACTACAGAATTGTGTAGACCGACCACAACTACAGACTTGAGTAGACCGATCACAACTACATAATTGTGTAGACCAAACCCAAATCCACATTCGTTTACACAATCCCAACTCAAAAATGAATCGATCACAATTCTAGAATTGTGTAGACCGATCACAACTACAGAATTGTGTAGACCAATCCAAAATCCAGATTTGTGTAAACAATCACCAACCCAAAAATTGGATCGATCACAATTCTAGAATTGTGTACATGTAGACCGATCACAACTACAGAATGTTGTAGACCGATCACAACTACAGAATTGTGTAGACCGATCACAACTACAGACTTGTGTAGACCGATCACAACTACAGAATTGTGTAGACCGATCACAACTACAGACTTGAGTAGACCGATCACAGCTACAGAATTGTGTAGACCGATCACAACTACAGACTTGAGTAGACCGATCACAACTACAGACTTGTGTAGACCGATCACAACTACAGAATTGTGTAGACCGATCACAACTACAGAATTGTGAAGACCGATCACAACTACAGAATTGTTATGACCATACTCTCTGTATAGATAGTACCGACTAAAACACAGTCTTTAGTTTTTAACTATATGACCATTACGACGATGACAAATCTGCAATGATTGAGCGATACTGATTGGTTTATTCGCTGACAATGAAATTTTGGTTTGTGCTGATAATGTTTTGTGTGACTCGTGCAACACCGTGTAAGACTCGTTAAGTCAACATTGTTTTGACAATTAAAGTTTGCACAATGCCAATCATTTGTGTCCTTACAGAATATGCATATTCCCTTTTCTTACAACTTTGTGCTAAAATACGCACTTAATATTGAGAATTAGGATAAGTTTACCTAATTGTCGTAAAGATTTCTGAAGAAAAAAGCATTTCATTACTCGATGTATTCCATCACCTGTTCTTGAATATTTTAGAAATCGGTGATCACCGTTAATGAGAATTTAATTACATGTTCAAACTAGTAGTCAAAGAAAATGCAACAAAACCATCTCAAATGTGTCTGTCGTTTGAAGATACATAGAAGTGTACTGAGAACTGGGCGGATTCATCAAAAGCAAAATGTGTCACTGTGGGTATATATTAAAAAAATGTACTTATATCGGTCGACAGTAGTGTAGTGAGTTTTAAAGTTTTTATTTCTCCTGATGTTTCCTTCTAAGATTTCAATAGATTTTTTTTTTTTTTTCGAAATTTAACAAACCGACAAACCGGAAGTGCTGGTGTGTTCGTAACATACATTTACGATCAAAGTTTTTACACACTGTTATTTAACTAGAAACACATTGGGCTGCAGTATCTGTTTAAAACCATAACCAAGGGTTGGGAGTAGGGTCGCACGCACAAACATACACATTCTGGAAATGTGCATGCGCAAATAATCACTTTGAGTAAATGCAAAGCCGCGGCCTTACGGTAGCTTAACGTAAGTTCCGGATCGGGTTTCGATCTCCCCGTTAATTAGAGAATGCCAGCTATATTTAGTTATGCAGTGTACATATTGCTGTGCCTCGCCTTGGTAAACTGATAGGGCAATCGTACATCTGGAATCCCAAACATCAACTGTTTATATATTTGAGTTTTTACCTAATCAAAGAGGGGATTGCCGTATCAAATGATTTCATGAGTTGTTTTTTGAGAATCGCGTCACTCAAGTTCTGACTGGTGTGGGG